>NW_011888941.1:205034-236311 GCF_000151845.1 Pteropus vampyrus
CACTTCTGCTAGAGGAGCTTAAAACCTCATGATAGAACTGTTTTGTCATAGAGAAATTTAACTTGTACAAATCCACTGTGGCCCTCGGCCAGTGGGATTTAATTACTGAAACACCAGAAGGGCAGGCACCCTTCTAACGTGGCTCCTGTCTGGAAGCCAATCCTATGATCTGGGCCTAAAAGTGTCACTTAGCAAGAACTGAAGCTGTCTGAGCTCTCACACTCTCCATGTCATCATAGGGAGATGGGATACAGAGTAAGGCATTTCTTGCCTTCAGAAAATAAACATCAGTAGTTAAGAAAGACAAGTATAGAAACAATTATGATAGTTATGCCACTAATAATTACATGGCACTTCACAAACTGAAAGCCTTTTTTAATAAACCTCCTCTCTATGGAAATTTTCAGCAACATACTAAAGTAGGAAGACCAGTATAATAAACCCCGTGTACTCGCCTCAGTTAAGAACTTTTATACAGAACACAAAACTGTCTATGCCATGCTTACAGCTACATACCATTTCTGATATAACGTCTTCTGTGGCATCATGGGAAAAAACAACTTTGAAGCACTTTCACATTTATTATCTCACTTGAAGCGGAAAGAGGCCACATTATCATTTTACCGATGAGGGCTCTCGGAAGTTTTAAGAGCTGTTAGATATCATATACAACCTGGAAAAGCCACTTCTAGAAGACTGAGCACCTGTGATTTCATGGGGGGACCCTTGAGGCTTCTGAGCGCAGACTGGGTTCAAATGTCACTCTATCACCACTGTCCGAGTCTAGAAAATCTGTCCTCACCACAGTATTTCTTCTGCTATAAAATGGAGATGAGAATTTTTCCATTTTGGACACTCACTTGTTTAATAAGAAAGTGGAGTACAAAGAGCTGCAGAAATGAAGTGATAATTTTGTCTGTGGTGGAGGCAGGGGGCTCTTTCCCTGGGAAGTGCATCTGAGCTACATCTTGGAGGACAGGAAAGTTTACCAAGCAAAGGAAGGGAGGCTTTCTTTAGAGGCTGTGAAACCATTACAAAAACATACACCTGAGATGGTGACTAGTACAGCTTAGTGACTAAAATATACGTAATCTCATTATCCTCAGTAACTCCCACAGAAGCTGGCACATAATGTTTAGTAAATATTTGTTGAATGAATGAATGAATGAATGAATGAATAAGAGGTAGAAGATGAACTGAGAGGTTCCTGAACACCTAAAAATCTCACGTGGGGGAGAGACGGGGCAACTGACAGTGATTACCAATCAGAAGAATATCTTGAACTGAAAACACTTGTCATATCAATCTGAAACTTTTCACCTAGGAAATTAATCTTAGTTTATTGAGTTAAAGAAATCACTTCAAAAAAGTCTTGTGCCTAGGATGAAAGCTAAACTGTTTGCTGTACATACTGTAATTACAGCAGCCAGACTGCTTCTGGGAGCTACTTTAAATTAATAAAACTCAGGATGAAGACTCATGCTATCCTGTGATTTGCTTTTCTGGGACATTTTTGGGGATGCACAAGAGACAGGGCAGTTGAGTAAAAAATGCCCAAGCTCAGTGTCACTGCAAGCACAGTCCCAAGGGTGCTGGCCCTGTCAACCCAGAGAGTGTTCCTTAGTAGCACATGATGGTACATCACAGCTTTTTTCCAAACTGACAACTGGATTTCTTCCCAGAAGGCACACACATTCAAAACCCTTGGGAAGGGTGAGAAAAAGCCTTTAGAATTATTTTTCTTGCCTAGGTGTTAACATTGCTATAGTAATCACATTTGACTAAAAAAAAAAAGTCATCTGCACAATACCCCTTCCTCCCCCAAAGAACCTACACTTCCACAGATAGGAGAGCTCCTGGAGGCAGTTTTATTTATGCCTTACACTTAGCTCAAGGTCTCTGTACACAGTACATGATAAAAATCTTACCTGTTAAATAATCATACAGAATATAGTATTCTTTAGCAAGCTAAATTTTCCATAAAACTTTTCTATACCAAAAAAAAACTGTATTTGTTTCCTTTCAAATTTGTGTTCCTCTTACCACCTTGTCAAAAACAAATACAAAAATATTTTTAAAGATCTTAGTCAATAGCTTCAAAATTCTAGAGGTTGACATTTGAGTCTAGTGTACCATTTCTCCTCCCAAGTAAACTATTTAAAGTAGACTCCAACATTCTCTTGAAGAAGATGAGAATTACTAAAATATTTAAAGTAGTGGATTAGATTTCTGTTCTAGAAAACTAATTCGAGCAGCAAGAAATACATTTTAAAGTTCCAGCAAGAGAATCCATTAACTTTCAGGTTTTCTTTTTTCCAATAATTTAACTTCCATACTCTTTCTACCTTTTTCTCCACAACCTGGAGAATTCCTGGTTAAATCTTTAAGATTCAGCACAAGCTTAACCTAAGGCTTTCTGGCACCAATCACTCTTTTGAGTAGGCAATGAATCGAAGCCTCTTAGATATCTTTTTATACACTTACTATAATTTCTTTATAGGTCTCCCTCACTAGACCAGTACTACCTGTTTTATTAGTTTTTATAGCTCAGCATCACACAGTGATGACCCACAGAAGGATTTCTAAATGAATCTATCTGAAAAATTGGCATATCTTCTAGTATTATAGTTGAAATGATCCAAAATAAGGAGAATATAATGAACTGCTTTGCAGGGGAAATACTACACTAAATATGAATGTGAATGTCTCTGTAACCCGAAGCTACTTTACAGAATACTTTCATGGGTGGCTAGGGTGAGTGAATAGAACCCCAAAATAAATGTAATTCTCTTTTTGCGATTTAAAATTTTTTTTAACACCTACAGCACCTTGTATTCCTAGATGGTCTCCCATCCAAGTAATAAGCAGACCCGACCGTGCTTAGCTTCTGAGATCAGATGAGATTGGCACATTCAGGGTGGCAAGGCTGTAGACTCTTCTTGCAATTTTAAATTATGTTTTGGATAATTTGGCTTGCTCAATAATATTTTGTTTGTTGAATATACTATTCAACAGTCTTACTGAGAACTCTTTGCAGTTTTCCTAAATGCATTACTTTATCTCAGGCCTTCAGCCTTTTGCAGTGCTAATCCCACCACCCAGAATATCCTATAGCCATCCACCCCTACCACACATCATCACACATACCCAGAGACAACTTCTCCAACTTGTCCTTCAAAACACAATCTTTCCGTGAACTGTCCCAGTTACTTCCACCTTCTGAGGCTGCCAGGTGCCATTTGTCTTCCTATAGCACCAAAATACATCCTAAATTAAAAACTAAATTTTTAGATCATTTGTGGGAATAAGCATTAAAGATCATCGAGAATTTATTATTCATAAAAGACTATTCTCCGTACTCTGCAAATACAAAATACACATTTTTCTTAAGGTCAGGGACTTCTTACACGTCTTTGCAATCCCCCTCCCACCTGAACTCTGGCCCCTTCCCAAAAGGCTATGCCAAGATTTTAGCTAAAAAATCACTCTATTTATTAATCAAAAGTAACTACACTAAGGCCAATACTCTATCAAAGCTTTCATTTTCATTATTTAACTTATATCAACTTTTACCCATCTTGTTCAAACTAACTTCTAGTCATCTTTGCAATCTCCACATTAGATGTCCTTCCTTTACACTTCCTAAGCAATTGTGCACAGAATTCTGTCAAGGTCCAAACCATACTGTCTGGAAAGTTCTGTTTCTCACTCCCACTAGGCCTCTCAAACTCCTCAAAGGCAGGCACGTGTCCTATGCATTTCTGTCCCTAAGCAGGCACAATACTTGGGTTCATTATCTTTCTGCTAAAGGGTATCAACTCTGGGCATTATTTAGTGTTAACAGTCCTTACAGTTGTTCTGACAGAACATCATTTTAAAGTCGTGATTTATTTCAGAGCCACAATAAAATACTGATATATATCCAAATACTGTATACCAGATTCTAGTAGAATCAAGCAACAGGTTTAAGGAGAAATTCTACCTAAGACCCTCACAATTGAACTTTACAAGCAGCTATCTCTACCTATCTTGTAGAACACCAGTGTTACAGAGGGACATGGAGGAGTGCTGAATCTGAGGTTTTTACTGATTCTAGGCATATTCTGGAAAAATATAGGAAACCTAGGTCTGAGGTGCCCTCAAGGTTCTGTATAACATTTCAAATTCATGTATGTCAAAGCTGGTTCCTCTTCTGACATTCACATTCATTCCATTCTTAATTCTATTCCAGTCTCAAAAAGTCATACATTTGTACCCTTGTCCCCAATTGGGCCAAGTTCTGTGAGGGTCATTCTTTTCTATCTCTACAGTCACCACTATAGAACTGGCCCTTATATTTCTACCTGTACTAGCCGAATGTTCTAACTGGATTCTCTGTTTCCAGCTTTTCCTCTGTGTAACCCATTAGTCACAATGCTACCAAATTACCTTTTAAATCAATAGTTCAAAAAGTTAGATGATTTTGTCACCTTCTCTCTCCCTGGACACTGGCAATATCTGGACACATTTTCAGCTGTCACAACTGGGGTGGGGATGTGCCTAAAATCTAGTAGGTTGAAGCCAGGGATGTTGTTAAACATCCTACAATACACAGGACAGCCCCTCCCACAACAAGGAATGAGCTGGCCATACATCACCTTGTTACATGGGCCAGTCATTTAAATTCTTAATGTCAGTTTCCTCATTGGTAAAATGGGGTTAAAATATCAACTTTAAAGGGCTGTCAGGAGGATTAACTGAGCCGCTGTATAGAGAAGACCCAACACAGTGCCTACTACTGAGTACTTACACACATTTTTTAAAAATTGCTGTTACTTTTGTCTGTTTTCCTCAAAAAGAATTATTCTCACAGTCAAAAGGCCAGAATGGACACTGATAATGGGAACAGAAGCTCACGAGAAGAGGATTTAAAATAAACACCTATGAGGTGTTTTTCTGGGCCTGGATGAACTATGTTAATAACACAAGCAAGCAAGGTCAATGAACCACAGTTATATCAAGTGCTCTTGAGCCTGGAAAAGATGTCAGCGTCATTATCAAAAAATGCAGTGAACAGATTTAGAAAATTTTAGGTTGATGAGACTGCCATTGGAAAGAAAAAAAATCTACATTAAGATGTTGTAGACTGAGAAGTTATTGCAAGGAGCCAGAATCAGAGAATCCTGACACACTAACCTCTTTTCTTCAACAGAACTATCAAACTTGGGAAACAGTAGCAAAAGGCTGTATCTGGAGTGGTAGGTGAAATCTGACAGGATTTTTCATGACAGTCCTGTGGAAACATGGTGTGGGTACCATAACAATTAGGTAGATTTGTAATCATAGGAATAACTGCACCAATGTTATCACATGGACATCTGTTCCCTTTCCACTCCAAACCCACTTCCTTTCTGTTGCAACTGAAGAATTTTCCCTTTGCTATCTGATGCCAGCCCCTCCACAAGTATTCTGGACACAGCCTCCTGCCTTCCCAAAGGCCTGACTCAGTTTCCTCTTCTCTATGCTGACTTCCACCAGATCATTTCCATCCATTTCAAATATGGCTTACCATCATCCATCCATCTTTCCCCCTCCCTGGCCCCTACAGTTTCTGCCCAATTCTCAGCACCTCCCCAACCCTCACCTCTCAAATCACTTCTGTTCCTATCACTGCTAAAACGGGCCAAATTCAGTCACTTTTCTGTCCTCATTTTACTATTAGGTTCCAAACTTGCCTTCAGGAAACCAGAACAGAACAAAAGACAAAAGTATGGGAAAAAAAGACATCCGACTTGCAGCAAAAGAAACTTTAAAAAGATTTTATTAACATTAAGTTTAGAGCTACAAACTTAGAAGGCAAAACAGAATACATTCTCTCCTGTTGTACTGATGGTACCGCACTCGAGTTCAGCTCTGAGGATGAAATCCCACAAAACAGGACTTTTAAACTATCATTACTGCTGGTTCCTCTGGAATACATGACTGTACGAAGGCTCACCTGGCAAAGAGCCAGGTCATTTCTTGAATGAACACAGCTTTAAAAATTTCATCTAAACTCAAGACTAAACAAACATGATTGGCAGTCGAACCACAATTATAACCTGATAGCTAGTGAGCTAGACAACATGCCCGAATTTAAATCCAAGCTTTCTGACTCGAGTTAAATCCAGATTTTCTGACTCACAGTTTAGAGTATTCAAATACGTTTGTGAAAGTCCAAAAACCATAGTGTCACCAAGCCACCACTTTACTCTGGTGAAGGGCTGCCAGACTCTGGAGTGCGCTGGAAAAGAGCTTCCGTTCCTACCCTACCAGACTCTGAAAGATACTAAGTGGAAAGGGACTCATGCTAAGCTATCATGAGACTCCGGGCTAGAACCACACTCCTGCTTCTGCGGGTTTTAATTTCCTCCGTTTGCACATTGCCCTCCTCTGGAGGGCATCTCCCTTCACCTGAAGGGCCCAAGGCCAAGTTCTAATCTGGTCGAGAGGCTGGCGTCCTTCCTAACAGCAGCCCAGGGGACACACCGAGCCAAATCCAGTGCTTACCTAATAGTTCCTGCCCGCCAGGGGCTATCAAAGTCGCGCCACCCCCCCGCTTCCGGAACATACCCCCCACCCCGCGGAGATCCAGTGGAGGTCGAGAAGGCCGTCGGCCATGAACGCAAGGCAAAAAACTCCCGTCCGCCGCCCCAGGCCCCGGCTTACCCGCGTGTGACATAGAAGCGGTGAGGTTCCCGTGGCGCTCCTCGTTGTAAACCACCACGGCCGAGGCGTTCTGCCGCGCCGCCACCAACACCTTGTCCTTGAAGTTGCAGCCCCCGCGCGCCACCAGGGCGACCCAGGGCGCGGTCCCCCCGCCGCCGGGCGGGGGCACGAAGAAGCGCGTGTCAGGCGAGCAGCCCTCGGGGTCGTGGTCCGCCGCGCGCGGGACGCCCACTAGGCCCTGCGCGCCCTCCTTGGGAGAGCTGTCGCCGAAGCGGCCGCTCTCTGCGACGCTCCACACAGTCTGGTTCGTGCGCGGGTCCCTGTACTCCGTGCTCACCACGGCCGAGTACCACTCGAGCGCCCGGCCCCGGGCCCCGGGTGCGCACAGGGCCAACGCCAGCAACACCAGCGCGCCGCGCGGCCCGCAGCCGGCCTCGGGCCGCCACCGCCGCGCCATGGCCCCGCCGCCGGGCTCACGGGGAGGTGGGCGGGACAGGGGCTGGGCGATTCCCAGGTGCCAGAGGACACGCGCGTTGTGAGGACGCCGAGGAGCGCGCAGAAGCGAGCCCGGCCACCGAGCCCGGGAAAAGCAAGACGGGCGGTGGGCGGGGCCACGGCGCACGCGCACCTGGCGGAGCGGAGGGGCGGGATGACTGGAGGGATTGGGCTCCGGGCCCCTCCCCTCCCAGCTCCGGCGAGGTGCCCGCGGACCGGAACGAGCCGGCGGAGGAGAGAGTGCGGGCAACCGGTGCGGTGCTTTCCCTCGCCAGGCCCTATGGCCTGGGGCCGAGTTTGTGCAAGAGGACTTCTGCCGTTCCGGAACCCGAGGAGGTGGCCTCCCGAAAAACGGGAAGCTTCTCCGCTAGGCGCGGGGGCGCGATTATGTAAAATTACTTAGCGGATGTCTATGAAGAATTTACTGTGCAAGGCACACGGAGAAGGCCTTGCTCATCTAACACAGTTAAAAATCCAATTTAAAAAACAATCCAAAGCTACACCCATGTTTTCCAGATATCCGTTGTTACTACTTTTGTAATGCTAATTGATTCCTTAACCTTAGGGCTTTTCTCAAGTGCTGTAGTTTTTAAAAATAAGTGTATCAAACATGAATTGTACAATAATTAAGTAAATAAAAAGAAAAGGATTTGTTGTTTGGATGATGTAAATACTGGGTGATAGTCAATATATTCCTGCTGTGGATACAAAGCCTTACTGCTGCAGGAAATCACTGACTCATCTTTGTACAAGAATCTGTAATGGTAGGAAGTAGGTGTTGCCACTCACATCAGCTGTTTTTGTTGGGCCTTAAAACCTCTCACCGTTCCTCTTTGTTACCAGTCTTGTTCGGACTGCATTTTTAAAATTGTGCTCCAAAATGCGGTCTGGCCCACAGTCTGTAAGTTTTTCTTGAAGTTGGAGTCTCTTCTCCCTTTCCTATCAGGAAACTAGTTTTAAAAGCCTGAAAGGAACCCAGGCTTAAAGCTTCCTCTGTCCCAGGCGTAGAATAAGGGATATAAAGTATGGTGGTCATGGCAGGATAGGGGACAGGTCCTAGGATCCCCATCGTGGGCTCCAGCGAAACAAATACTTTCAGTCCCCACAACAAGCCTTTGCGGTTTCAGGCTGTGTTTTGCAAATTCATTTCCTTCTTCCTGAAATCCTTCTGCTCCTGGCTCTTGTCCTGCAAACACCAACTTAGTCTTCACTTTTCAACTCAAAAGCTGTATCTTCTGTGAAAGCTTCACTGATTCCTAAAAGCAAACAGGCGGTCCTCCTAGTTCCCATGTTGCTCATGAGCAGATTGTGCTTACTTACTCTTTAGTCTTGGACTGGCAGTACTGTCTTCCAAATGCAGTTTTTAGCCTTCTTGTAATACTATAAGTTTCCTGAGGGCCAGGATTGTGTCTTTGCCATTTCCATGAGCCTACCTCAGCTAGTAGTGTCAATGTTTGTTAAATAAACAAAATACTCTTTTTATTGAGGCTTGTTCAGAGAAGTCCAACAGGCTAATAGGAACAGGTCTTAGAGCTGTTGAGCCCTTAGGCCCACCCTAGCTTCTCTGTTTTTGTTTTTCATTACCAGTTCCAGGCCTCAGCTGGTTACCTCACAATCCAAAGCCGTCACCTCCCACTCAGACCCTGAAGGCCTTCATCTCCTGTACCAGCTACCATGTGCCACTCGGTCTCTTCAATTCCCCTTACCTACTGTCCTAGAAGAAAAGCTGATAGGCCTCATCCCATCACACTCTTTATGCTGGGGGGTGGGGGTGAGGCAGGTGTCATTATCTTTTCTTTTAATTGTTTTGTTATGGAAAATTTCAAATGTTTCCAAAAGAGAGACTAGTATAATGAAGTTTTATGCACTTATAACTTAGATTCAACAATGATCAATGGGTGGTTTCATTTTAAGTATATCCCAGCCACTTCCACTTGCCTCTATTAGGTTATTTTGAAGGATATCCCAGACATTGAGAGGGAGCAGAGTTTACAACCTCCAAGTATGCCTTTTGAGGATATTGATTATTTTAGGCTGGTTATTTTTAAGAAATAAAAAACTCAGAAAAAAACTTTGACACCCTTTCCCCCTTTACCCGCCTAAAGGAATTCAAATAGAAAAACCTGCTTCAGAAAAGGAACTCTAGCAGATTTACCTTAGCATGTAAGAATTAAGTGCAGCAGACAGGGAGGATCCAAGCAAATCCCTTTGTTGGACTCCTGTCCTACCGTTTCTGGGTGGCCTGGCAAGAATTTGTTTACCACATGTTTGCCCTTTCTCATCTACCTGTGAATTGCCTGCTTTCCCTTTGAAATCTCAGACCCCTGGCTCCAGCTCTTTTGAGTTGAGGCACATAAACCTCAACTGCCCAGTGTTCCTGGGTCCCACATTCTTTGGCAGCCCTCATAGGTACATATGTAATATATTTGTTAATTTTTTCCTGTCAATCTGTCTCATGTTAATTTGATTATTAGTCCAGTCATAAAAATTTAGAAGGGTGGAAAGAAAACTACAAATGTCCCAATTATCTCCTAAATATTATTTTACATTTAGTTAATTTGGATCAGAGTTCAAATAATCATACGTTGCAGTTGGTCGAAGTGTCTCTCAAGTTTCTTTTATTCATTGTTTTTTTCTTTTCTATTTTTTTTTTTTTTTTGAAGAAATTGGATGATTTGTTCTATATAATTTCCCACATTCTGTATTTGGCTGATTACATCGGCTGATGATAATTTAGCATAGTTCTCTATCCTGTATATTTCTGTAAACTGGTGGTCAAGTGATCTGATCTGATTCAGCTTGGATTTGGGGGCAAGAATACTTCATAGGTGGTGCTGGATACTTCCATCGGGAAACACATCATGTTGGGGTGGCTTTCTTTTCTGTAATGTTAGTGGCCGTTAATGATCATAACCTAAATCTATTATTTCACTAAGGGTTTAGAAAATAGCAATATTCTATTCCTATCATTCCTTCTTTATTTGCTGGAATACTTAATTAAAGAGAAACTACCTGTCACCAAAAATGGGTTACCTTAAGGTCCAATTTGTATAGTAGAGCCAAATTAAATGTTTCTTTTTTTATCAATTTTCAAAATAATGAATCCTTAACTCCCTACAAAGATTCAATCCTTCGCTGTTATTCTTTTTGAAGCCCAAATTCTCCCATCGATGGACTTTTAAGATACCTTCTTTGCATTCTGAAGTCAGCCATTTCTCTAGGGAACTTTTTTGGGGGTAGTGTGCTGGCTGGAAAATTACTGCTTGGCTATCGCCCATGGGAACATAACATTCTAACAATAAGTTTTCTGCTTCTATACCCCCGCTTGCACAACCGACCTGTGGGTTGACAGGTAGTGAATAGGAGAAAAATAGACCTTTGTGTTTAAGACAGAATGAGTAATGGGATTTAGGGCTTAAAAACCCTGTACCTCTACATTTCGGGGCTGCTTAATTTGGGGTCTGCGTACCCCTGGCAGACCCAGCTAGCTGAATAAAGAGTGTGTTTCCTATAACTCACTGATTTCTGGTGGTCCGTGTGTCTTTTGGGGGCTGGCGGCTACAACAGTAGGAAATGTTTTTTTTAGAGACTATAATCCATTCCCTGGCTTTAAAAAAATAATTATATAAATAATACATGTTTGTTGTAAAAGAAAGAAAGATCATAATTATAATTATATCATATTTATACCAGAGAAATAATGTCAAATTTTGGTAAAGCACATTCCAGTCTTTTTTCTACATCCTTATAAATATTTTTTTAATGACAAAATACAAGGCATATTGTTTATTTGCCTTTTAAAAACTCAGCAAAGTCTCATGAACTTTTTTCTATCCCATGAATGCACTTCTCCGTGATCATTTAAATGAGTACATGGTATTTCATCATTTGAAAGCAGCAGTTTTTATAATCAGTTCCTGTTTTGGGACATACGAGTTGTTTTTTATTTTTTCATATTATAAATAAAAACTTATGATATGGAAATTTTTACAAAATTTTTCACATCTATAATACCATATTATAATATTTAAAATTGATCAATATTTATCAATGAAAATTTGCATTTATTTAATTCTTACCCCATAGGATCACTTCCTAATAGTGAAATTGCTAGACCTAAGGATAAGCACAATAAAAAAATTCTTTTTAATGTAATAGTCTCATGATTCAAAATTCAGAGGTTACAAATACAGTATAGTCTTTGCAATCCTTGTCCCAGCTACCCCACACCGAGAAACCAGTGTTACTAGTTTCTTGCTGATCGTTTCAATATGACCAATTTTATAATTATACAAATTAATTTATATATTTACTTTTCATTCCTTTTTTCCACAAGTGGTCAAATATTGTAACCTACTTTACACCTTGCATTTTTCACCTATTTATTTGTTGAAGATCTTTGCATAATGATTCATAAAGAGCGAACTTCCTTAGGCTATATAGTGTCTCTTATGAATGTTCCATCTATTTAACCAGTCTCCAACTCATGGATATTTAGGTTATCAACCTTTTGCCATTACAGACAATTTTTCAATAAATAACCTTACACATATGCCCATTTACACATTTGTCTAAAGGATAGTTTTCTAGAAGTGGAATTGGTGGGTGCAGAGGTTAGTGCATTTGTAATTTGGGTAGATACTGCCAAAAGGCTCTCCCACAGAGGTTTTACCAAATTCCGTTCCATCAGTGACATCAGAGAGTACTTTCCAATGTAGTGTGTTAGCAAAATTTTCAACCTTTGCCAATCTGACTGGCAAATAATATAATGGTTTTATTTGGGTATGCATCATTTTATTGGTTTTTATTCAAATTGACTCCCTGTTCCCTTTTTATTTTGCTGTTGATCATTACTGAGAAAGAGATGAGGAACTTTTAAAAATAGCAAATATGGGAAAGTTCTCAGTTATTTTGTTCCCGCTCCTTGATAATTGTTAAGTCAGTGGTTCTTACCTTGGTTGTACCTACAAATCTCCTGGGCTGCTTTTTAAAAATAGCAAGGCCGAAACCATTGTACATTTACAATGGTGAATACGTGACATTATGCATTTGGCAAAACCACAGAACTGTGTAATTCAAAGGGTGAACCCTAATGTAAACTCTGGACTTTAGTTAGTAATATTGTACCAATATTCATCAATTCATCAGTGTTCAGCAGTTGTAATAAATATACCATACCAATGCAAGATATTAATAACAGGGGAGCCTGTGAGGGGGTGGAGGGTGGGGGTAGGGGGACATATGGGAACTCTTTGTATTTCCTGTTCAATTTTTCTGTAAACATAAAACTGCTCTAAGAAATAGTCTATTAAAAACAAAAGACAAACACACACACACACATACACCCCAAGGCCCACTTCCCTTAGAGATTCTGATAAGTGGACTGGAGTGGAGCCAGGCCTAGATGTTATTTAAAAGGATCTTAGGTGTTGCTGTGATCATGGAAGACCTAACAGCCTTTCACCCAGGTCCCACCCCAGACAGGTTAAATCAGACTCTCTGCAGATGCAACCCAGGCATCTCGAGGTCACAAAAAGTTCCCCAGATCATTGTGATGTGCAGTCAGTCCTAGTGTGAAGCAATTAGGTAGTGTTTCAATCCTGGTCTGAGCCTAGAAGATCTTTGATGGGGCATCTGGGGATCTTCCTTTTCGCAAGCACATCTGGTCAAGAAGAATAGCTCCAGTGGGCTGTAAGTGTCCCCCAAAGGGTGGTCCTCCAACTAGCAGTATTGGCATCACCTGGAAATCTGTTAGAAATGCAAATTCTTGGGTCCCACCCCAGACGTACTGAATCCTAAACTGGGGAGGGTGACCAGGGAGGAGGGTTCAACAGTGGATTTTAACAAGCTCCCAGGGGATTCTGATGCACACCCCTATTTGAGAACCACTGATCTAATCACCTGAAAACAATTCCTCTTGGTGCCTGGATTTTGACCTTGCCCCTTGAGAAATGATAAACTAGCATTATACTTATAGATGGCTTACTTTGCCACGCCCTCACATTAGCTGTAATAGATCCTTAAGGGACTTGCAACTTTCAAAGTTGTCATTAAGAACACACTTAAATATGTAATATACCAAAGTTTACTTTATTCGAACCAGAAACTTTATAATTGTACTAGCCTTTTCTTTCCTGTTTTCCTCTTTTTACCCAGGCCCCACCCCAGATTAGTTAAATCAGACTCTCTGGAGGTTCTAGAGATAGATATTTTATCTCTACAGATATTTTAACTTTTTCAAAATGGTATTAATTGGGAAAGTTGTAATTCTGTGTTGGGCTTACTCAAATAATACTGTACAAACGAAGCCAGTGCCACCCATCAGTGTGACTGAGGATTTCCTTCTTAGGGTGCATAAATTCTCTAATAAAGAAATACCTTAGTGGGTAAAGCTGATACAGGACAGGACAAATTTCTCCGATTTGGTAGGAGGAGACCAAGCCTGCACTGAGAGAAGAAGAGGGTCCTTTGGCAGAGAGTGTAGAAAGAATTCAACACATACTCCAAAGTTAGAATCAAAAGGAAAGTTTAGTAGAAAAGAGGTAACACTCCACTGACAGAACGTGGTCTCCTCTCAGAGGCAGAGAGTAGGACACTGAGAGGGACAGTGACAGTAGAGAGAGACAAGGGCAATGAGAGAGAGTAAAGGCACTGAGAGGGACCCTGAGTATTCAGGGAATTCAGTTCCTATGTCATTCTTTAGTTCCCATTTCCTTTGATATGGACATATAGTGAGGAAGGGGAAGGTATGTAGTGTGAAAAGGTAAGAACTTGTAGAGTGAAAGGCTTGCTGGCAGTTCCCAGCCTTTAATCCATAGGTTCCCCACGGTTTTGGCCATGGGGAATGACTCTTGGTTCCTGTTTCCCCTTCACAGGTGTGGGGAATGAGTCATTAGCAGTCCCAGCAGAAATCTTCCTTTGTTCTGCAGGTGTCCTCCTGGCCTGGCTGCAAGGCTGATCAGCATATTGTAGTCTTTGATTGTGGCTTGATTAACATTTTAATTCTCTTGTCTTCTCCTTACATTAATAAGACTGAAAGCATTTTATATCATAATCCCCAATTAAAGAATTTTGTTTTCATCGAAATGGCTCTTGGTCTCATTTATTGACTTTAAGGTACATGTAGTGGGGGAGAATTTCAGTTTCCAATTTTACAGTCTCAGGTATGTAAGAAGTCTCCAGTTCTTTGTTCTTTTAGACTTTTATGTAGTGCTGGGATTTTCTTTCTTTCTTTTTTTTTTTAATACAAATAAATCAGACCGTGGGCTCAGTACTATGATGTGTGTGTCACTCAGTCCCTCAAAATGTGGTAGACTCCAGCGGGGTCAAAAATCCAGGGCTGGGGCTGGGTGGGTGGGGGGCTCCCACTACGGACACATTGACCTCTCCCTGTCAAGGTCTCTGGTGGTGCTTTAAAGTCCCTTTCCACATTGCTTCCCTATCTGTCATGGGCGGCTGGAGGAGTCTCTGCTGGGCCGGGGAGCCCTAGACCACCTCACCTGAGATCTCAATAGCCTCCCTCCTGTGTGGCCTTGGAACTTTGCCTATCTCCAGGACTGGCTCCCTCTTTTTCTACTTATCCCCACAGGCACACTATTCACCCCTTGGCCTCTGGAATCTTCCCATATACCAGGAGTTCTCACACTTTAATGTGTGTATTCACTGTATGAAGAACTTGTTAAAAGAGTTTCCTGGGCCTTACCTTGAGAGATTCTGGATCAAAGGCTGGATGAATTCACATTTCTAACAGGCCTTCTGATTTCTTTTTCTTTAAGACTGGCTAGGACCTCCTTCAAAGGGTGTCAGAGCTTTAGAACAAAATTTCCAGAGGCAAAGGAACATGAAGTCATGCACCTGCTTGAATTGGGGAAGGGTGTAGGATGATGTGAGCAAAGAGAGGTGAACAAACAAATTAGTATTTTGCAATAAATATTATCAATTTGAAATGACAAAATTTGATTCTGCTACTAAAATATCACTTATCTGATTTATATGTGGACTATACGCATATTGGAATTCTGTTGAGATTGAAAAAAAGTTTTTAAAGAAACTTAAACACCTTTTCCTAGATGGCAGGGACAGTGGCTCTCAAATTGCATACCCAGATAAGCAGTGATAAATAAGTGAATGAATTAATTAATGATAACATTAAAACTGAAAAACACACATATTCATCTTCACACAACCCAAGTATGTCTAAAAAAGAACTTGAGTGGACATCATGTAATTAATTGTTCATAGAGGAATGGTGGTTGTTCTCAGTGTTGGTACTATCAGTGAATAAGAATTTTCTGAATTTAGTTTTATTTCACTATGAATTTAAAAATCCTTTTTCCTATATTAAACATTTTCTTCGATGTACTTGTATGGTTTTATTGGTAATAAAATAAATATTACAAGATTAAATAAAACCTGGGTTGTTAGGTCTATAAAATCTTTTGAGTTCTGTCTAGGTGTGTAGGTGCATGTAAGGCAGAGGACACCAAGGCACAAAGAAGAGACCTTTGCTAGGCTCCATTGCTCATCTGACCTCCTAGATGGATCACCAGAGTCTCCAGAAGCACCTGCCCCAGGCCGAACGTCTACTGGACTTAATTCAAACCAGAAAATCCAGGGTGACTCCTGAGAAGAAGAAATCTCCTGAGGCTCATTGCAGTCTCAGTGTAGGCCTACAGTGGCTTCAGTGGACCAGGCCCTCTAGGTGCCTAGAGGCCTCTCTTAACTTTTCAATCACTATTTGAAATAAGCATTAATGAAAGAGCCCATCAATATGCCACCTTGGGCAGGGGGTGGTTTGGTAATGTCTATCATTAGGCCATGAACTGGAACACTAGCAAACATCCTCACCAGGGTTGAATCAAGCTGTAATTAAACCCAGGCCTGGGCACCCCTTTACACAGTAGCCTGGCTACTACCTCTTTAGTCTTCTAAACACTGCCAGCATTATAAATGATGAATAAAACTTGACACCCTTCTCTAAAAATTCCCCATGATGAATTTTTAGGAAGAAAATTTCTGCCAGCATTTCTGGGGTTCCTGCTTGTCTGTGATGCCAACTCTGGCATCCTCCCTTGGGATGTGTCAAATTGTTTGCAATATACTAGATCATCGCTGCCTAGGAGAAATACAATATGCACCACATATATAAATTTAAATTTTTTAGTAGCCACATTAAAAAAGTAAAAAGGAAACAAATGAAAACAATATTAATAATATATTTTACTCAGCCCAATATACTCAAAATGTTTCAACATATAAGCAATATAAAAATACTTGAGAGTCTACGGCCATGCCACCCTGAACATGCCTGATCTCGTCTGATCTTGGAAGCTAAGCAGGGTCAGGCCTGGTTAGTACTTGGATGGGAGACCACCTAGAAAGACCAGGTGCTGTAGATGCAAAAAAAAAAAAAAATTGAGATCGTTTACACTTTTTTTTTGTGCAAAGTCTTCGGACTACTGTGTATGTTTTATATTTCTAGCCCTTCTTAAATAGGACGAGCCATATTTCAAGTGCTCAATAGCCAAATGTGGCTAGTGGCTATTTTCACTGGACAGTGGAGGACCAAGCGAATACAAGATTTCATGAGACATTGCTGTTGTGATTAAAAAGATCATATTCTTTGCTAACGGACTCAAAATATAACTGTGTTTTGATGTCACACACAAGGTGTTCTTTTTGTTTTTCATTTCCTCTGGTTCTGCCTTCTTTTGTGCTAAGTAGATATTTTTCTAGTTTATCACTTTAATTTGCTTGGGTCATATGGTAGTTCTATTTTAAATTTGTTGAGGAAATCCCATATTGATTTCTGTAGTGACTGTGCTAGTTTATATTCCCAGTGACAGGGTTCTCTTTCCTTCACACCCTTGCTAACACTTATCTCTGATCTTTTTGATAATGATCCTTCTAACAAGAGTGAGGCTGTATCACACTGTGGCTTGGCTTTGCATTTCTCTGATGATTAGTGATGTTGAGCACATTTTCATGTGTCTGTTGGTCATTTATTTGTATATCTTCTTGAAAAAATATCTCCTCAGGTCCTTTGCCTCTTGTTTAATTGTGCAATGAATGATGGTTAATATTTCGATGGAATGGGTAGGATGAAAAGATAAGGCATTTGAGGCAGAACATGGTATAAGCAAAAGTTTAGGGGAAATGGGAAAATAAAGGTTGTGTTTTGGAGACCAGTAAGTGGTCAATTTTGAATGAAAAGTGGAGTCCAGAAATTAGAGTGAGGTAAGTTAAGAAAGTACTTCATATTAGAGAGGACCTAGATTCAATAGCATGGAGTTCGTCCTCCATTTGGTGGACAGTAGGAATCCCTCAATATTTTTTGGACCAGGAAGTGACATGGTTCTACTTTGATTTAAAAGATTAACCTTGTATCTTTGAGGAGCAAGCATCTAAAGAGAAAGAAACTGGAGTGAGGGAGATGAATTAGGATGCTGTTTAAATAGCAAGAAACTAATAATAAGGGACTGAACCAGGATGGTGGCAGTGGGATCTGAAAGAAATGACAATGCATAAAGAGTTATGATTGAGGCAGCATCTACAGGTCTTAAAAACTGCTCAAATATGAACAAGGGAAAGAAAGGGTGCTGGTAAAGACCACGGTGACAAAGCAAAGTAGAGGAGGCAGCAGGAAGAACTGGTTTGGTGAGAAGGTGATAATTTGGCTTGAATTGAGTTTGAGGTGCTTGGCAAGCCTTCCCAGTAGAAAGGTGCACAGACTATGTGGGTCACCCACTTGAGGGAGAGATGAGGTCTAGCAATCCAAATTTGAGAGGTGACAGCTCAGAGATGATTAGGCAGACACAAGGATTGAGATGCTCATCAAGGGAATCTACTTAAAGGAGAAGATAGAAAACCTACCTTTAGCCAGGTGGGAACCTTGAGGGAAGAAGGAGTGGTGGTTGGGAAGGGCAAGAGAATGAAGAAGAGACATTGAAAATGGCAGATAAACATTCAGGGAGAAAGAAGACTCTAAGGATTATGTTGGCCATAATTGGGGGCTGTAAGTGTATACCACTTTAAGATGGCTGAGAAGAAACAAGATTGGTCATTCCAAGGAGTAGAAGGATTAAGGGAAGCATTTTCTGTCTTGAAGAGGGGGAAATGGGAATGTTTGTAGGCTGAGGAGAAGGAACAGAGATAGGGGAGATTGAGGATGGAGGTTAGAGGAAGTGGTTGATGGATCGAGTCCACAAAAAGTTGCTAAAAGGGTGCGATTGAGGTAGAAGAGGCAACTTTAGAACAAAGAAAGTGTATTTCTTTAACACAAGAGTGAAGGAGGAAAGGTAAGTGTGATACAGAGATGTTCTCACTGGGCAACTCATGCTTCTCAAGAGAATAGAAAGTGAGAATAGAAACTGAAACTAGGACAGGTGTTGGGTTTTGAGAAGAAAAGAAAGGATTGAAGCAATTGCTAGGGAATGAGGGGCAGAGTCCACCAGAAATGGGCAGGCAGATTTCTGAAGACCACTGGAGCCCAACTGAGTCTAAATCCAAGAATGTGCGATAGAGACAGTTGGACTAAGCACCCAGGTGGGACCCCTGGAGGGAGAAGTGAAGAAAGCAGATAGCGGGGTCTTCCAGAGATATAATCTCATCAGCTAGCTACGTATTTTACATTATCAATGCAAGTAAAGAACTGGTTTATTTCTTACTCAGCATTGTAGTCCCAATACCCAGAATAATTACTATACTCATACTTAATAAGTGGTTATTGAACAAATGAAGGAAATGAGCAGCAAGATCAAAATCCTCATTAACTGGCTACCATAAAGCAGGAGGAACTATTAGGAGAGAAAGAGTGTTATTATTAAGGCTGAGTCAGTGCCTTGTCAGCAGCTCCCCTATCCCCACGTACCAGAGAAGATACCAGAACCTTAGATCGCTCTTCCCTGCAGACGCTCACCACACCTACCTATGGCACAGAGGAGCTCCATAAAAGCTCCCCCTCTTCTTCCCTGTGTCCCCATGCTTATCTTATGGTCTTGATCTCTAATTTGGTTTCTTAAGATCTAATAGGTCTAATATCAAGCCCACAGTTGTGGTTTACTATGAAGATTTTATCTTCTTGGAACATTAAAAAATTGGCATGATGGCTTATAAACCAGGTATATGTGAATTCAATCCATGGAAGGCACATTAATTCATAGATAAGTTAATAAAATAAGTTCTGAAGCTGTAAAGCTGGGCATCAGCAACAGAGTCAGAGGCAATTTACTGTCATTATACTTCTTTCAGAAACGAATTTTTATATTGCTAAGCCTGAAGTAAAAAAATATAGAATTTAGATCTTTCATCCATTAGTAGTATCTAATATTTCAGTAGCAGACAACATGGGCTTTAAAAAAAAAAAATCAGAGACGCCCCCGCCAACAAGGAAGGTACAAGACAAAATTAATAATCATTTAGATATTACATGAACATTTATAGTCAACAGACTTAAATGCTCAGAATTTCATGTTTCTGGGCAGAACATGCCTTTACTATTACAATATAGTATTATAAATTATAAATATAAAAAATTTTGTAAAAATTTCTGTATCATAAGTTTTCATTTATAATATGAATTTGTTGTGGCCACAGAATACATCTAACAGACCTCAAACTACAAGGGGCATTACTGACCACTGCTGCTGTCCTGCTCCCAGCCAGTGACTGGCTGCTTTAGTCAGAGATGCTAGGGCTGACTTTGATGCTTAGAGATGCTAGTTCTGGAGGCTGACTTTGGCTTGAGGGCTCTCCTTTGGTCTTACAGAAACTTCCTTACATCACACAGAGGTCTAGGACACTTCCAGCCAGTCTTTCCTCCCTCTCTCCTTCACTTGGGGCCAAACTTGCGTGGGATCTAATATTGCTCCTAACCTTTTCACGGATCCCTCTCCTCTCACAGGCATAATAAAATCCTTGCACCATTAAACTCATTTTGAAGTCAGCTTCTTGAAGAACCTGGACTGATGTAGAACCTTTGCATCAGAGCCCAGAGGCTAAGAAGGGCTGATGTCAGGTGAGAGTTTCAATGGCATTGCTCTAGCCACTGAAGAGGCTGATTATGACATAAATAGAAGTATGTATTTTGGTCTTCAATCCCGGAGCTGATGGTCCCAATCTGGGTCCAAAAGACTGAGAATTGGGGGCAGGGCGGCGGTGGGGGGGTGGGAGGTGGAAGCAGGCAATGGTGTAAATCCTGGCCTGAATCCAAAGGCATAACCGGGAGCATCAATATTTGAAGGCGGGAGAAGGTAGACGTCCCAGCTCAAGCAGAGAGAGAAAATTCACCCTTCCTCTAACTTACTGTTTGATTCAGAAGCTTTCAATTGATTAATGATGCCCACCTGCATTGGTGAGGGCAATCTGATTTACTCGGCCTACCAATTCCAATGCTAATCTCTTCAGGAAATACTCTCACAGACACACTCAAAAATAACATTTAACGAGCTACCTGGGCATCCCTTAGTCCAGTCAAATTGACATTTATATTAGCCATCACATGCAGGTTTCCTGTTCTCCATTTAACAAATAAGGAGACAAAGGGACAGTCTCAGTGAATTAAGATTTGACTAGGGAGCACAGTCTTGTGACCAGGCCACTGAGATAAGTGTAGTAGACATTTGTTGGGTGTGCCCACCCAGGGTCCATTTCCTATTCTTCTGCCAGGAGCCCCATTGTTTTGTTTTCTGGAAATAGCCCTCTACACTGGAAACAGTTTTGGTGGGGGAGTCACTCAGGGTGTTTCTCCTCCCGCACTCAAGGGTTGGCAAGTAACTCAAGTTAGTCTGAAGAGGGGTGGAGGTGGGGTTTCCTCCCAGGACCTGAATTGGAGCAGCACAAAACTGGAATGGTTGGAGAGCATTCGTTCAGAGGCCAGGAACTTTGGCTTTCTCTCAAGTATCTGGCCATGCCTGAAACCTTTCAAGACTTACCTTTGCTTCAGTTAAGCAAAGGTGGTTTCCACTGGTTGCATTGTATTCAGTTTTTCAGGGGGGTCCCTTAAAGGCAAAAGTGAAAGGGACAGCATTACCGAATCAGACTAATGTAGGGAGGATGCAAGAGAATTAAAAATGTTAAATCAAGCTACATACAGAGACTGTAATGTGCTGATCAGCCCTGCTGCCAGGTCAGGACACCTGCAGAACAAAGGAAGATTTCTGCTGGGATTGTTGACAATCCATTCCCCCACCTTGAAGGGGAAACAGGAAAACAGTCTTTAAGTGGAGCACTACACAAATAAAATCATTCATTCCCTATGGCTAAAACCATGGGGGAACCTATGAATTAAAGGCTGGGAACTGCCAGCAGCCTTTCACTTTACATATTTCACACTACATACTCTTCCCCTTCCTCACTGTATGTCCATATCAAAGGAAATGAGTTCATAAAATCTTTTAAACTATAATATAACTCACAGGAACTAAAGAATGATATATAAATTGAATACCCTACAGGGCTTGATCTCCACCCCCTCACCATCACCACTTTCCTGCATCAAAAGCACATGACGTTCAATGTCTCAAGCGAACCTCTCAAGATTCTCCTCATTATCATAAATAAATAAGGCCTGCCCTAAGTTGCAATTAGGGAGAGATGGGGTTAGTGTATATTCAGTTGTCTTGATGCAGGATAAGGCAAATTTCCCCAAGTAGCGGGGAGACCAAGCCCTGCACCGAGGAAAGAAGAGAGTCCTTTGGTGGAGCATGAAGAAAGAATTCAAGACACACTCCGAAGTTAGAATCAAAAGGAAAGTTTAGTAGAAAAGAGGTAACACTCCACTGACAGAACGTGGTCTCCTCTCAGAGGCAGAGAGTAGGACACTGAGAGGGACAGTGACAGTAGAGAGAGACAAGGACAATGAGAGAGAGTAAAGGCACTGAGAGGGACCCTGAGTATTCAGGGAATTCAGTTCGTATGTCATTCTTTAGTTCCCATTTCCTTTGATATGGACATATAGCAAGGAAGGGGAAGGTATATAGTGTGAAATATGTAAAGAGAAAGCCTGCTGGCAGTTCCCAGCCTTTAATCCATAGATTCCCCATGGTTTTAGCCATAGGGAATGACTCTTGGTTCCTGTTTCCCCTTCACAGGTGTGGGGAATGGGTAGTTAGCAGTCCCAGCAGAAATCTTCCTTTGTTCTGCAAGTGTCCTCCTGGCCTGGCTGCAGGGCTGATCAGCACATTGCATTCTCTGAATGTAGCTTGATTAACATTTTAACTCACTTGCCTCCTCCCTACATTAGTCTGATTCAGTAATGCTGTGCTGTCATCTCCCAAATCTCCTCCAGGGCTCACCGTGGTCTCAGGCTGTGATCTGGGTCCTGCCACCCTGAGGGACCTTCTCCAG
Source organism: Pteropus vampyrus (assembly GCF_000151845.1). Classification (NCBI taxonomy): domain Eukaryota; kingdom Metazoa; phylum Chordata; class Mammalia; order Chiroptera; family Pteropodidae; genus Pteropus; species Pteropus vampyrus. The sequence continues at coordinate 227,562 of NW_011888941.1, forward strand.
GCCTCTATTTCCATGTCTGTAACATAAAGATGCTGGATTGCCTGCCCCTAATACCCCTTCCCCCTCTTAAATCTTCTCTTTCTGTGAGAAATTGTGGGTAAAAAATAGAATGGAAGAATAACTGACATTTCTTTCATGCTTACCATGTGCTAGGCCCTATTCAAAACCCTTTATGTGTATTACCCCATTTAATTCTCCTAACAACCTGACTCCATGAGGCCATGGACTCTTTTTTTCACTCGCATATCCACTCTGTGCTTGGCATAAAGTAGACAATCAATAAATATTAGAATGGATAAACGAGGCAAAAAATGAGGAAAAAATCAATAAATGAATTAATAAGGAGGGAAAGAGACCAATTTGCTCCAAACCTAATTCTATAGTCTTTTAATTTTCTTAGCTCGTTTAGGTTCTCACTATTTCTCATGTAGGCTCTAGGTTTTTGGAGGAAGTTTCTGAATTAGTTCCTTTTTTTCGGCTACTGTGAAGTTATGATTTCTGAATCTGCTTCATCTCTCTTTTTCTTCTTTCAAGCAGAACCAATAACCAACCCCAACGAATATCACTTAATTGATCAGGATCTAGATAGAAAGGCTCTAAGAGTTCTGAGATGGTATGTTACAGCCCAAATAACTCACCCTCATGGGGAGTTTTCCACGACAAGTTAACCGAAGAAAAACACAAACAAGCTTGGGCTTAGTTCGCGATATGCTGACATCAGCTGGAAGTGGACAGCTGCAACTTTGTGGCTTCAATCTGAAGGGTCCCTGAAAGACAACAGGGAAGGGAAATTCTGGGTAGAACTGCTTGAATGGAGAGATGATCTAGCTTGCCTTGATAGCCAAAGACCCGGAAAATAAAAGATTGGTGACAAGGAGGTCTGGGAAGGGAGAAGGTAGGTGGAAACCTTGGAATGGGCAAAAATTGTGAAGGTATTTATATCTCATGCAAATACTCACCAAAGAGCAGAGGAGGGCTGTACTTATCAGAAAGACAAGACGTCCTACTCCGTGGATGTCAGTTAGCCTTTTTCCTGTCACCCCTCCCCATCCCCACCTTTGCCTAGTGCAGGTAGGGATGTAGGTAATACTTGGACTCAACAACTTGAACTTCTTCTCATGAGGCCGGTCCTGCTACCACAACTATTGTGTGCTAGATCTGCCCAAAACAGATGTCAATGTGTAGTCCCTAATATGGCACCATTCCCAAAGAGATCAGCCATTCAGCTGGTGGGCAGGCTTATTACAGAGGACTTTTGTTTGACCATAAGGGTTCTTCATGCCCTTGACCCAACAGGCAGGTTATCTGGGTGATTGGATCTGATTATCGAGAGGAGAAGGGGTCCTGGAACATAAAGGAGATCAGGAGCATGATGTTTGGAACACCCCTTAGTACGATGTAATGGAAGGCTGCAGAGACTAACAAACGTAGGACTACTAAGGAACAAGACCTTTCAGGAAAGAAGATTTGGGTCACTTGCCTGGGTAATGAACCTCACCTGAACTGCTGACTGAGATGAAAAGAAACATGAAATGGATAGTGGAAAAAGAAAGTTATAGATATTAGCTGTGGCCTTGTGACCAGTTGTATAACAAAGACTGTAGTGGTTATTATAGTTTCTTCCTTGCTTGTTTCATATTTATCTGTGTTAACTAAACTTTTCTCCTTCCCTCCTTTGTTTTATATGAGGAATGCTGGCAGTGATTATAATTGGTCTTTGGGTTACAGAATAAGGGGCACCAAAGTTTTGTCATTCTAAAATATGCCTTTTGGGATATTGATTTTAGGCTTATTATTAAGAAATGAGAGTCAGAAAGAACCTTTTACCCTCCCCCTTACCTACCTAAAGCAATTCAGATAAAAACACCTGCTTAAAGGAAGGGAGGATTGCCTTAGCATCATAAGATGTACTAAATTTGGCGACAAGGAGCAATCTAGCAAAGCCTGTTTGTTGAACTTCCTTCTGTGTTCCATTGTTTAGGGGTGGCCCAGAAAGAATTTGTTCCCTACTTGTCTCTTTTTTGCCTACCTATGAATTACTTGCTTTCCTTTTGAAATCCCAGACCCCTGCCCCACTTCTCCTTTGTCCAAAATGGCATACAAACCTCAACTGCTCAAAGCATCTCGGGGGTTCATGTTCTTATGGCACCCCTGAATGAATATCCATAATAAATTTTGGACACTTTCTCCTTTTAATCTGTCTCCTGTTAATTTGATTATTAGCACAGCTAGAAGAATTTAGGAAGTGGGAGAGAAAATTATTTTTTGTGCCCCCACAAAAACATCCGGACAGAAATTAATATCAGCCAGAGTGGAATACAGTGGTTGATGGAATTTTAAATCTCCCCTTTTCAGAGTGAGAGTGAGAATATCTTTATTTGTACAAGGTATACTTGCATTTTGAAATGGGGTTTGTTGCTGTTGTTGAACAGATGTTAAAATGTGTATTGAAGGGCACAGATGATGAGTAGTTGAAGGAGTGGGCTGCACCAATTAGCAACCAATAGCCTATTAAATCTGCAATGTCTCTTTTCAATTTGGTTCTGTAATATTAAGGCTGACAGTCTATAAACTTGGAGTGTGGGATCTGAGCGTCCCAGGCTTTCTCACCAGCTGACTTCCTATTAGCTTCTGCCAAGGGGAGGCACTGATGGGAGCTTCAAAGTAGAAGAGGAGAAATGGTGCTCCTTCAATAGGTGAAATCCCTAAGTGTTCCAGAGTGTCTATGTTCAAATTATCCAGAGGATAAGATACCATTTTGTCAGCTTTTCCAGATATTTGGGTCTTAGACTTGAAGCTGCTAATTGACAGAAGAATTGCAAGACCAAATTACTTAGTACTAAAAATTACAAACATCAGCACAGAATCATTACCGCTAACATCATTAACATCTATCAGATTCACTCTGGAAATTCTGACTGTTCTCTCTTGAAAAGCCTGTGGAACATTATCCACCCTGTAGGTCACTGGGCATTACTGATTTATTAAATTGTGTAAAGAGAGTGTGCATTTTCCTCAGCAGTAATATCAGGAGCCCCTTTGTTCTCTGTTGACTTTTTAGCTGAAGGGATTTGGATGTCTCGGTTGGCATCAGAAAAGACAGCATTATCACTATTTAATAGCTATTTGATACTTAGTCTCTTTGCTGAAATGATTGGAGTCTTTTATTAATATATAGGGAATAATTCTGTGTCTTAAAGGTCTGTGAAATAAATTTAAAAAAATTTTTTTTTGGTTGTGCAATACCGTGGATATACCAAATGCCGCTAATTGTGTATTTTAAAATGGTTAATTCTATTATGTAAATTTTCCTCAATTAAAAAAAAAACTTTCCTAAAATATTTTTTTTTCACATTGAAAACTTATTTGGTTCACCTAGATTCCAGGATATTTAAAGATTTTTCATCGACTACTTAAGTTTCTGCTTATGCTGAGATCTCTTTCCTAGGTCTTAGATCTTGGGTAGTTTTTATTTTCAGTGACGTGCATGATTTGTAATCACTTGATAGGTGAAACAAAGTGTAGAAGACCTGTTTGCACTGGCTGTTTGACCCAACTACTTCCTTAGGATGTTATTGCCTCAGTAATTGAGTAATCTTAGCTTTAGACTGAAGGCTGCTCTTGTCCCATCTAATTAATGTTAAAAAAAAAAAAAAAGATTAGAAATGATCAAACTATTTCTAAATAACTTAACTTTATCCAAAACCAAAGCTTAACAATATTTATAGTAATACAAAAATATCTAGCACCTAAGATATGATAGTAAATTTAAAAATTCTGGCATTTAATAAAAGTTATTGAGCATGTAAAGAAGCAAATAATATGACCTATAGTAAGGACAAAAATAAATCAATAGAAAGAGACCCAGAAATTAAAAGATGATAGAATTAGTAAATAAAGCAAATAGTTAATAGAACTGTTCAGTATATTCAAGATGGAAAAGATTGAATATATTAAGTAAATAAAAGGAAGATAGAAAAAAGATAGAAATGGAAATTCTAGAGATGAAATGTACACTGGATGGAATTAATAACAGGTTAGACACTGTGGAAGAAAAAAAGGCATAAGTACAAAGGTAACTACTAGAACAAAAACGTAAGCCTTCCTAAACACCAAAATTTTTTTTCTCCATCCTCAGGGTTTATTTTCATTAAATCAATTTAGTTAAATCAAAATCACCTTCTACATTCTACTTTGCCATCTTGACCAGAAGTCCCCCTCACCAATTTTTTTAATAAATAAGAGTAAAGAATGTATATCTTGCAGCAAAAAGAGCACAGCAAATAAAATACACATTATTATAAAATATCATGACAGAGTTGAGACCAAACATATTATTTATACCAATAAATGCAAATGAGCTTAACTCATTTGCTAAAAGATTAAAAATTACATTTTGGGTCACAAAAATAGACCCAAAATAATAATTCAGCTTTCCTGGTACAAACAAGAAACATACTCTAAACAAACTGATTCAGAAAGACTAAAAATAAAAGATGGACAAAGGTATATCAGATTAATGAAAAAAATGAAAGGAAAATAAATATAGAAATGTTCAAGATAGAGCTTTATTATTTCCTTACTTATTCTTTTGTGTTCACAGAACTTTTAGCTTTTCATGACCAATGGGCACATAAAGTTGCTCTATATTTGTGTACGGCAGCTCCGCCTTTTTAATGTGTTGATAGACTAATACAGCTATTACTTAAAGAATGATTATGATACACAAGACACAGCACTAAGAAGGTTTTATTTATACATCTCATTTAGTCTTCAGAATTCTATGCATTTACATATTATTATTTCCAATTTGCTGTTAAGAAAATGAAGGGTCAGAGAAGTTAAGTACTCTCTGTGTGATCCAAGGTCATACACTGGTAAGTGGCACAGTCACAACTTGAGCCCAAATCTGTTTAAATTCACTGTCCTGGATTCAGCCAGTTCTCCACACTGCTTTATCTTTTATTACATTCTAATGAAGTATTTGAAAAATATTGACAGATTATAAGAGTGCATGTCCAATTTTATACCAAATATAAACATATACTGGTTGGACTACATACCATTCATCTTAGAAAAGAATTGAAAATGTCTTCCCTCTTTATCTTTTCTATTTTAAATAAAGAAAACCTATCAGGAGAAGGGAGCTGATTTACATTAACTGACCTTTCCATCAGAGGTTATTGGTACAGCAGAAGGTCACTTTAGGATCCCAAATTAACTATATTACATATATATATATATATATATATATATTCCATTTAGGCACAATCAAAATGAACAGTTAATTGTTACCATTTTTTCTAAAATATTTTGATGTTATTATAACCTTACTCTACTTTTGATTTGCACAGTTTCCGTAGGTTACAGATCTTACAAGTCATATTTGTATTCTAGATCTGAGGAATAGGAATACACTGATATGCACTAAAACACACACAACGAAGAGAACAACAACATGAAAGCTTTCACAAGTTTACATTCATATTAACTTTACTTAAATAGATAATATCTTCATTCAAATAAAAAGAGTACCAGCTTTATTTTTATCTGGATTTAATAGAAATTCCCTAAAAATTCTAGTAGTGTGCATAATGTGAATACCTGGCCTCAGAAGCTGTGAGGTAATAAAATGTTTTTTGTTTTAAGCTGCCATGTTTTGGGGTAATTTGTTATCCAGTAGTAGATAAAACACTGCTATACAATTTAAATGAACTAAGCAGACCGTATGAAAATTATTGGTTGCCATGGCAGGACATCTAAAAACTTACTGAGAAGTTCTCATTAAATGACACATAATAAAGGTCTGGAGACAGAACATCTCATGGTTTATAGAACAGTGCCTTGAAATATAGCTTTATCAGTGATATTAAGCATTATTAAAGAACAAAATTCACCTGAGTAAATTTGTAGATCTAATTGGCTTTATTAAGCAATTCATAAATTGAGCAGCGCCCCATCTGGCAAGTAGAAAAGTGCACCAAGGGGCTGCACAAAATAGAAGCTTTTTTATAGACCAAAGGGCATGGCAAGAGAGTTGTCAACAAAAGAAAAGAAAGGATTCTTTTTAGACCAGGTCATCTTTTTGGGAGAAGAGAGTGGCAGGAGTTGAATCATGACGATTACCTCACTGGTATTGATCAGGAAATTTCAGCCTTAATGGTTTAAAATTCCACTCCTGGGAGAGGCTGAAACTGTAGTCAAGCTTGGTTTTGTTGACATAAGAACCACCAAACCTGTGGAAAAATTTTTATTAGAGTTTATTTGAGCCAAACAGACAACACGCTTGGAAGCAATACCTCATCAGACAAAGAAAAATGCTTCCCAGAACGACAGTTTGCAGGTTCTTTTATACATTTGGAATAAAGGAGGGAACATAAGGAAAATTACATGAATATGAGAGAAAGCAAGGCAAGAAAATCTCAATGATGGGGTCACAGGGTAGTTAACAAGATTACGTGCTTTCTCAAGGGTGGTTGCACTTCCAAGGGGTCTGAAAAAGAGGCTTTTCAGAGGTGTGTTAACCTAGATGCACAGAAACAATAGACAGGGCTTGCTTAAGGCAAAGATAATTTTTCATTAGAGAAGTTATAGGTCTGAGGTATGATGACCCCCCACGACTTGCCCAATTAGGGATTTATGACCAGATCACCCTGCGAAGTGACTTTCGGTTACATTTATTACAGAGCCCCTTTTTTTGTCTAGTTTGGTGATGTAGATTAGCCAGTCACCATTTTGATCTGTAGTCTTTTCTTTCTTTTTTTTCTTCCTCCTCCTTCTCCTCCCCCTTCTCCTCCTCCTCCTCCTCCTCCTTATCCTCCTCCTCCTCCTCATTTTTCTTTTTTTAACAGCATTTACTCATCACCATCTCCTAGGGAGAGACACACTGAATCTGGTTATAAGAGCAACTTGGCTGCCTTCTCTGTTGGGGAAGAAAGATGATCATGTTTGCCTGTCATTGAATATACGTGACTAATCCCTTCAATCCATTTTACTCTTTTGATTTGTTTTGTTAAAAAAGAAACTACAGGCTCCAGATGGAGTCACTTGTGCTAAACTCCATCAAGATTTAATACCTAACCTAACTGCAGTTTCAGCCTCTCCCAGGAGTGGAATTTTAAACCATAGCCTGGAATTTCTTTTTTAGCACTAGCGAGATAATCTGCCTGATAAGACCCACCCCCACTACCTTTCCCTAAAGGAAGGTGACCTTGCCTGAAATAATCCACACTTTAACCCTGTTTCTGCCCATAAAAGCCTTCCATTTTGTACAGCTCCACAGAACACCCTTCTGTTTACTAGATGGGCTGCTACCTGATTCATAAATGTTTAATCAAGCCAATTAGATCTGTAATTTACTTGGTTGAATTTTTGTTCTTTAACAGTGTATGTGCTCATCAAATAACTCTGAATAATAATTCACTTCCCTGGTGGCTGGGAAGGAAGGTGAGGCGTCCTGATTATGCAGTGGGAACATTTGGGTTTTTGGATATTGTCCTAGCTTGTTCAGCCAAAGCCATCAGGAAAAAACTCATGTGGGACAAAGTCAGGTTCATTGATTCGTGGAAATGAAGGAGACTGTGTACCAGCAGAGTCCTAAGGCATTTCACCAAACAAAGGAAGAGATAAGGTCATTGCTGATTTGGAGGAAGGGAGTTTAGGTAAAATTTAAATGGAGCAATGTTTGAATAGCCTCAGGGCAAACAAGGCCATGTGCAAGGGGTCAGCTTTGAGTCTCAACTGCAAAGTGGACTCAGGGCCCTGTTTTTGGAAATGACGAAGTTAAGATACTTGTATAATGCCCTCTCTAGAAAGCCTGGTCTGAAGGCAACACCTGAGTTAGAAACGGAAATAACTTTTCTATGTTAAAGACAGATCTTCCTGGTGAAAGTGGAATGGTTCTTTCCTACTGCTTTGATTTCAAACTGCAGAGTTTCTGTCAGCCACTGATTCTAGAGCACGGTTTCTCTACAAGAAAGCAGAAGTCACTCGAAAAGTGGTTTGTTATGACATCTTACAGCTGTCACATAACCTTGGGAGAAAAATTGTGTTTAGCTAACTTTGCAGCTAGCTTCATGTAAATTTGTTATGCCAGACAGACTCATGGCAGAGTGAATATTTCCTTTCTCAGTGTAGTGTCTGGAGCAAGAGTTGTTTGAGTCTTTATTAAAAGATCATCAGCTACTTTTTAGAATGTAGCACACATGGATGAATACAATAAAAATAATTGCTATGTTAAAACAAACAAATCAACCCAAAACAGCCATATCATCTTATTGTTCCCAAACGCTCTTAGGTCAATTATATAATTCTTTCAAAAGCATCTATAAAAAGGTAGCGTTCATAAGCTAGATCCAGAGCATGCATTAAAAAGTCATTAAAATATTATATGATAACTTGGGAGATGTGAGACACAGTCATGAAAACACAAATGCTTTTTTATTTCATGGGAAACTAAGAGATCAATGCCACAGACATTTCTTTTACGTTAGAAGGTATGTTAGTCAGTGTCAAATCGGGTAAACAGAAACACTAGATGTTTCAGGTAAAGAGGAGTTTCATGCAGGGACTTAGCTCCAAAGTGGTTGGCAGGGCTGGAAGAGCCAAAGTTCCAAGAGGAAGTGGGCTAGGGGTGGGGAGGATGGCAAAATCTTCCTGCCTCGCTGGGGGCTGTGGCTCCACATTTGATTTATTGTTCTTGTAGTACCGAATCAAAATAAAAAATTGACTCACAATTTGATACTGAAAAC
>NW_011888941.1:237151-246913 GCF_000151845.1 Pteropus vampyrus
GTCGTGACTCCCGCTGAGAACTTTCTGAGTCACAGGTTTCCAACATAGAAAACAGAAACATTTTTTTCCTTGCTGGGCGGCTGTAAAAACTCAACGCAATTAAAAAAAAAAAGTATGTAAAATGCCTAGCTCATAGCAGGAGTTCAATTACAGTAACTGCTGTAATTAAATAATTAAATTGTCCTTTATAAATAATGCAAATACAAATAAATAATTTAGAATGAACTCAAATATGCAATTAAAATGTCACTATCAAAATGTCATAAGTTGTTGATGAAAGATAGTCCTAACTTATAGAAAAATTTTATAAGTATTTACTTGAGCCCATAACTGAGGACGTGCTTGGAGGTAAGATCACAATGGATTGAGAAAATGCTCCAGAGAATGGCAGTTTGGCCCTTCTTTTTATGCACTTAGAATCAAAGAAGGAAACATAAGGAAGGTTACATGAAATCCACTGATGGTAGATTAAGGAGGCAGGAGAAAGCAAAGGGGGGGAATCTCTAGGATGGGATAAAAAGTAAAATGGAGAGATATCCACTTTTAATCCATAGGTGGAGGAGAGTTAACATCTAACATTTACAGTAAATAGTGATTGTATGCGGATAACAAGATAACCAGGGGTTTCATAGCCTTGAGCTCTGGTGCCTGAGGTTATGCCTCTAAGGAATCTGGAAAAGAAAATTACTTTGACATTTCAAAGGTATAATAACCTAGATGCATAGACAACGGGCAGGGCTCACTTAAGGTAAAGATTAACTTTTTACTAAGGAAGCTGTAGGCCTGGGACGTGACTACCTATCATGACCAGTTCAGTTAGGAATTTATGATTAGATCATCCTTGTCAGGTTACTTTCGGTCACTGAGCTTGTCAGGCCTGCCATGTAACCCCTTTTTCATTCACAAAGTATTTGTGTTTGTCCTCTCATTGTGGGCAAGAAAACATCGGTCTGAGTATAGTTTCAAAGAGGAGAGCTTGGGTGTATGTGTGTCCACTAGGGATGCTTCACAAAAGGTGGCTTCCGGGCCCACAGTTTCTGGCCTGGATTCTGCATTCTGGACCCAGAGTTCTTTCTCGCTTGGATTCTGGGTTCTGAGAAAGGTGAGGTTCCCAGGTACAGCCACCAGGGGGCGGAGCAATTCTTTCTGCAGCCAGGTGAACAAATTGCCAGGTTTGGGAGCTAGGAAGTTTTGCTAGAAGCTCTGGGAAAGTCGGCTGTTTATGTGGAAGGGGTCAGGAAGACAGATGACCTCAATGAGGAGCAAGGAAACTAGGGAGGAGATTCACAGCAGGAGGGGGAGATACCCACTAAGGCCTGAGGAAGCGCTGGCCCAAAGCTGCAGATAACACATCCATCTTGCCACAACCATTTGCCCAATACTTACCATGAGCCGGAAATGGGACCATGTGTGACATCAGTCAGTCAACCTCTGGGAGCTCACAGCCTTGCTGAGGAGACTGCATGTGGACAAATGACTAATATACAATGTGGAAACACTGTCGTACGAATGCCACTGTTTCTTTAACCTTTATGGTGCGCCAGACACTATATTATAATCATCTCATTTTATACATGAGGAAACAGATTCAAAGGATCCACTAAGTTCCCAAATTTACAGAGCTAGGAAACAATGGCCTCAAGCTCTGCCGGTCTATTGTAAAGCCCATGTTACTGCTTTATATATCATTACTTCTCTAGTTAAATGAGACAGAACAAAGGGAATCCTTTAAAGCTTATGTCTTTAGGATAATCTCAGCAAGAGCTGACACCAGGATGGGCTCCGATGCCTCATATCAGCCTCTTTATCTCCTCCCGCTGGCACCTCCCCACCTCCTGCTCACTCATGCTTCTTCACTCACTGACCATGGCACCTGACTCAGCCTGGCACCATCTTCTGGTCTCATCAACAGCCATTTTTACAGCCATGGCTATTGTCATCACTGATGGCTTGGCTCTGGAGATTCCTGGGTCACACAGCTCTCTCTGTTCTAACTAATTTACTCAAGTATCACAGCTGTTCTTTGTTTAACTGGGTCCCCCGATGGTCCGGCTTCTCTCTGCATCACCCTCTCCTGCCTTCACTTCATTCATTCTGCAGCTTAGTTCCCATGATGTGACATGTCTACCACCCTGAAAAAACACCCCAACCTCCGCCTTGTTTTGCCCTTCCTCCATCTCACCAGCTTCTACCTCTGATAAACCTTGCCTTGCTCTCTGAGCAGAAGAGAAGGAAAGGGGCTGTGCTGTTGTAGAATATTCTCTAAGAAGGTACAAGGAGCTCTCATCTGAAGGCTAGAATGTCCTCTGGGAAGCATGATTGATTTTTGCTGAGAATGAGGAGAATGAAGGTATGGGCTGTAATGGCTGAAGATGGTGGAGAAAACTCGAAACATCTGCTTAAGAGAATGGAGGGAGGACCATGCTAGGGTCCTCGGGCAGCATGGAGGGCCCAGTTGAGGATGTGGACACCAGCTTTAAGGTGGGACCAACTCTTGCAGTTGTGGCTTTTCTCGGTTGAGGTGCAGAGATGAACACTGGATTTCTCCGGGCTGGGGTGTGCATGTGCTTCCAACAGAAAATGGTGGGAACGTCGAGGAGACTGGCCGAATGATGGAACAGCACCTGCAGATATTATCGGATTCCCTGGCTTTAAAACCTGTTTACAAAACCTATGCTGTTTACAGAACATAAGCGTCCTGAGGCCAGTGCCTTGTTCACCACCGTCATCCCACCGTGTTGTTGTTGTTGGTCACCTTTGTTGACATAAATTTCCAGATCCAAGGTGGAGCCAGTCTTGCCCAGGGTGCCCTGTCAGCACACCACAACTTACATGCGTCCCTGTAAATGCTCTGTTTGAGTAGAAATGCAGGATATCCAGTCAGCCAGCCCCCAAATGGCAAGGCAGCTCTGGTCCCTATGCTTACTTCCTTGTAGCTCATTCTTTAGCCCAGCAGTCCCCAATCTTTTTGGCACCAGGGGCTGGTGCTCCTATGAGAATCTAATGCCTGATGATCTGAGGTGGAGCTGAGGTGGTGATGCTAGCGCTGAGGAACAGCTGCAAACACAGATGAAGCTCAGCTCACTCACCTGCCACTTACCTCCTGCTGTGCTGTGCTGTGCTGTCCTGTGCTGTGCTGGTCTAGGGGTTGAGAACACCTGCTTTAGCTTATGAAGAAAGCTTCCGCCCTGTGTTACACTTCTATGAACCCTTGGGAACCATGAAGTGTTAAAGTTTGTTTATATCACTGAAATTCTCTTCTTTAGCCATTTTAACAGCTTCTAGAGACTGTGAGTCAGATGATGAGGGTGAGTTGAGATGTCTGAAGGCAAGTGTTTCTGGTGGGGCAGTTCTGGAGATGACCTGCTCAGGACATGGGGGCCCGAGCTGGACTGGAGGATGGGTGACAAGTCCACCAGTTCACCCAGAACTTTCCTGACTTTATCACTGAAAATCCCATGTCCTGGGGAACGCTCAGGCCCGGGTGAAGTGGGCTGGCCGGTCAGTCTGAGTGGGGACAGGAACGTCTCTGAGAAGCTGGAGTATGATGGGTGGCCCATGGAAGCTGCAGAACTAATTGTTCTCGTGGGCGTGTGTCATTCTTGGCCATTTTTTGACCCCTTGGACACGTTTTCTCATCAGTAAAATGGAGCTTTTTTGTACTCCTCAACTCTAGGAATAACGACTATGCTAAAAATGGCAAATACTTCCAAAAATGGGAACACCACAGTGCAGCTACTTCAGCACCTTCGGGTCTGCAAATTAAGTGCATTGTACTCAGAGCCCTAAAGATTGTGTCGATAGAAGTCACCTGGCTAATTCTTTGCTTATCTACTGGAAATTTAATTGCTGATTTATTGCAACAGCCTCTATTTTCTTAGAAATCTTACAACGTCAATTTGTAATACTACATGATAGAACTATATATAAATATCAATTTTATTTAATCAGGCATGGAAATCATATCAGAAATGAAACAGTCATTGGTTAAACAGACATATCCAGCTTTGAAAATAGATTTTACACTCCACATGCATCGCACAGCACAGAGCTTCATTATAATTCGAATTTTATAATAATTGACTTGCTGTCCATTATTGCAATCAAACAAGCATCAATAAATTATTCTAGAGAAGTTTATTTTCAGAATAGTGTTTGATGGTTAAATTATTTAAAATGAAATATAGACTTACTAGAAATATTGTAGAAAAACACTTCAACCAAAAAACAACTCATTTGTAACAAGTCAGTGTATATAAGGCATATTGAAACAAATAACATCAGAATTACTCTCTACACCAAGGTTATGGACATGTACAATCGCCATCAATAAAAAACATGGGGATCAAGATATAGCTTTATTCACAGAAACAAAAGAAGAATTCTTCCTCACAATGTTTAGAGGAAGATGAAGGGAAATATAATAGTTCCTTGCTGTAAACATCCATGGAGAATCATTATGTGCAGACTTGAATACCTACTTATAATGATGGCTTAATCAACATCTTTATGTCAGAAACTTAAAGATATCTTCCCCTTCTAAGTGTCCCACATGAAATCTAAACAGCAGATTTGCTGAATTCTAATTAGTTTGTATTCAATATTAAATTGAATACATCTAGAAAACTTTTAGAGAAGTCTTCTATCTCTTCCACAAATGCATACGTTAGTGCTTAACAAAAGAAAACTAATGTCTGTTCTGCTAAATTTTGGCACATAGCTCTGTTCTTCGTTTCATTAAGAACCAACAAGAGAGATAGCTAAGGCGTAAATTTTGTTTATATTAAACTTTTTACTCTGAGATAACTGTAGATTCTGAAATAATTGCAGATAATTGTAGATTCACATGCAGTTATAAGAAATAACACAAAGCGATCCTGTGTGACTTTACCCAGTTCTCCCCAATGGCAACATCTTGCAAAAACTATAGTACAATATCACCACCAGGATTTTGACATTGATATAGTCAAGTTACAGCACATTTCCATCACCATGAGGATCTCTCGTGTTACTCTTATAGTCACACCCACCTCACTCCTTCTCCGTCTTCCTCCCTGGCAACCCCTAATCTGTTCTTCATTTCTAGACTTTTGCATTTCAAAATGTTATGTAAATGGACTTATATAGTATGCAACCTTTTGAGATTGGCCTTTTCACTCAGCATCATTCTCTGGAGTCATCCAATTGTTGCTCATATCAGAAATTAAATTAGTTATTGCCGAGTAGTATTCCATGGCATGGATGTGTCACAACTAGCTTCACCAGCCTCCCATTAAAGGACATCTGGTTGTTTATAGTTTTTGAGTAGAACGAAAAAAGCTGCTATGAACATTTATATACAAGTTTTTGTGCGAACATAATTTTTCATTTCTCTGGGCTAAATGCCTAGGAGTGCAATTACTGAGTGGTATGGCAGTTGCATGTTTAATTTTATAAGAAGCTGCCAAATGGTTTTCTGTTCCCATTTTATGTCCCCACCAGCTGTATATGTCTGATCCAGTTGCTCTGCATCCTTGCCAGTATTTGGTGTTACTATATTTTAGCAATTTTGGTAGGTGCATAGTGGTTTTAATTTGAAATTCCTTGATGACTTATGATATTGAGCATCTCTTCATGTGCTTATTGGCTATTCGTATGTCCTCTTCAGTGAAATGTTTGTTCATGCTCTCCATTTTCAAATTGGACTTAAAAAAAAAAAAACTGTTGAGTTTTGAGAGTTCTCTGTATATTCTAGTCACTAGTCCTGTGTTGGATATGTGGTTTGCAAATATTTTCTCCCACTATGTATCTTTTCATTCTCTCACATGGTCTTTTTCAGAGCAAAAGTTTAAATTTTTGATGAAGTGTAATTTATCAAACTTTTCTTTTCTGAATTGTACTTTTGGTGGCAGGTCTAAAAACTCTTTGCTTAGCTCTAGGATTTCCAAATTTTCTATTAAAAAAGTTTAATAGTTTTACATTTAATGTTTGGAGGTATTGTCTATTTTGAGTTCATTTTTATATAAGGTAGGAGGTTTAAGTTGAGGTTCTTTTTATTTGCCTATAGATATTCAATTGCTTCAGCATATTTATTGTAAAGACTATCTTCCTTCCATTGAATTAGTTTTGTACCTTTATAAAAAAAAAAGTCAGTTGTGAATATTTATAAGGGTCTATTTCTAAATTCTCTGTTCTATTTCATTGATCTATGCATCTCTGACTCCAACAAAACTACATTGTCTTGATTACTGTAACTACATAATAAATCTTTATATTGGGTAGAGTGATTTCTCCTACTTCTTCTTCTTTTCTAAAATTGTTTTAACTATTTCAAGGTCTGTGCCTTGGAACTTTAAGAATAAGTTTGAATATGTCTACAAAACCCTTGCTAGGATTTTGATAAAAATTGCATTAAACCTATAGCTGAATCTGGGAAAAATTGATATCTTTACTATTTTGTGTCATCCAATCTATGAACATAGTATATCTCTTCAATTATTTAGGTCTTTAATTTCTTTTATTAGCATCTTTTAAGTTTTAGCATATAGATCCGGTACGTGTTTTGTTAAATTTATACCTAAGTATTTACTTTCTTTGGAGTGATTGTAAATGGTATTGTGTTTTTAATTTTGGTCTCCATTTTGCTCATTGTTAATACATAGAAATGCAATTAAATTTTTTGTGCTGATCTTGTATCATGAGACCTCGCTAAACTCATTTTCCAGTCCTAGGAGGGGTTTTTTTTTTTTTGAAATAGATCTTTTGGAATTTTCTATGTAGACAATTATGTCATCTATAAACAGGGATACTTTTATTTCTTTCTTTCCAGTCTTATGCATTTTCCTTTTCTTGCCTTACTGCCACTTCTAAACTTCCAGTATGGTCTTTAAAATTTTAATCAATGTAAATTTCTAGAGATTTGCTGAAACTTACTGCCCTGAATAGGGTCCATCAGTCTCAAACAGACACATTATTCAACAATCTTCTTAGTTATCCAACCTGTTCAGATTTTGTTTCCTGTAATTCGGATCTATAACTAATAACATTCATCAGTGGTTATGAATGGCACCCATACTGCAAAGCCCCTTGAAGCAGAAGGGTGACCTTTAATGAGGAACCTGATTATAAAAGCAAACCTAGCATGGGAACATTATCCACAAGACAGGACCAGGAGGTAGTGATGCCCAAAGAATTAAGGTTCAAGGTGACTTCCAGAGTATGTAGTTAGTCCTTCCAGTTTTCCCCTCTAATCTCTAAAATGGGAGTAGCATAACTTTAAACTCTGAAAATATTAAATATCTTCTGTCATCTTATGCTTTTATATTAAAAATTGCTATTGTTAGGAACTCTTGAGAATTGGCTTTTAATGAATAAAGAATTCTGTGCATCTTACTATGCTTTTAGTAACAGGCACTTAAAAATATTTGGACAACTCAAACTCTTCATGTCTTAATTTTTTAAACAAATGTGTAACCATTAGTAACGCTTTTGCTTATCTTAAAAATGTGTATATCCTATATGTAGCGATGCATTTTTATGTTATATAACATACCTAACCCACCAAAGAGGGTTTATAGCCATTACAGAAAGACAGAAAACTGGGTACTGCTAGATTCTCTGTTGAAGTTAATATAAGAGATCTTGGCTGTGCACTTCAGTAATTCTTTTGTCTTGCTCTTTTGTTCTTAAAAATGGGTCTTCCAGGTACCCCTCCATTCATTGCATTCAGTGAGGTCTGGAGTCAGACCTGGAGATGTTGACTTAGCTCCTCTGAGCCTCAGTTTTCTTGCCTGAAAGTGACAATGACAGTACTCATCTCACTGGCTGTAAGGCTAAATGAGATGACCCTGCCAAGGGTCGGGCCCGAGGCTGGGCAGAGAGCACGCCGTCCCTTACTGGCTTCTTTCCTTCTTTCTCTTACATGTCACCTTTGCTTCCTTCCCAGGTTCACCCCACCTCTCTCCTCTCTATAAAGCACAGAAAGAGATGCTTTTTATTTCGGACTCCACTCCTCAGGCCTGAGAGAAGTGAGCCCTCCGTTAGAAGCATGAGCCGTGGAGTCAGGGAGCTTCCTGCCAAAGCTGGCTCCCCGGCCCCAAACAACGTACCTCTGTGTCCTGCTTACATAGAACAGGGCTGTGCGCAAAACTGTGTGTGTCCTTGCATAGTTCATCATGTCACAGTGAGGAAAAAGTTCCCTAGGTGACCAATACATTCTAGCAAATGGTACTTCTTATGCGTTTGCAATCCAGCAGCATGATGACTAATCCGTAGACAAAAAATCCTGCACCCTCACCAAAAACACAAAATTGTGGCTTTGGGACTCATATTTAGTACCTCTGTGGTTGCTATGAGCTTTGAACCAAGACACTGCTTTTGGTACAGCAAGCGACAAAAATACTCTCACAATACAAAGCAATCACATTATACATACAGGCATCTTCTTTTTTTTTTCTGTCTTAAAGAATGGAAGAGGAACTATCTCAACACGTCACTTTGACAACCAACACTAATTCCCAGATAGGTGAGTCTGGACTGAATACAATGTAAACGAGGACGATACGTGTGAAGTATCTGTGTGAATTGGGGATTTGCAAACAACCACGTTAGTCTCCAGTCTTAGCAAGGGGTGCCCTAGTCCCCCTCTCCAATCTACTGTGAGGATGACAGGGCTGCTCCGAACCTTCCGTAAAGAGACAGCAGCCAGTAGCTGTCTGGCAGCATCACTTAAAAGGTTTTCATTTTCCACAAACGCCAAGGACTTGCTTCTCACTCCATCAGGCCTTTCTTGGAACGGCTTTGAAATATTCCTCCCTTGAAATGTCCACTACTCCTCCATACCATTTCTGAAGCCAGATGTGTTGTATCCTCATCTTCATAAAGAACCATTCATACTGGCGAGGCCACTTCCTCATGACCGGGTGTCTAGGGAATAAAGGAGAGGGTGTGATGCAGCTGTTCATGCCAGAGGTAAGACCCTCCCAGAGTGTAGGTCCCAACTCTAGTGTCCTCTGGCAGGTCACCCAGCTCCCTATCTGCTCAGTCTAGCCAGAAACAAAAGCTGAGGAATCAGGGATGGGGTCTGGGACAACCTTAGGAAGGCAGGACTATTGTTCCCACAAGGTAACAAACAGCTCAAGTCTTGAACCGGGCTCCTTGGTTCACATCCCAGTTTGACTGCTGATGCTGTGATGCCTTGTGGGTGGTTTGCTCTCTGAAGCCCCAGTTTCCTCACCTATCATATGGGATGACAACAATGGTGCTCAGACCACAGGAATGTGTGGGAGGAAACAATTAGGCACACAAAAAGCAACTGCATAGAGGAAGGGCTCAGTGAATGTCAGTTATTGTATCAGAAAGCAGAAAGAATGGCTTTAGGTGTCTCTGAATGAAACCTTGAAAGAATCGGGAGCCCATGAAACAAACCTATTCACTGGAAGGTTTCCATTTCTGCAGCAGACTTGCAACTGTTGGGCCAATTTGAGAGCCAGCCGGAGTGGACAGGGATGCCACTCACAGCAAGCAAGACTTCTGCCACTTACCAACTTGCCTTCTCCCCTTATCGTTAAGGGCATGGGCTGTGGCTCACTTTTTAAACACTTCATAAAAATAAAAATTTTATTTATACCTAAAAATGTTACAAACAAAATTCTAAGTCCAAGTGCAAACTGGGAAAAACACCTAAGACAGCCAGCGTGAGGTTGGCAGTGCTGCCACAGCTCAGACCATTATTGTCACGGACTCAGAGGTTTTACATGGCACAGCCCTGACCTCTGCCTTTTA
>NW_011888941.1:246963-302492 GCF_000151845.1 Pteropus vampyrus
GCTTTGAAATATTCCTCCCTTGAAATGTCCACTACTCCTCCATACCATTTCTGAAGCCAGATGTGTTGTATCCTCATCTTCATAAAGAACCATTCATACTGGCGAGGCCACTTCCTCATGACCGGGTGTCTAGGGAATAAAGGAGAGGGTGTGATGCAGCTGTTCATGCCAGAGGTAAGACCCTCCCAGAGTGTAGGTCCCAACTCTAGTGTCCTCTGGCAGGTCACCCAGCTCCCTATCTGCTCAGTCTAGCCAGAAACAAAAGCTGAGGAATCAGGGATGGGGTCTGGGACAACCTTAGGAAGGCAGGACTATTGTTCCCACAAGGTAACAAACAGCTCAAGTCTTGAACCGGGCTCCTTGGTTCACATCCCAGTTTGACTGCTGATGCTGTGATGCCTTGTGGGTGGTTTGCTCTCTGAAGCCCCAGTTTCCTCACCTATCATATGGGATGACAACAATGGTGCTCAGACCACAGGAATGTGTGGGAGGAAACAATTAGGCACACAAAAAGCAACTGCATAGAGGAAGGGCTCAGTGAATGTCAGTTATTGTATCAGAAAGCAGAAAGAATGGCTTTAGGTGTCTCTGAATGAAACCTTGAAAGAATCGGGAGCCCATGAAACAAACCTATTCACTGGAAGGTTTCCATTTCTGCAGCAGACTTGCAACTGTTGGGCCGATTTGAGAGCCAGCCGGAGTGGACAGGGATGCCACTCACAGCAAGCAAGACTTCTGCCACTTACCAACTTGCCTTCTCCCCTTATCGTTAAGGGCATGGGCTGTGGCTCACTTTTTAAACACTTCATAAAAATAAAAATTTTATTTATACCTAAAAATGTTACAAACAAAATTCTAAGTCCAAGTGCAAACTGGGAAAAACACCTAAGACAGCCAGCGTGAGGTTGGCAGTGCTGCCACAGCTCAGACCATTATTGTCACGGACTCAGAGGTTTTACATGGCACAGCCCTGACCTCTGCCTTTTAGTACCATGTGTTTCTGGGAAAACCAACTTTAAAGCACATACAAACCTTGAAAACATGGCTTGTTTGGCAAATTCCACTTCTTCGGGAGACACCGTAATCATCTGGCCGGTGAATGTTAACCGGGCACATCGGGGATCTTCCGGGTCGACGATATTTTTCCTGCATTCAAAGAACATTTTTCACATATTAAAATGATGATAGAACATCAGACGAAATACTAACGATTTTATTAAAGATTGAAAATAAAATAAAAACAGAGATTCTGACTTTTAAAAGTTGTCCATTGTTTCTAGACCTGGACCCAGAAGGCCACCTGGAGCAGATTTTTTTGGTTCCAAAAAGAACCGGTGGCATGGATCTCTCTCTGTGCGGAGATAACAGGCATCCCCCCATTCCTCCGGGATGGAGAGTGGCTGGAAAGAGACTTTAACATCCCTTGGGAAGCTGGAGTGGTCAGGTGTTGGCCAGTGTACATGGGACACAGGGCCTCCTGGGGAGCACAGGGACCGAGGCCATGGCCAAGGTAGGTGCTATGATGTCCCCTTTTTACAGTTGAAGAAATTGTGCTTTAGGTGGATTAAGTGACTTGCCCACCATCCCATCATGAAGTGAACGGCGGGCAGATCCTGTGTTGGCTTGGTGAGGCTCCATTGGCTCTGTGTGTGCCTATGTGATGGTTCCCCAACCCATTTGAGGTTTCCTCACCTCATCCATAAAAAAATCAGCCTTCATGGGCCTGCCAGCCCCGTGATCACTAAACCCAAGGCAAGAACACCCCTGGTTTTGACACACTCCTTGAACTACGCACCACAATTTGTAGTGTCAGTATTGCAGGAATGTTGCAAAAATCAGACCGGCGGGAAACTAAGCACCACTTGGAGAATTGGAGAACTCAGGATTATTACGCTGGCGGTCCCAGAAGAGCTAGCGCTCTGAGGATCTGGGCCCTGAGCTCAGGGGCAATTTTGCTTTTATGGGGCTGACTTGGCATGGGCCACTTGGCTAATTTGTCCTCAGACGGTTACAGACTGTGAGAGTTGCTATGGGTTACAGGCAGTTACATTTGTTACTTAGACAGAACAAGCAAAAGGGAGGATGAGTCTTTCATTAATTTCGAGGTTACCCTGCCCTAGGTCCTATGCAGCAAGCATATCTACAGAAGCAGAACAAAGAGCTGATTATAAGGTTAGCCTTCTGAGTGAAAATTCCTCTTCATCAGTTTTCCTCAAAAGTATGTACAGCAGTCTCTTCTTATCCATGGTTTTTCTTTCTGTAGTTTCAGTTACCCAGAGTCAACCGGGGACTGAAAATATTACGTGGAAAACTTCAGAAATAACCAATTCATGAGTTTTAAGTCGAGAGTCGTTCTGAGTAGCATGATGAAATCTTGAGCTGTCCTGTCATGCCTGGGATGTGAATCATTCCTTTGTCCAGCGTCTCCATGCTGTTAACTCAATCAGTAACTGTCTTGCTTATCAGATCAGTTATCAGAGGAAGAGAGAGAGAAGGAGGGAGACCACTTTCACATAACTCTTACTACAGTATATTGTTATGATTGTTCTATTTTATTATTAGGTATTGTTAATCTCTTACTGTGCCTAATTTAAAAATTAAACTTTATCATAGGTATGTATGTGTAGGAAAAAAAACACAGTATATATAGGATTTGGTACTGTCCATGGTTTCAGGCATCCACTGGGGGGCTTGGAACATGTCCTCCTTGGATAACAGGGAGATCACTGTGTTTAAAAATTTATTTTTCAATAAATGCAACAGAGGTGTATTAGAGAGAAGATGGGAAGTGCATATTCATTTTTAAGTAAAAATGAGAGTGGTCTTAGGGACCCCTGATGTAGCTGGCCAAGGACCCTAACAAAGTCTCCTTTCAAAGATGGCGTGTATCATAAAATAAACTGCTGCCTTGAAGCATGACTCATTCAAACTCATTCTCAACCCTTATATTGCATTAAAATCTTGAGAGAGGTACATTTGTTAAACAAAGCATATGTTTTGCTTATACTTAAGGAACTTGCTTTCATCTGCCGGGAAGTTTTTCTTTATTACACATCCTGCTGAGTTGTAACAAGAGAGACAGCAGACATGCCCACATTTTTAGGTAGATTGCTTCTTGTGAGAACATTGTGTACCCTTTACAAGTGTTGCAATCTGCTATGTTTCTGGCATTGCAAAAATGTAGTAGTTGAATTGAGAATTTTTCTTGTGGATTAAGAATGAAAGAATTGTGGGATGCGATCTGCATAATAACTATAAAAATTGAATCTCCAATTAATGAAGTTTGTAAAAACCTTAGGAGAAAATAAGTAGAAAGAGACCTTGCCAGTGCAAAGTTTGGAATCCACTAGTAGCCTTGTTCTTTCTGGATTAGTCCAGGGCCTTTACAGTTCCGTCCCCAGCCTGGGTATGTAAGCAGCAGTGGCACAAAAGGAACACCCTGCTCTGCCTACTTGGACCTCCCCGAAGTTTGTCTGTATCCCTCTTATTCCCCCTTGTTCCCCATTGAGCATTTTGCATGACCCCGCAGTCTGATACACCATTTGCCATTTCCTGACCACTGATTCTAGCTTAACTCCATTCCCAGGCTCCTGAGGGAAGGGGAAAAAAAGCACTATTAAAGAAGCAATAACTGACTGCGGCTGTT
The DNA here is from genome assembly GCF_000151845.1 of Pteropus vampyrus. Lineage (NCBI taxonomy): Eukaryota > Metazoa > Chordata > Mammalia > Chiroptera > Pteropodidae > Pteropus > Pteropus vampyrus. Next base: position 250,610 of record NW_011888941.1, read on the forward strand.
TTTGAGTTTGGGCATCTCCTGTGATTGGGTTCGGGAAGCGAGAGCAGAGGGTAGCAAATCCATCTCGGGAAGAGCTGCCTTTTTGTTTAGGAAAGCACTTTAATGAGCTCGATTATCAAGGCAAGGCCAGGACTCCTCCCCAGTGCACCCTGGGCCAGGGTTTGAGAGGAGAGAAAGGGAGCGAAGGCAGGAGACAGAAGGGTTTTGTTCTGTTTGCTCGGGGAGGTTGCTGAGACTCCTAGGAGAAAAGAGGGCACATGGAGTTTGCAGGGACTGCCTAGCAGTGTGGCAAGGAACGAGGTGCCTCTATCCCTGTGATGAGGGGTGGCCGGTGACTGGACCAGGGATGGAATGTGACATGGTTCTCTCATAGGCTGTACTTAGAGTTGCCAAATTTAGTAATTAAAAATACAGAATGCCCAGTTAAATTTGAATTCTAGATAAACAACAACTGTTTTTCAGTATAATATGTCCCAGAAGATATCTGGGACATTCTTATACGGAAAGAATGTTTGTTTATCTGAAATTCAAATGTCTGTTTTATCTGACAGCCCTAGCTCTAGTAAAGTCTGTTACATCTAGTGTCCCTGTGTGGCAGGAGCTCCAGAGAGAGAGGGACAGAGGAGGTGCAGGTAGTCTTGGGGGTGATTATAAAGATAGACCATGGAGTCTAACCTGGACAAAGAAAAAGGGGAGCCAGGAAGCACTAACAGGTTTCAGGATGGTGATGAGGGCAAAGAATTGGCTGCCTCTATGTGGTCCAAGCATGTCTCAGTGGGGTTACTCAGGCAAGAAGAGTATGGGGTCAGATGCTCAGAATGGGGATTCGGATGTGGTCCATTATAAATAAAGACAATTATGACTGTCCCAAAATGCCAAAGAGAGCCTTAGCATACCTTAGAATAAGTGACCAGGTTTCTATCTACCCTTGCAAATGCATGCAAACTGGTATATCTATCTATGATTGGTTGAACAATGTCCCCCCCCCAAAAGATATCCATAACCTAATCTCCAGAATGTGTTATCTTATATGGTAAAAGGGACTTTGCAAATGAAGTTAAGGATCTTGAGATGGAAAGATTACCTGGGATTATCCGATGGGTCCAATGTAATCACAAGAGTCCTTATCAGAGGAACCCAGAAGATCAGAGAAGAGGGTATAGGACAACAGAAGCAACAGGTTAGAGTGAAGCAACGAAGGTGCCACATGCCAAGGAATGCAGGTGGCCTCCAGGAGCCAGAAAAGGCAAGGAAACTGTTTTCTCTCAGAGTCTCTGGAAGGAACCAGCCCTGATGGCACCTTGATTGTAGTAGCCCCATAAGACCCATTTCAGACTTCTGATCTCCAGAACTTTAAGAGAATACATCTATGTTGTTCTAAGCCACAAGATTTGTGGCCATTTGTCACAGCAGAAATCAAAAATTGTATACCAGCTCTCAAGGCGGAACTCAGATATTCCATATATTCAACCAATGCATATTTAGCCTCGTTATGTTCAAGGCTAGTTGCTGGGGCTGGTAGAAAGCCAGGAGGACACAGTCCTCAGAGGCAGACATCAGACAACTTTCTAGACAGTTAATGATTTATTCACTCAATATTATAACATAGAAACCTGCTAATGTTTCCTGATCCTGAAAATATAGGTAGGTTTCCATATGTTATAACATCAACCTGGAAATCTGGAAATGAATGGGAGATAGTTAGGTAAAGGGGGCTCAGGGAACTCACTCTAGACAGAAGGAACAGCACAGGCACAGATTCCCAGGCGGAAAAGACACTGGGGCCAGGACAAAGGCAGGGGGCAGGGGATGTCCGAGAGATGAGAACTGCCCAGAGGTGGGCCACGCAGGTCTCGCAGGCCACGTTAATATTTTTAAATGTCATCCTAAGAGCAATGGGTAAACATTAAAGAATTTTAAGCAGGGTAGTGAAATGATGAGACGTGCATTTTGAAAAGATCCCTCTGGCTTCAAGATGGAGAGTGGGTTGGAAAAGGGTAAGCAGAGATCCAGGGAAACTGGTCAGGAGTATTTAAAGAGTACAGGTGAGCAACAGTGAGTGAGTGACAGGTGGCGGAGAGAAGCAAGCTGGAGGGAAGTACTCAATGGTATTACCTTAAGAAAGTTACTTCAATGCTTTTCTGATAGGGGAGGCCCAGCTTATGGAAGTAAAAGGACATTGACCAAGAATATATACAATCAGTATGTTAATATTGAATCTTTAGTTTTTCTGTTTCTTCCAATGACAAAAAAAAAAAAAAGAATTAGACAAAATTGCTTCAGGAAAATATAAATTATATGTCTGATAAAGATTATATCCTGAATATATAAAGAACTCTGGCAACTCAATAATAAAAGAGAAATAACCCAACTGAAAATAGGTAAAGGCATTGATAGACAGTTCTCCAAAGAAGATATACAGATAGCCAATAAGCACATGAAAAGATGCTCACAATCTCACCCATTAGGATGGCTATAATAAAAATGGCAGGTAATAACAAGAACTGGTGAGGATTTGGAGAAACTGGAACTCTCATACATTGTTGATGGAACTATAAAATGGTGCAGCCACTGAAGAAAACAGTGAGTCTCTCAAAAGGTAAACATGGAGTCACCGTATGACCCAGCAATTCTACTCCTAGCTATGTACCAAAGGGTATTGAAAACATATATCTATACAAATACTTGTATATGAATATTCATAGCAGCATTATTCCTAATAGTCGAAACATGAAAGAAATTGTCCACCAATTGATGAATGGGTAAATAAAAGTAAATAAATAAAATGTGGTTTATTCATACAATGTAATAATATTCGGCCATAAGAAGGAATGAAGTCTTGTACTAAGTGAAAGAAATCAGTCACAAAAGCCACATATGATTCCATTTATATGAAATGTCCAGAGCTGGCAAATCTATTGATAAAGAAGATAGATTAGTGATTGCCAGAGGCCAAGAACCTTTTAATAAAACCCTTACATCTATATAACAACCCTAAAGGCTTTCTGTAGGGTGCACATTTATGAGAGTTGTGTCCTTATCCTAATGCATGTTATTTCAGTACGAGAGGGCACCATGTCTAACAGGTCAGGAAAATGTTTGTGAACTAGATGGGGAGAGGGAGTCAGTAGCACCAGGAAAGGGGTCATCTGAGGAACTGGGATCGTCAGTGGATTCATAAAAGAGATTCCCTGGGAGCTCTGGGGACAAAACTTCATGGAGCTGAAACACATTTGGGAAAGAGAAGTGGCTGCAGGTTGCTATGGGAGCTGGTCAGAGATGAGTGGAGGGTGGGAGAGATGCTTGAACACTGGAATTCTGAGCTTTCCCTCTGCGGAGTTCTCTGCCTCTTCCCAGGCAGGGTTTTAAAAAGCCTCGCAGGTTAACTTTAGCTTCAGAAGGACTATAGGACTATGTGGGCAAAGGAGAAGAGGGAACACAAATCCAGACAGGGAGAAATTTATTTAGAAGATTTACATGTTACCTTCTAAGGCAGTGAACAAAATTTAGTGACGAGAGATGGTATTCAGCTTCTCTATCTGATTAGGCTGGGCCCTGTACTTTGAAATGCACAGCATGTCTCAGGTGGACAGGCTGCTGACAGGGATACATCTTAGCTGTCTGCAAGTGCTGGCAAGCACACACTTATTCTGTGGGTGGAGGCTTTCATCTATCATCAACAGCATCTTTTATTATTATGAGAACAGTTAAAAAGATGGAGGTGGTGAGATGAGTGGCTAAGAGGCATTTCTACTTCTGGAATCTCTCTATTTTTTTTTTTTTTTTTTTTGTCTAGCAGCAATGATTTAACTCAGTATGTACTAATTTAGCTGTTGGTGCTATTTATCCTGCACTCATGGCATAAAGGCAAACCACCCCTCCCACCCACACCCTTCCGTTAGTAATCTTGCTTCGCCAAAGCAGTTTCTTCTCCTGTCAACATGCTTATGAATACAGGGGCTGCTAGAGGAGAGTGTCTCCATGTCAGCAATACTTTGATGTGTCATTCCTTGGTGTTGACTTGCCTCTGCGATGTGAAGTCCTCCAAACAAGTCATTCTGAGAGGTCATCATCTGGAACAGCTACCAGTGAGTGTTTTACACACTCACTGGGCCTCAGTCCATTTATAGTCTGGCAACATCCCTCAGAAACTAGATTCCTTCACAGACTAGAACCTTAGTCTGTCCTCTGATGCCAAACCACACCGAGGTCTGGTCGGTCAGCTCTGAAAAGAGATGTTGTTCGTTGTTGGGCAGAGAGACCTTCAGCCTGGGAGAGTGAAATGGGTGTGACCCAGGGCACCATGACAATCTTTCATAAAAAAACCTTTTGGGGAAGATGGAAAAAGTGTTTTGGGGTCCTTCTTTCTCAATAATCAACCAGGTCTGCCTAGAAACCCAGCATTTGTCCAACCCATCAATTGAAACATTTTCATTTCAGGAAAAGCCTCTTTTGATTCCATTTATTTCTGGATCTTCAAAATGAAAGTTGATCCAATGCCATCGAGCAGAATGTAGTTCAACAAACGAGCCCTCCCCCGTCCCCAGGGCTGGCCAAGAGGCAAACTCTAAAATCTATGGCGTTTGAGCCCGAAAGCTCCGTAAGGGAAGACACTTCTTTGGAGGAGAAATTCTCCCAGTGGGCTTATCTTTGTTAATCGATACTTATTGAGTGTCTATATAACTGAGTCTCTGATATGAGCATAAATTCACGTAGTCACAAGGGCAACTGTACGTGCTCATGTGTGAGAGGAAAACAGGAGTGGGGATGGGGGTCGCTGATTGCCAGTGATTCTTAGGAACTGCAATCTTATTCTCAATACGTCGTCTTAACCTGAGCTGAGAAATAGAGTCCCATCCCGAATTCATCAGATGAAATAAAGACCTCACAGCACCAAGGAAGCAAACAGAGTAAAGGAATGAAACAGACTCTGTGTAAACTAACAAAAATTAGGCAAGACACATTTGCAGGTTCTGGTTTAGAGGGCTGTAATGTTGGACGGGGTGGAAAAGCCACTTGTCTTTCTGTGTTTCTCAGACCAATCTCGACTTCATTTTATAAATTTGGCCCAGTGGCCAAATCGCAGTTCTTAGCAGGCATTTACTGGAAATCTAGGAAATGCATAGAAGACCCACTTAAAGTCCTCGTTATTCTAAAGCAGTGTCAGAATCACCCTGGAGCTCCTTCAAACTATGAGCCCTTGTCTCCTAAGAGGTCTGGTCCTTGTGCTGGGGGAGGGACAAGACTATCCAGGTCATTATGATGTGGCCCTCTTGTCCTGTCTCCATGCAATGGAGAGTCACACTACCACTCTAAATTTGTGGGAGTTCCACTGTACAACATCCCATAGCGATCTGCATGTGCTGTTCTCACCTACGCTGTCTTTACCATGCTTGGCGTGTCCTGCCTCCAATAAGCCACAGAGCCAGAAAGTCCTCAGATAGCTTCCCCTTCTCTCCCCAGGACACCGACGGCAAAACGAGGCGCTAAACAGGTCAGGTAGTTTATTCAACTTCAGAAATTTCTCTTGGCTACTTCGCTTCATGGAAACCATCAATCTAGTCCTTTTTCAGAACTGAAAGGCACGTTCTACTTATTATCCGGTCAGATTTGTTTTTCAAATTATCTCCTCTAGGAAAAAGGGAAGAGTAATAGCAGCCAATTCAATATGGCCTGGGGTAGGAGCTAGGACAACTGTGTCCAATTAATCTAGTAACTTTATTATGACATTTTAGGGAAAGTACAGGGACTAGAAAATCAGGGTGATGAAAAGCTTTGGGGAAAATCTATAACTAGATAGGGTAGACTATCCCAAGTCGAATTTTGCAGATTCATTTAAAAACTCTTTAAGGTCCCCATAAACCTATAAAATATGCAGAAATATTTCTTCCTTTCATTATTCTCAAGATATTTGCCTCTCCCAGCTTCAGTTAAGGAAATAACTTCTGCTGTGTATTTTCTTCAGCACTAAACTTCCTGAGGTTTTTGGATACTCAATGTCCTTACCCATATCAGTTTAAATCTAACTTTCTCTTTAATACACAGGCCAGTTAATGGACCTAAGTATCATTTTGGGGAGACATGATGGTTACCAGGGGCAGTGGAGGGAGACATAGAGCAGTGTTGGTTAAAGAGTACATACTTGCAGTTGGAAGATGAATAAGTTCTGTAGATCTAATGTACAGCATTCTGGTTATAGCCAACAACACTGTAGTATAAACTTCAAGGTTGCTAAGAGACTAGATCTTAAGTGTACTTACTATAAAAAAAATTAATAATTGTATGACATGTTAATTAACACTGCAGTGGCAATCATACTGCAGTATGTAAACATATAAATCAACACATCATATACCTTAAACTTACACAATGTTCTATGTCAATAATTACACAGCAATAAAAAAGTATTTCTTAGCTACATGCCAAGCATATACATTAGCTTTGATTGCAACAAGCTTTTTGGTGTAAGCTCTCAACTTCATAACACTAGGGTATAAATCAAATATTAAGTCAATTGGCAAAGGATCAGGCACTATTACCTGTTTTGAGAGAGAGGCAGGCACTCTGCGATGCAGGGCCTCCTAGGCCACACTAAGGGTTTTATAATTTTTCCTAACAAAAGAGTTCAAGTAGGGGAACCCTAGGATCTAACTTGGGCTTTGGAAGATTACTCTGGCTGCTGGATTGAGGATAAGTTCAAGGTGGTAAAGAAGAGACTTGAGAAATCAGTTGGGGCAACTGTAGTATATGTGTTCAGAATAGATAATAGTTGAATATGTGAAAATACACACACACGTACACAAATCTCTATCTCTCTACCTACCTACCTACCTACGTACCAATTTTCTGTCTATTATCTATCATCTCTCTCTCTCTACTTTATCTGTCATCTCTCTACCTATCTATGTATCATCTATGTATCTATCATCTCTTATCTGTCTGTCTACCTACTACTTACCTACCTACCTACCTACCTACCTACCTACCTATTATCTATCACTTACTTATCATCTATCTATCTATCTATCTATCTATCTATCTATCTATCTATCTATCTATCTATCTATCTATCTTTTATCCATCCATCTAGGCACTTATTAAACACACACACAATATATGTATACAATTGTCTTGCACACCACGAGAAGCTCTAAAAGTACAGAGAGCCAGTCCAGCCTGCCTTGCATCCCTGTCCCCTTAGGCCTGCATCCCTGTCCCCTTAGGCCTGCATGTGTTTGGCCCCTGTTCGTTGGGTGGCTTCTTTCTCCTGGGCCTGCAGGTGGAGGTGGAGCTCACCAGTGTCTCCCAGTGTAGGCTTTGCAGGAACCGGGGCTAACCCCCATGGCTGCAGAGGCAGCTGTTAGCCAAAATGCCCAGTGGGCAGTACAGAAAATGGCTGGGAAGGCATCCCCTCCTCACTGGTCATGTGTCCAGGCCCTTGAATCAGGCAGAAGGGCAGCTCATTGACTGCCGGGCTGTCCCCTGACCTCACACAGGTGTTTGTCAGGGCAATTCTTAGCCACAGACTTTTCTACCTAATGCTGTTGTGCTGAGGGGGCCCAAGGAGTTCCTACTTGGCTTTTTCGTTCAGGGTGTTGGTGTCTACCCACTTTTGACTGGTTAAGTCTCTGTGCTCAACATAATCAAGATTCTGGAGGTGACATCCAAAACATAGTGTTGACCTTGGAGTGTGAACCTTACACAAATGAATCTGCCTGTGTTTAAGCAGCTCATGGGAAATGATGGATTCTGGGATGATCGCAAGCTCCATGGTCTGGGAACCTTTGATGCTTACTGAGACTAAACTTAATTTTGTAGATATTTATTTAAGTTTGTTTTAATGCTTCAGAAGCTTATACAGTGTGAGGGGTGGCAGTTCTGAGAAGCCGAGTTCACACGATGTACCAAAAAGGGTACCAATGGGTGGTGGCCCATCCTGCCTCTTGTAGGCTTGAGTGACAAGTGTGCTGAGACCCTGATGCCCTTGGGCCCTGATGGCCACCTCTGGCCATGAGCTACCTCGTCTGCTGCACAGATGTCCACATGTTTTGTTTGTGGCCAGGAAGACAGTCTGCAGGTATGGTTCCACGTTGTGTGGGCATGCATGCCCAGTTCCCTGGATGCCTGTGAGGACATCTCTAAGCCAAATGTCTCACCACTCCCAGCTTTCAGCTCCTGCAGTCATCTGCCTGGGACCTCTGGGAGATATCTCCTCCCACTACCTGAGCGCTCAGGTGGCTTGGTTCACCGCCGTGTTGTGTTGCCCGTCTCCAAGAGCAAGTGCACTCTGGGTTCTAGAATCAAGGGGCTCGGCATGATGACTGCTTTTAGAATGCCTGAATTAGGAACTAGGAACACCTCAGCAGTTTAGAAAGGTGTCCTAGGAATATACTTCCAGTAACAGCAAGTTCACCTGGCCAAGAAAAAGGAGAATATGCCATGAAAAATGACACATTCCTTTTCTCGGCTTCTTGCCATACCCAGTAGGGAACTAGGTCAGCGGAACTATCTCCAATTCTAAGTCTCTCACTATCAGTGTCCCAAGGGAAGTGACAGCGTCTTATCCAGACTGCATTTTACAGCATATTGTTATATTGATTATTACCACTTCCCTCCTAAGAACTAATAAGTTTGTTTGCTTAATACTTTTTTCATGCTTTGTGTAAAGAATAATAGAATTTTGGAGCTGGTGTAAGTCTTACATTTTACAGGCAACTGAGTCCCTGGGGGTGAAGGGACTCCCCTGAAGCCACATGCTGCTTTTGCTGCCCCTGGGGGAAGGGATCATTTTCAGCCCACACACCAGCTTGGCACACACATCTCCCTGGCATGATTTGATTTCAAGCTCTACATTTTAAATTCAGACAAAGGCGTTAGATCAACATTCCATTTGTGCTTAAGTATCTTTTCTTTTAGAGTTTTTGAAAAAGTGTATGAAAGGATTCCAGGTCTTTATTGCACACATCTCTCCAGTGGGGGGTATAAGTTAATTCGAAAAACAATAGACTCTGTGCTGCATGTATGTGCCTCATAGACAAACTACTGGCTCTTCCTTCACCAACTTCCTCCCTACCCCGCCCTTTTCTGTAACAAGTGCTGCCATTTTCCTACCCAGTATTGTCCAAGACATGTTGCAAATATTACTAACCCTCCTGTCAAAAACAAACAAACAAACAAACAAACAAACAAACAAACAAATAAATGGAGCCACTTTAAAAAGGAGTCAGAGCTGCCATGCCAGAGGAACTGCCTTGCATATTTTATGCCTCAAATCCTAGCAAAGTTAAAACAGGGCAAAATATCTTCTGGACTGGGCCTAAAGAAACACTGCATCCCAAATAACTGTTTGCAAAGATAACAAAAAAGCAGTTATTATGAGCTGGGAGGGGCTGACTGCACCTACTCTGTGGTTCCAAAGGAAATTAGAAACACTCCTTAAAATTGACATCGCTATGTTACGTTATCTGCACCAGTAAAAATGCCTTCCTTCTATTAATGTAATTCTTCCCCTTCCCCTTCTTATAAATACCTATAGCCTTTGTCTCCTAATCAGAACACTATTTGGGCTTCTGCCTGAATCGATGTGTCCTGAATAGCTATTATGGATCTCACAGAAATGCCTGTTTGCCTTTTGCTATGAAAGGTCTTTTATTTGTAAGTTAGCACTCCCAATAACCCTACAAGGTAGAAATTACTATTCCCATTTTACAGGTGAGGAAACAGAGGCTCCCAAAGGTTAAGTATCTTGCCCCAAATCACACAGTTTGGTGGCTGGTGGAAGTCTACAGATCTGATTCCAGGAGCATCCTACACTTCCCACTCCAAGTCACTGAAGACATCACCACTTTGCAACTCAGGTCCCTGTCAAGTCCTGCGACTACAAAAGGACCCACCCCCCATAGCCTCTCTGCTCTATGGGAGGGCCTGTGGGGCAAAGCAAATCCCCATTACCTGCACAACTCTCCTTCAGATTCTGGCAGCAGGAGCGAGGCCATGGGGTTCTTCATCAGATCCGCCACCACTGGGTCCTTGAGTGTCACATAGAAGAAAGGAATCCCCGTGCTGTTGTTCAAGGGGCCATCACTGATGGGCACGCAGTTCCCAAACGGCAGTCCTCGGATCTAACACCGAGAAAAGGCTTTTTCAATGCAGGGTCGTTTTCCAACGCCCTGAGAGGGGAGTGTAGCTTGTGTCTCGGCCAGGAAGTACAGCACGGGGGATGTGAAGGGAGCATGGCATTGCCGCGGTTCTGACAGGGAATAAATTAAAGCACAGCACAGCGGTTCCCAATCTGCCCAGTTCACCCAGCGACAGCTCCAGAATTTCTCTAGAGAAGCTTAGTAGTGACATTCTGTTTAGGAGGGATGATGAGGGGGTTATTCTTGAAGCTGCAAGCACATAGGGAACACACTCACTTTATTAAATCTGAAGTTATTTGGAAGGAAGGGGTAATGAAATTTATGGAGGGGTGCTAAAACCCACAAGCTGCCCCTGGGAGCCCCACTGCCTTCCTCAAATTTTTGGCAACTTCGAGGATAGAATTTAAGTCTTAACTTGGACATCACACCTGGTCTTTGGACTCCAGGAACTTTCTATTACAGTTTCTTGTAGGACCATTTTAGTCATTTTTTAAATTGTAATCAATATTATTTCATAATATTTCATTATATAATTCAGCAACTTATGGCAAATTGGTTTCTCAACCTTTTAACTTAAAGGAAGTTCAGAAATGTGCTATATTGATTTTTCTGCATGATCATTTAGTAGAGTGGGTAAAATTCTCAGACATACACGCAAATATTTCTTAGATCTTCTCAAGCCCTGCTGGGTCTGGCATGCCCATCTTCACTGGCTTTGCCCTTTACAGAGTGTTCTGCATTGTTACTTAGCTCCAAACTCAGGAGCTGTCTTTGTCTTTGAAGGGCTACATGACAAGAGTGTGATAAGGGATGGCTTGACTTTTAAAAAAACACTATTAAAGAATCTTCCAAAATGGCAGTATGAGTTCATTGGCAGTATGAGTTCATTCACAGATTCTGTTTTTCAGCTTGTCATATATTGCCTAGAGTCATGCTTTGTACACATGGCAGGCACATGGTAAATGTTCTCTGAATTTACTGAGTTTGGATTAAATAACAATATTGGAAAAGGGAACTAGTAACAAAGTTACAAAAAGGGATGTCAAAAGTCAAAATATCTTTTATATGTTGGCACTAGACTTTAAATTGCTTGAAACAATTTGTGTTTTGAACCAAAATGAGCTTCACATTTAAGTTTCACATCTTCTTAAGGTGTGTCTTAGGAGCGTAATGTAGAACTGTGGAAAACCATTTGGATGCTGTGAAGGAGGTTTAAGATCATTGCTATAATCAGAATAAGGTTGTCATCTGGATAATTTTTTAAGCTAAAAAGCATCTTCAAAATTACTTAGTCAACCACTTAATGTCATAGACGAGGAAAGCAAAGTGGAGAACTCAGTGACTTGGCTACAGCCTTGGAGCCAGTGAGATCCACTGCTGGGGCAAGAACCTGCCCCGGGGCTAATAACTTATACATAAAATATTAATTTTTCCTGCATGAAGCAAATAGGAGTTTGCATTACTGCCTTGTAAAAAAAACCAAACCAAAACAAAAAAACAATAAACAAACAAACAAACAAACAAAAAGCACATCTTTAACAGCCCTCAAAGCATTCTGGAGAGTGTATACTTAAGGATATTACAATCTCATCATTTATCCACCTCATTTCAGCTTATGGTGGAATCTGGTCTACCAGGTGAGTAAAACGTTTTGTAAACTGAACAATAAAATCTGCAGCCAACAGCTCATTACAGCATATATGCACTTTGCACACTAAGCCTCCTTTCCAGAAAAATTCTTGAGTTCCATTTTTCTAAATGTAAATTTTCCACCAATGCCTCGGTGATGTATTTCTCTCGGTCCCTCGATTCTGTTCGGTGTCAGTAAGTGACAGTGAAGTTCGGATCTGTCCGAGGGTGCAGTGAGCTGGGAGGGGCTGACTGCGCCTACTCTGTGGTTCCAAAGGACATCGAGTGGCTTCTTTTGTCCAGATCTGGTCAGGCGCTGGTTATTTGTACGTCTTTATAAGTGAGCATCTGGAGACTGCGCTTCAGTCCTCATCCACCTGGCAGGAAGCCTGGTTGTCAGCCCTCTCCTCCCGCCCGCCCCCACCCACCACTCCCTGCCATGCCTGGTGAGCTGAAGCATAATCTGGTTCCATTATTTACTGGGTGTCCACGGGCCAATCTGTTAGCTCACTGGGCACATCTGTTAGACCTGGATCCGAGTATGTGAGTGGTTGTTAGCCTCTCCCTGTCCCCTGGGCGCGCCGACCGGGTGCCAGGCCACTGCCAGGCAGGCACCTGCCGCTTGCTCCCTGTGGAGTGGCTTACCTTCTCGTGCGTGGACACGGTGGCTAGACAGCCCCAGGCGCTGGCGTGGGCTAGGAAGCGGGCGGTGCCCGAGCGCAGCCTCGGGCCGCTCTCGCGTCGGTAGGAAAACATCCCAGGCGGCGCTGGGGGTGGCTGGGCGCGGGCGGTGCCCGCGGGGGGCGGCAGGTGGGCCTCCTCCTTGTGCGCCGAGGCCGGGAAGCTGCGCTGCCATATGCTGCCTGAGTCCTCCAGCAGCGCGGGCATTGCCTCCTCAGTGGAGGCGCTGTCCAGTTCCTCGTCCACCTCGTTGGTGACCGCCCAGGACACAGAGCTCACGATCACGTAGCCGGTGGCGGGGGACAGCAGGGCGCTGCAGCACAGCAGCCAGGAGAGGCGGGTCCCGGGCCTCGCCGGCTGCTGGCCGCGGCGCACGGACATCTTGCAGGCGGCGCGCCTGGCCTCGGGGATCGCCAGCAGCGCGCCAGCGCCAGGCGAGGGCGACAGCGCCCACCCGCGGCTGTTGCGGGGAGCAGGAGCCCGCTTCCCAACGCCGCAGGATTCCGGGGCTGGGCCCCCCAGCTTCAGGGATGCCCTGGAAGCCTCATGCGGCTTGGAGAAGTCGCGGCTACGGCAAGACCAGATTCCGCTCCAGTGCCGCACGCACTGCAGACGCCGTGTGCGGAGTCCCCATCGCGTGCCACGTCTGGGGATGGGCTTGGTTCCCACTGGTTGGCACAAGTTCTGCAGCCAGACGGTGGGCGATAAAATCCCCGCTCAATACACTCCTCCTCTCCCCGTTGTGTGACCCTGCCAAGTCATTTAACCTCTCTGTGCCCCAGTTCCTTCATCAGAATACAGTGTTTAACTCAAAGGGGTGATGGGTGGAAGGATTAAAAAGTTAATATCTGGAGACGCTTAGAACAGTACGTGGCATGTAGCAAGCATTATATTTTAATAATAGACAAAGATAGGGATTATTATCATCAATTTGTAGAGGAGGAAACTGAGTAAATGGTGAAGGTAAGATTAGCATCATCAAGTCCGTCTGATGCCGAAGCCCGTTCTCTTGCTCTGTTAGGAATAATGACAGCCTTACACTTTGCTAGGACAGGAGGGCATTGCTGCCAGTTCATCTAAAAGCAGAATCAAATCGTTCATATATAAACTAAAACAAAAGCTAGCCAGTCCCTGGACAGAATGTGGCTGGGATGAAGTGGGCAGAGAACTGTATGAATGTACCACAATTTTAAAATATTCTCTTACTGATGGAAATTTGGGTTGTTTTCAATAGTAAAGTTTTAGAAATATCAAAAAAATTTTAAATTATTTACGCTTTTAAACCTCTGCTTATGGTATTCATAGTCTAGCCCACTAGAAGACATTTTCTGCTTCAGATCTTCTACCTAGAATCTAATACTCCAGCTTCAAATATTTTATGGATGAAAATAACTTGAACTAACACTAGAATTTTTTTTAGATATTTTGGCAAGTGTTGCACTCTGCAGTAACCAAAGGATCCACTATCTTCCCCATCCTCCACTCCATCTACGGTCTCCTTACCATCAAAGCCATTTTTCTATGTACGGATTCCTCTATCCATTCATCAATCTACATGATAATAATTTTAAAATATTTTGATTGAGAGTTAGGACATATGCAAAAAATGCACAAAGCTCTCTATATGCCCCTCCCCCTCCCCATCACAGTCGCCCGCCTCTCTCCTGGCTGTAATCACTATCTTGATATTTGTGGTTGATGTTTCTTTGCTTTTCTTTATAGTTTTACTTCCTGTGCATGCATCCCCAAATATTATAGATTAATTTTATCTACTTCGAACTTTATATAAATGGAATCATTTATGTATTTTTGGCATCTTTCTACTTTCAGTCAAAATTACATTTGTGAGACTCATCCATGTGTTGTTTGTGGTACTGGCACAACTGAGTACCTTTCCCCAGTGTCTATTAATAGTAGCAGCTTTTCGGGTACTTACTTTTTGTCTATCTTCTTTGGTGAAGAATGCTGTATTTTTCTTAATCCTAAAAAAATTGTTATTGTGATTTTATTCAATCCATGTGTAATTAGATTTAGCTACACGTTCCAGTTTCCTTACTCTTCATCCTTCTTACTGGAGTACACCCTTTAGCACTTCCTTTAATGAGGGTCTACTAGTGGCAAACTTTCATTGGTCTGAAATGTATTTTTCTTTCATTCATAGAAAATATTCCTTCTGAGTATCAAATTCCAAGTTAGTAGGTATATTTTCAACACATTAAAGCTACAATTCCTCTTTGGTCTCCATTGTTGATATTGAGAAGTCAGATTTTAGTTTTACTGTCACTACTTTGAAGATAACCTCTCTTTATTTCTCTTATGGCTTTTAAACTTTTCTCTGTCTCTTTGGTATGTGTCTAGGTGTGAGTTTCTTCCTTCTTCCTTAATTCTTTCTTTACTTCTTGTCTTGTCTTTTCTTTTTTCCTGGAATTTGTTAGGTCTCTTTCATCAGTTCTGGAAAATTTTTTACAATTACCTCCACAGACATTGCCCCTACCCACTCCTAGAAACAGAGATTAAGCCTTCTCTTTGGTTAACGTCTCTAACCTGTCTTTCATATCTTTGTCCATCTTTCTTTGTGTTATATTTCAGATAATTTATTATTACGGATTGAATTTTTGTGTCCCTCTAAAATTCATATGTTGAAACTCTACCCCCCAGTGTGATTGCGTTTGGGGATAGGGTCTCTAATGAAATAATTAAGTGTAGATGAGGACATAAGGGTGGGGTCCTGGTCTGATAGGATTCTGCCTTTATAAAAAGAGACACCAGAGAGCTTTCTCCCTCCCCATGCATGCACACTGAGGAGAAGCCATGTGATGACATACTGAGAAGGTAGCCCTTCTGCAAACCAGGAAAAGAGCTCTCACCGAAGACCCAATCATCTGGAACCTTGATTTTGGAGACTTTTCAGCCTCTGAAACTGTGAGAAAATTAATTTCTGTTGTCTAAGCCACCCAGTCTATGGTATTTTATTATGGAGGTCCAAGTAGATGAATGCAATGAATATACTGAAATCGGCCTATCCATTATCCAATCGATAGATATTATTTTCAGTTTTGTTTATTATGAATAAGGTTGCTGTAAATACCCTGGACAAGCCTTTTTGTGAACATACGTTTTCTTTCTTTTGGGTAACTACCGAGGAATAGAATCACTGGGTCATTTAGTAGGTACGTGTTTAAGTTTTTGTTAAATTGTCTGTTATCGATTGAATGCTTGTGTCCCCAAAATTTGTATGTTGAAGCTCTAACCCCACGGGTGATGGTATTTGGAGATGGGACCTTAAGGACGTAATTAGGGTTAGATGAGGTCATGAGGGTGGGGATCTCATGATGGGATTAATCGCCTAAGAAGAAAAGGAAAAGAGTCTCCCACTCGGCCTCGCCCTGCTGCATGCATGGGCCGAGGAAAGGTTGTATGAGGACACAGGGAGGAGGCAGACATCTGCAAACCAGGGAGAGAGCCTTCACCAGGAAATGACTCTCCCAGTACCTTGATCTTCGATATCCAGGCTCCAGAACTGTCAGAAATAAATGTCTGCTATTTAAGCCACCCAGTTTATGGTATTTTGTTATAGCAGCCAAAGCAGACCGAAACACTGTCAAACTGTTTTCCAGAATCATTTTTGTCATGTTTTAGTCCTCCTAGCAAAAGAAGTCTCTTAAATGATGCAGCCTTTCTTCTTTTTCTCTTTTTATAAGGGCACTAATCCCATTACGAGAGTCCCACCCTAAGGACCTCACCTAATCCTAATCACCTCCCAGAAGCCCCACCTCCAAATATCATCACACTGGGGCCTGGGGCTTCAACATATGAATTTTGGGAAATACAAATGTTCAGCCCATTATAAGGACATTAGATATTTCCAGAGGGGATGTAGTAGAATGTGGTAGGAAGTAAACAGCACTATCTACGAAGTGTTTTATTTAAAAAAAAAATCACCCTGAATTTACTCAATCTTTAAATTTGACTTCTGGTTTACAGAAATACAGAATACAATGGGAAAATTATATGATTCAGAATATGAAACATTCCGTAGTACAATGAACCCAGGTTCTTCAATAAATAAATGGCATTAAAAATTAAGGGTGTATGGTTGTAAATATGAAAATACTTAGGAGACATAAGACCAAATGTAACGTATGGAACAACTGTTAGAGGCCATCATTGAGATAAGCAGAGAAATCTGAATATGGGCTAAGAATGTCGTTACTTTAATTAGGTGTGGTAAAGGAGTTTGGGTTATGTAAAAAATTCTGTTACAGAGATATACTGAAGTATTTACTGTTACATTTGCAAATCATACACCTGACAAGGCACTTGTATCTGGAATATCCAAAGAACATTTTACAGCTCAATAACAAGGAAAAAAAACTCAAATAAAAATTGCGCAGAGGATTTGAATAGACACTTCTCCAGAGAAGATATGCAAATGGCCAATATGCATGGAAAAGATGCTCAACATCATTAGTCATTAGGTAATCCAAATCAAAACCACAATGCATACCAATTAACACCTACCAAGAGGCCTGTAATCAAAAAGTCAGGTGAGCAATATTGGTGAAAATGTGTAACCATCACACATTTCTGATGGGAATATAAAATGATGCAGCCACTTTGGAAAACAGTTTGGCAATTCTTGAAAACAGAGTTACCACACGAACTAACAATTTTACTCCTAGGTATGTATACATCTAAGAGAAATGAAAACATATATCCGCACAAAAACTTGTACACAAATATTTATAGAGGCATTATTTAAGTGGAAACGACATTATTCATGTTTTTCATTAAGTCAAAACAACCTAAAGATTCATCAAATGATGGATGGACAAATAAAATGTGGGTATATCCATACAATAGAATATCATTTGTCAATGAAGAGTGGTTGCTAGGGGCTGGAAGAAAAGGAGAAGAGAGAGTGACAGCTCTTCTCTATCCTGATTAATATAAGCAGCAATTTTCTTTGTCATCTGCGGGGGAGTATTCGGGGGAAGGTGAGAGCACTTTACTTCTGACTCACTCTTACCTGGAATGTGTAGCCCTTTGGGAGTTCCCATTTATGAGATCTGCTATTAGACTCCCCACATCAGGTGGGTCTGGTATTTGACTACTGCCTTCTTCACCCTAAGAAGCCATCAAGCGGAAAGCTCAAAGTCACGTGGATAGGAAAAAGTAGCCTTGGTGCTTGGCTTATCTTGCTGTATGTACCCCAATTTCTCTTTGATTTCGACTTGGAGATTCTTTTTCTATCTTGTCAGCTTTTTGATGCTTTTAAGAAGACGGTTTTTGTGGGGTTTTTTTTCCCAACATGTTAGTTGTTTTCACCTGATGAGTTGGTTCAAATAAATGAGCCTGCAATATTCCTGGATCTCAATGGTTTTAAATCCCTTGTTCACTTAAGATTCATGACTATTGCACGGGGCTGCCTGAGAAGCTGCTCCACGTCTCTGATTCATTCTCCTACCCTTCCAGAATGCTCTCACACCTTTCTTTTTTTTTTTCTACTTTCTTCAGATCATTTTCAATATTATACCTTGTGAGAGAGACCTTGCTTGAAAACCCCACAGGCGTCCCAATCGCTCTCTATCTCCCTCACCATGTGTTATTTTTACAATTACACTTAGTAATAGCAATCGCCATCAAAATATTAGGCTTTTATTTATTGATTAGTTAAGTGTCGGTCTTCCGCTAGGAACATAAGCTCCCAAAGAGCAGAGATTTACCTGATTTGTTCATTGATGATTCTCGATGATTAAAAACTACATGGTAAAAAAATAAACACATGACAAATACTTAATTACAGAACACATTGCTATACAGTTTAGATCAAATATCTGTTTTTGGAAAATCTATCTGCTGCCAGAATGTTAGTGGGCTTCCATTAACATCATCATGAGTGAATTTATGTTCCAAGATCTATGGGGGTGTAGCTATTATTACCATGAAGAAAAGTTTGACATGCTTATCTTTCTGTAAGAACTACAATTACAATAGTGACATACCCTGGGGAGAATTTTATTTGAACAGGGTATCATTATTATTTTTATTTCAAATTACTATTTCAGAAAATACTATTGCCTTTATGTATAATTGAGGATCAAATATTTATGTCGACTTGATTTGCATGGATGGCCAGTGCTGTAACAATGTCACAGTGGATGATGCCATGGAGATGATCATGGAATCCGTACTGATGCTGGCTGGGTGACCTTGGGCCAGCCATGTCCATTGGAAGACTGTCTCCCAGAACATGTGGGATAATGATTTAGAGTTAGATATTACATAGGGTTGAACTTGATAAGGTAGACTGTGGTTGTTTGAAACTTCCTTGTGTTCACATCATTTACTGTGTTCTTACCTTTTATCTACATTGCTTTGGCCAATGGGACAGGAACACATTGTCACAAGCAGAGGCATGAAAACATACTTGTGTTCCCACTTTTGCTTTCTTGGGCCCACCTCTACCATGAGAACATGCACAAGCTAGTCTGCTGGAAGGATGTGGGGCTATGCAGCAAAGAGCCGGGTCATCCCAGCAAAGGCCACCTTAGACTGGCCAGCCCCCAACGAGCCTGTCAGCGACTGCAGATGGCCAAGCAAAGTTCACCAAGTCCAGTCTAAATCAACAGGGACGTCCAAGTGATCTGTGAGCTGGTGAGGAATATTAAATAAGTGGGAGCTGTTTTAAGTCATAGCAGGTTAGTTGGTAATGCTGCAATCATGAACTGATAGATGGTGCAAGCAGAGAACAATCTTTGCACCTGCTCTGTGGATTATTTCTAGCTCTTGGATAAAAATCCAAGTTTGGGAGAGGGGCTAGAGGAAATTTCCGTTTATGTCCACTTTCAAATAATAGAAGACCACCACTTACTTTCAATCATAAGAGCCATCTCTGCTAGTGTATTAGTATAGATCTCAAACTTTATTCGAGATACAGCTTCTCCCTTTCCCTGGCTGAGAACTGCGTTAGGACTTGAAGTCTGTGGTTGCTTAGCCTCCTGCCTCAACTCATCAGGGCAGCAGAGTGGGAGGGAAAACAAAGAAGTAGGTGGCAGGCACAGTTCCAGTCCCACATCAGTAATCCTTGGCATCCAGTGGCTTTTCAAACCTGGCTTGATTTCTCTTGGAATCCTGTGTACTTCCTACCCTTCTTCCACCAGCAACCTCCAATACAATCCCCATAACGTGTGCTATGCCTTCCATTTTTAAAAACACATTTTCACATAACATATGCAGAAAAAATCATATTGTAAGCTTTGTGACACATTTTCACAAGACAGACACACTGTCTGGTCACCCCCCAGACCAAATTTAGATCACTAAGAAGGTCCAAGATGCCCCTTTGTCTCCTCTCTGTTACTAGCCACCCTCATCCCTATCCTAACTTCTAACTCCACAGATACACAATTTTCCTCTATCAATCTGGTTGGCCTTTTCAAGGACAGAATGCCCTCTGCTAGCTCCCAGCTAATCAGTTTACCCCGAAATATGTAAACAAAATTCACTGTTCCCAGACTGATAAATCTTGTTATTGCCTTTGTTTCTCAACTCAGTTCACCACCTATCTACTTAACATGTAAGCAAATAAATATGCAAGACACTG
Source organism: Pteropus vampyrus (assembly GCF_000151845.1). Classification (NCBI taxonomy): domain Eukaryota; kingdom Metazoa; phylum Chordata; class Mammalia; order Chiroptera; family Pteropodidae; genus Pteropus; species Pteropus vampyrus. Next base: position 270,665 of record NW_011888941.1, read on the forward strand.
AACAGTGAGCACAGAAATATCTCTGAGTTATTCTTTGACAAATAACTACTTTCGATAGCCTAAGAAATGAGATAACATATTAAATGTAGTGCTAAAGAGCTCTAAAATAGAATTACTTTTTTAGCCATCAAGAAGGATAGTTCTTAATGAATCTAGTGACATATCATTCTTATGTTTCTTTAAAATTTCCAAGCATTTAAAGAAATTTAATTCATTTCTTATATAAAATATGAGATCAATAAAATATTCTCTATTATTTCTACTTAAACCAGAAATCATGTAAGCATGAATTGTTAAATTCCTTTTCAATATTATAACCAGTTACATAAAAATGCATCTGGTTTAACAGTGATCCTAGTTTCAATGTTTTTTAGGATTTTGTTATAAAAAGAGAAATAAAAAGTGATTCAAAGCAGGACATCCTCATTTGTTTGGACATTGTTGGATTCAAAACTGTACCTCACTTTAAGGAAGCTGAAATGGCAAACCAAAGTAAGTCAGGATGGTTGATTGCACCAGTGAGTAAGTCTAACAGTGCTATCAAGTTTTTTTTTTTTTCCTGTTTTTCACTGCCCGAGGGGATTTTTCTACAAATTCTATTTTTATTGGAGCACTACCAAGGGGAAGAAAAAAATGTATATTACCAATGGCCTTTTACTGCTTGTACCAATTCGCATTCCTCAAACTTTATCTTTCTCGGGAGATATGTCCATTTTTTTTTTTACTTCTGACAAGATTTCTCGAATTTCTCCTCTGTTAAGTCCCCAAATGGAAATACTTGGAAAGCCCCCAAAGAAAAGCAACAGAGGCAAAAATTATTCTCCAAATCAGTTTATGTGTTTCATCAAAACCAACTCTTTGAAATACACACAGACATAAAATAGACAATGCTATATCATTATGTACATACAATCTTCTTTCTTAGAAATACCAAAGATTCAACATTTAACATATTTTTAAGAATGAAAATCTATGCTTTCTCATGTCCTATTCAAATGAATAATCTTACTTATTAGCATTGTTTTCCCTGAAATAAATATTTCCAGAGCTTTGGGGTACATCCGATATGTGAATCACAAATTTTTGTCCATCTTTTAAGGTGACGAGGGCTTCTTGTCCCACAGGAAGGCTGAGTTTGACTGTGCTTTCGGTGGCTTTGTCTTCCAATAATACCTGGATGAGCTGCAAGGGGTAGACATTTAAAAGCAAAAGGTAAAAAGAAAAAGTTACACTATTTTCTGTTGCGGGACCCACCATTTGAATTCTTCTACCATGCTCTCGTCCCCACCTCAGGACCCAAAGGGGAAGCTTACGCATTTATTTCTAATTTCTCAAGGGAACATTCAGAGTCTGGTGAGGACTGCATGGAAGGACTATCAACTCTGGGACGATGCAAAGGAGAGAGGCCACAGGGAGTGGGAGCAGGTGGGCTCTCTCTAGGAAAAGGAGTGGCAGCCCATAGCTGCTGCTGTGAGGCACTAATTGCAAATCAACACTCTCCCATTAAAGACATGAGAGAACAAGGCTCACTTGTGAAAATCAAGAAGGAGACTGTGAACTACCCATGGGTCTTCGTGTAGCTGTAGCGCTCGTCACTTTGGCTGCATTCTTAGATATGGTCCTGCATTCTCGTCAGTTCTGAGCTGACATTGTTGGCTTAAGTTCTCACATAGGCCCTACCTCCACCATCCATCAAATATACCAGTAGATAAAGAGGAAAAGTCTGTGAAAACAACCACTGATTAACTTGACACTCAATTGAGTAGTAATAGATTTGAGAGATTCACAGATTCTGGGGTTAGTTGAAGTGCTAGCTCTCAGATAAGTCATCTGACTTGCTCGAGCAAGTTTTCCTATCAGAGAAACAAGGGTGCTATGCCATCCTCCCTTTAGCTCCAAGGGTACTTGGAAAATTGGCAAATCCTCCAAGTACATGATTACTCTCAAAAATCAATGGAGATGTATTTTCTTGGTCTGATTCCATCAATAACTGCCCAATGAGCTACTACTATATTTTGACAAAGATGTGCACAAGATAAACTCCAATGCAAGGTTAATGAAAGGACTTTCTCACCTTTTCTCTCTAAATTCCATAATAACTCTTACCACCCAATGAAAAGATGTTTCTCTTCTCTCAAAAAAAATTGTCTTTACCTTTATCCTATAGCTGAAGAGTCACTTATTTTTTTAATGCTTTTGCTGTGCTTTACTCCTTGAGTCCATGACTTAAAGTAAAAACTGTGTAGTATATTTTTTAAAAGAAAGTTCTTTATTTAATATCAGTATAAATTTTTGCTTTATTCTTAAACACGCCTTGGCATCTTACTATTTTGAGCATTCCTAGAATGTAGAAGAGTGACAGATGGGTATGGCAATCAGAATGCTGACTTCAGCTCTTACCGTAGATGCAGGGCAGTGATAAATTGTTCAAAAAATGAGGCTGACACAGATGTGCAGCCGAATGGGGCGTTAACTCATGGCAGATGAGTACAGATGGGGCATGGGGTGTGCTTTCTTGTTGATGATGAGTGCAATGCTGAATAATGAATGCAATGAAAATTAGATGAGTGTGACTTTTTGGTGTTAGACTATTTAAGTCATTATAGCTAATTCAGCAGGCATTCACCAACAGAAGCAGGTTTAATTAATCTCTGATGCATATTACTCTGGATTACCTGACATTCATCTGCTTGTATTGCTTTATTATGTAGTTCAATTAAGTATGTAATATCTTCCCTATTGTTTCTATGAATTAAATACACAGTCATGCACCGCTTAACCACAGGGTTACGTTCAGAGATATGAGTCTCTGGGCGACTTCATTGTTGTGCAAACCTAATAGAGTGCACTGACACAAACCTTGGCGGTGTAGCCTACTGCACACTGAGGCTCTGTGGGATAGCCTGCTGCTCCTGGGCTAGGAGCCTGTACAGCACATCACTGTACAAACAACACGAGATTAAATTAAGCACAAGAGGAAATGATGCAATCAAGAGACAATAAACATGAGATGTAGGAGGCTGCTGCTGGCGTAACACGACACGCTGTTTTACAGCAGACTTTTTATAAGTAGAAAGAGTAAATTCTAAAATAAAGATAAAAAGTTTAGTGTGGTAAATACATAAACCAGTATCATAGTCGTTTATTACCATTATGAAGTATTATGAACTGTATGTAACCGGCAGCACAGCAGGTTGGTTTGTACCAGCATCACCACAAACATGTGAGTAATGCTTTGTGCTATGACATCACTAGGTGACAGGGCCTTTTCAGCTCTATGATAATCTTATAGGATCACCGTTGTATATGCGGTCTGTCATTGACCCAAATGTCGTTATGCGGCACATGACTGCAAGTCAAACCCCATTGTAATGAACTTCGGAGTTGCTATGGAATTGGGTAGAGAGTATTATGGAAAGGCACTCAGATTAGGAGGTTTTGTTGGAAAAATAATGATGATGACTCGTGCTTATGGGTAGTTACTATGTTTTAAGAATTTTACGTTCTAAGAATAATAATCACCTTACTTAAACCTCATAATGGCCCTACAGAATTAGATATTATCATTCCTATTTCATAGATAAGGGGACCAAGGACTGGATAAAATTAAGCAACTTGCCCGTGGTTCTCAGCAAATAAGTGGAAGATATGAATTTGAACCCAGGAAGTTATGTACCAGAATAGCTCACTTATTTCCCCAAATCATCAGACTTGAAGATATTTTTCATTTACTCTCAACTCACTGCTTTTGGAATTAAGACCTTTGGGGGAGGAAAAGGAGAGTCTCAGAAGGAGATCTATGGAGGTCTGAATCCCTGCTCTGCCAGTTATTAGCAAAGTGACCTTGGGAAGGTTTGCCAGGCCCTCATGAGCCTCAGTTACACTCTCTGTGAAATGCGGGCCATGCTAACATCATCTCACTGGGTTGCTGAAATGATGCATTTAAATGCCCAGCTCAGGGAGCCTGACAGTGTCCACACACTTCCAACTGTGGCCGAAGAGGTAAAAGTTTCCTCCCAGTTACCTTGGTGACTCAGAGGCATGTCAAATTGTCTATGGTCTTAGCTCTCACCCCAGCCAGTGAGCAGAGAGGTCTGCACGCTTGGAGCTGCATGTCCAGCACAAATGCTTGTCTTGCTAGGGCTGCACAGAATGTTCCAGAGTGTACTCAGCTGAGCTCCCCACTGGCCAACCCTTGCATAGCCCTGTTGCCAGGACAGGGTATATTCTGCAGAGGGTCAGGGAGAAGGGAGGCATAGCCCGGCCATCTGGCCTGGTCTGCAGGTCTAACTGGGCCTTCTCTCTGATAACAGCCCTGAAACACCAGCTGGAGAGCGGAGCCTTAACTGCTCCCAGCTGTTTCTCTTCTGAGACGGCCCAGCTTCCCTTCTCCCAGCCAACGGGTCCCTGATTTGGGGTCGATATTTCACTATTTCAGGCCTCATTGGTCATGCCTCTTTGCATATACATTCGCAGAGGAGACTAACTTCTTGTTTACAGAAACCCATCTGAATCTACCACACCACTCATATTATTTTTGTTCAGCACGGTGTCTTTTTAAAGTAGTGCTCAGTAACAGTTTATACAGGTTCTCTGTACTCTGGGGAATGAGGGTTTGTTCAGGAAGGACAGGTCCCTGGAAGGTTCTGGTTATTTTGAGGACTGTAGTGTATGAACAGTCTCCGGCTACGACTCACCCATGGCCACTATTAACCCACTATTAAGGTTGAGGGTTACGCCTTGCTTTTAATGGTCTCCTACCAAGCACAACTCATCCACTCGAAAGGGGAATTCGTGAGTGCAAAAGTAATTCTGTATAAAGTGGCTAAGCTTCCAGACATAGGTACAGAAGTTTTAGAAATTAGTACCAAGATGATAGTTGTCAAGATTTTTTGTTTTTAAAACGGCCAGTCTCCCACATTGGAGGTGGTGTTTCGGATGCTTCCTGCATCAGTCTGGCTGCCCTTCCTGTCCTCATTTGGTGTCTTCTCCAACCAGTATCCTACTCTTCTCAGGGCATGGACCACTCTCCTCTGATCTACTGTTGTGAGAAAAGAATGGACTTGAGATTGGGCAGGCCAGGGCTCTAATCTCTGTTCCACCGTTTACTTGCTATATGACTCTGTGCAAGTCACTTAGTTTTTCTGGGCCTCGGTTTCCTCATCCATAGCATGAAAATGATCAGAGCAGGTACTCTGTAAAATTGTATGTCTTTGAGATAATGTACACAAAGGGCATACAAAGGGCATACAGGTATTGGATAAATCTCAATTCTTAATTTTATATCTCTCAAGATGTACTCCGATGTTATCTTTTCAAAATCCTTTCTATTCAATGTTTCCTTCCTTTGAAGGCCAGAGGCATTTCAGTGCATTCCACTCCGGTAGCAGCCAGTAGCAATCTATTGCTCAGTTAGCCTAACCATGTCAGGGAAGCTCTGGGAAGGCAAGACCCCAGCCACCCACATATTCTGCATGCCTAATCGTGCCAGGCTCATATCAATGCATCCTAAAACTGAGCTGGCCTGTGACCAATAGATAAGCTGTTATAATCATTCCTGGAAAAATGACCTAAAGCAAAGATGACTCTATAATCCTGTATCATTGTTTGAACAATGGGGTCTTCATGGGTTTCATAACTGCCTGGTAGTTCTTATTGCCCTTGAAAAACTGTGTGGAAGTTGGGCCCCTGGTATCTATACCTTCTCGCCTGTGGCCGTGTCCACCAGGAAGCCCAGGACCCCAAGAACCACGCCGCTCACACCTGCGGGGCACCAGCTCTGGGTCATGTGTGTCAGCACTGCACGAGGTGGATCCACACTCAGGCTTCTGTGCTCCTGAGATGGTGGAGACTCTGGAGGATGGAAAGGTGCTTGGTCTGGCCGGACAAGAGAATGGTCATCTGGTGGCATCTCCTGGAGACTCCCCACGTCGTCATCCTCCTCTTCCTCTTCTATGCACGACTGCAGTATATGAATCACATATTCCACAAGCAGCAAATGAAACAGATGCCAGGAGCCTACATTGAAATAGCAACCCAAAATGAATAATTAGATGGATAGACAGATAGGTGGGCAGACAAACAGATCTCTGTGAAACTAACAACATTTCTGGGCTTTAGACTCCTATGTATTTAGAGCTCGATTCCTGCAGCCAATGCTGAGGGGCCTTGGGCAGAGTCCGGAAATCATGTTCCATATGAAGAAGAGGAGAAACTACTGGTGTGAAGACTTTGAATTCACATGGAGGTCCAGAGAAAGTAGATGGAGAAGAGCAATGGCCACGGGGCTGGACTTCCTCCTGTGATTGCATATGGCTCTGCTCTGCCACTTTGGTCTGGAAGAGTGTCAGCAGAAAGGGAGGGCCTCACTACAAGTGGCTGTCACCCACATGGCAGCTTATAGCAGCAACCTTCGAAAGAGCTTGAGTGTTCACAAAACCAACCCAAAGTAGAGTTTGTCTTCTCTCTAGTGTTCTGCCTCCAACCTGCGAGTGCATCTGGCAGCCCTGTGGTCAGGGTTCCTTCTCCAGTCAGTGTGTAAGCTCGCAGGGGCCAGGATTTTGTCTTTCCACTGCTCTATGGAAAGGTGCCTGGGACTTTGTAGGGACGATAAATATCTGTTGAGATGAATGATCCTTTCCATGGACCTGGAGGGCTCCGTGGCGAACTTCCCTTCCTACAACTTGACTATGCTGCATCTGCGCCATGGAGGTGACACATGTGACCTTCCCTGACAGTGAAAAGCCACGTGAAGGAGAAATCCTAACACCAATAGTTTCTCCTCTTCGTATGGAACATGGTTTCCAGACCCTGCCCAAGGCCCCTGAGCATCAGCTGCAGGAATGAGCCTCTAATACACAGGAATCTAAAGCCCTAGAAAGCTTATCTGATGGACTCTCATGATGCCATCAAAACAGGGTTACTATGGTTTTGTGTGGTTTTCTGTTGTCTGTGTTGTATTTTACATAAAAAGGTTAATGACTGGATTCCACATAGCAACCTGGAAAATTCTTATGCTATACTAACATTTTAAGGGTAAAATGCAAATGTTTGGTATTCTCGGACTTACCAAAACTGTCTCTGTGGCAGAGGGTCATGGCTTTGCTTACAGCCGTGAGGAGGAAATTCCATCTTAGTTGGAAGCTGGCGGCCAATTTGATGAACTCCTCTTTGCTTCTGCTTGGCTGTTACGTTTTTGTGAGGGAAAAAAAAAACCACTGGGATTTATGACAAAATGGAGAAGAGCATGTTTTCAAGTGCACACGTTTGTCAGGCACAGACATTTTCAAATGACCAAGTAAAAAGAGGAAGAAATGATAGGTGGGAACGGAGGCTGTGGCCCACTGATCCACTTCTGGTCTTGTTTCATCTCCCCTGAATCATCAGGGAAGAACCCATTGAAGTTGGAAGAGAAGGAAGGAAGTGGAGAACTGGACAACTTTTTCTTTTTTTTGAATCGCACACAAGTTTTAAAAAGAAGTCCCTTGTGAAGCATGACACCGCAAGGTCAGCCTTGCTGAAGTCCACTTGGCAGTCACTATCGAGAGGGTCAGTGGCCGTGTTACCCCTGCCAAGTCTGATACTGTGGAAGGTGGCACATCCCATAATGATGAAAAGTAATGGCGCTGATTTTGGAAAGCACAAAGCTGGCCCCTACACCCTGTAAATTATCTGAGCACTGGAAGTTCCCGCCTGCGCGTCCAGTGGAGTCGAGGTCATTCGACAGCCTAAGTGGCACTAAAGTGGGTACCAATGAGATGCCTCTACATGTGGACAAACTTTCCAAGCCTTGGGTCACACTACAAATGATTTAGGAAACAATGGAGTCGTATGAATTTCACATGCATCTGTTGGGACGAATGGCGCTGAAGCCTCCCTAAGTGTCATCATATGCGTGTGGAACACCCACTAGCTCAACCAAAGCTCTGAAGAAGAGATGTAGAGGCTGGATAGAAAAAAGGAAATGCCTTTTCTCATCTTTGCTTCTTTTCTCTTCTGCCTCCACCGAAAGCTCCCCCCGAGTACCAGGGGATCGCCCTGGCCTTTGGGTGCATGCAAACTGCCCTCACCAGCAGCATCCTCCCCCCACGACTTCTGACCACCTGGGCTGATATTTCTGACCACCTGAAATGGGGCTCTCGGAAGGAACAAACACAAAGATACTTTCTAAAACATCGAGAGAAGTAGCTCTGGGCCATCGGTACCCTCTGCACAAATGAGAGCGTCTCTCAGGCCAAGCAGTGTGAGAACAGGGAAGACAAGATGCATGACACAGTTGAACATCTCCTCTGCTAGCTCGCTTTCAGGGGCTGACAATGAAGCCATTTGTCACCTCTGACAGGCCCGAGGGTTTATATTTTAAGAGTCTGAATATTTTATCGACGATAGTCTGCTTTTTTTTTTTTTTTTAATGAGCCAAGCTGTTTTACAAACACATGCCCTTCAGAGGCACGCAGTTACAAAACACCAGTTTTCTAACACGCCTCATGTATGAAGGCTGAAGATGATGGAGGCTTGGGAAACACATCGTGTTCTGTGGTCTAACACAGAGTATGAGCCTGTCGCCTGCTGTGAGGCAGAGCTGGTGTTAAGGGTCCTGGGGGATCAGCTTGGTGACGTTAGAGGATGAGTGAGAGGACCGAAAGCCTCGGTCAGTGATGCTCGCCGATGGACACACATCTTGGCAGTGACATGGCTCTAAACACAGAGGCACTGTTACAAAGAGGCTTCGCTGAAGGCCAACGGGGAGGAAGAAACATCATACCAAATCTACAGTGATTATTTTCAATACGCAAAAAAAGGAAGTTTTCTGGTTCATTTCTGAGGAGTTTTCTGGTTCATGTCTATGAGGTTTGCACCCCCAACGCCCTCTACAGTCAGTCTCTGTGGACCCGTTCTCCATTCTTATTCCTGCTCTTTCTCCTGGGCTGTGAGGTCAGGGTTGTGGACAAGACCAGGAAGGGTGTCTCACTCCTGTAGCAAAGCAGATATCGGAGGCTGGTGTGTGTTTGTGGGTGAGTGCACATGTGTGGGTGAGCATGGATGTGCTCAGGTGTGTGTGCGCCAAATGAGAGTGTATAGGAGGAGGAGAGGTTTTGTCTGTCTGGGGAGAATGGTACTTGTCAGGGTCTTTTGCAGAAACATCCCAGTAAAGCATCAGGCTTGCTACCAGAGTGAGACACTACTTTTCTGTCCTTCATCTCCACACCTGCCTAGACACATTTCTGGCCCAAGGAAACTCCTTTTCATTCCACAAGGTCACAGGCACTAGGTGCTAGAATGATCAACATCCACTTCTTCTCTCAAAAAAGGTTATGGTTTTGTACCTGGAAGACAAGTGCTTGAAGATTTGAAGATAGACAATTCAGGAACACACTGAGGTCTGTGGACGTCCCCAGCAACGAAATTAAATTGCTTAAACCTATAAAGAAACAAAACAAACAAAAGGATCATTAGCGACGCATCAGAATTTTCCTGCAGGTACTTGTGTACAGGTAACCTAGGGGAAAACATCAGAACGATAGTTCAGAGGCACTCCCTGCAGCCTGGCACTTGTTTTGAAAACAAAGGATGCATTCTAAGGCTGGATTTGTCACCTCTGCAGTCATATGGTTCAAAGTTATGTGATGTTGCCTCCTAGGAACCGGCTCTGCCACTTGTTGAAATGGAAAGAAATATTTTGAAATAATAACTACACCTTGTAATTACACAGAACCCAACTTAAGATGAGCTCACTGCATGATACAGACATGATCTCACTCTTCCTTGCCATTTCCATTAAAGAGGTAGTTTATTAATGTCCTTTAACTGATGGCAAACATCAAAGCTACTGAGCGGTGTTCAGTGCCTTGCCCGGGGTTACAGACTCAGTACGAATGTGACGGGTGGAGCCCAAGATTGAGTGACGTGGGACTTGAGTCTTCCACCTGCACAGGCAGCACAGAGAGAAAATGAACAGTCTTTGGCCTTCCCACCTTTCTGGGTGCCGCTGGGTACCCAGCAGAGTTTAGAAGGCCCAGGAGGTCACAGTGGCCCTGGCTGAGGCTTGGTCAGGGCTTGTTTGGAAGATCTTCCAGAAACACCATAGGCATTCACCTGCCAGGTATCAGCAGTGGGCTCTTGGAAGGCCACCCAAGGATGCCAACTCGCACACAGGAGTCCTGGGCAGGCTGGCAGGCACCTGGGGGAGAGACTTCATCCTTCCTGGGACTCCTGGGCTTGGGCTGGGGGCAAAAGCAGGGTTTGGGTGACCACCTGGTTTTCTGGGGGAGCCAGCAGCTCAGGACGGGGCCCTCTGGATTCCTACTAGTCAGCACCACTGTTCATAACTCTGGGCTAAGCATTCACTTTTGTGTTGCTGGTTTAGTTGGAAGAGAGTATTTAGGGGCGGAGCTGGGATTTGGGACAGCAATAGAAGCAGAGGACAGGAGGTCAGGGTGGGAGGGGAAGTGGGGGGCAGAGGCTATTAGTGCCCAGAATAGACCTATTTCAATAACTGTACAATCCTACCAAAGCCAGCTCTACCTAAAGGCCAAAGGAAGAGGACAACCGTGATGCTTTTATGCCTTTCTGAATTCATGGGTCTATCTAGTTATGAAATATGAAGTGCTACCATGAGCCCTCACTGTATTGGGTGGACCAAGATGGATAAGCCGCTGCTGACCCCCGAAGGAGTGTGCAGGCACTGGAGAGGTGGTTTACGCGGGGGGTAGGCCTGCGAGAAAGAGGCTGCTAGACTTTCATGGGGTGTCCTGGTGGGCATATCTGGAAAGGCAGAAACGGGAGCACAGTCCCCATGGTCCCCTCTCAGCAGCCTTCAGACAACGGCTCAGAGATTGGCCCAGAGTCTGTTGAACTGTGCAAGTACAAGATTGATGCAGATTTCTTTTTTTTTTTTTTTTTGGTTTGTTTTTGTTTGTTTTTTTCCCCAAAGGAGACACTCTAGGTTGATTTCCAGAAAGAATTATTGTCAAGCAGCAACCACACTCATCTGCTCATTTATCCACTCAACAAACACGTGTGTTGGCACTGATTGCCTAGAGTAGCAGTTCCCAACCTTTCTGGCACCAGGGACTGGTGCCTATGAGAATTGAATGCCTGATGATTTAGGTAGAACTGAGGCGGTGATGCTAGCGCTTGTGGGGAACTCCAAATACAGATGAAGCTTCACTCGCTTGCCTGCTGCTTACCTCCAGCTATGCAGCCTAGTTCCTAACAGACTACAGACTGGTACCGGTCCACGCCCCAGGGGTTGGGGACTCCTGGCCTGGAGGACACTTGGGTAAGCCCTGGAAAAACCTCCTCTGGGGCGTTTTTTTGCCCTCTGCAGGAGCAGGTAAATTATGATATCGAAAAGTAAATTACATTCTACCACTGTTAAGAAATCCTTATATCAGTGCTGGCCGTGCCAGCCCCAAATACACACGGAACACCCCAGGAAAGCAAGCTGGGGGGTTACATTTTATCTCCATGTTCCTCGCCGGGTCGTCCATGCCGCTCAGGCTGCTTGGCAGGGCTTTCTCAGACATGTCCACAATGGCGTGCAGGTCCGACTTCAGAATGTTGACCCTCGTGTTATTTTTCAGCACCATTCTCATGGTCTAAAGATAATGGAGAAGCATACTGCTTAATTAAATCTCGTCATTTTACTTTTGCTTGATCTCCTGCTTCAAATTACCAGGATTTTTTTGTCATTGAGAAGAAAGAGAAGTGGATTTGGGTATCACCCATTAAAATGGAATCCTCAGTCACGATTAAAATATTCGAATTTCACATATTCTGGAACTGCTTTTCTGAAAAACCAGCCTTTAGAATGATTCACTCATAGGCAGATGCGTTTAGGGCTCTGAGGACACTGTGGCTCTTCCTATCCCTGTTTCTTATTCTCTGCGCCCCACTCAACAAGCCTAAATTGCTCTAAAGAAGAAAAGAGTGGGTGATCGAGGGCCACGGGGAAAGTGTGGTCCTGAAGAAGCTGTAGCGTTGGCCAGTTCTAGAAGGTGGCTGTGAGGATTCAGAAGCTGTATCTGCCCTCTCCTCTTGAGAGGCCTGGACGATGTGTTAACCTCTGGCAGCTGATTTCCTCAGCTGTCCAATGGGCTCAGTCAGGCCCCTGTATTCTCGGGGTCCATAAGGTAAACAGTGGGTCATCCATGCACCAGCCCCAAGAGTAAACATGAGAGCCGCCTCCACTTTGCAAAGGAGAAACCTGAGGGCACTTGGGGTATTAAGTAAAAACTTTCCCAGTTGACAGGAAGTGTAAAGTAAAATGCAGAACAGGGGCTGGTTCTAGGGCCTAAGCTGGCCACTTGAGTTGGGTTGGGAGGAAGGTGTCACTGTGGGGCTATCAACAGTTGACCTGCTCAGATATGTGAACGTGCTAGAGATAGGACAGGCCATTAGCCCACAATGGTGGAACAACCCCGGGAACTCAGAGACCAGGGAGAGTTTTGTGCTGGAAGAATGAAGACTAAAGGGAAGGCTTGGCTGATCTCCCCCAGAGCTGGGTTGATTTGGAACAGAGTAACGGTCCCCAGCTGTCCTGACCTGGTGCTCGCAGGATTTCAGGGCAGATGCCTGAGTGGCGCACGTTCCGGTGTTACATAACCTTTTCCTCTGCCCTTCTCTACGTTCCTCTAACACTGACGACGTAATCAGCCCAAGAGAGCAAAGGTCTCTGGTGGCCTGGACACACCGTGTCCATAGCCATATGTCACGGGAAAGGCCTTGTCTGTCCTAGGCGCTGCTACAGTGCCCTTTCACCTCAGACACCTGCTGTCCTAGCCGGCCCCTCGGTAGGGTCTCCCTCTGGAACTTTAAAACAGTGACCTACTCACTCTGTTTTCGCTCCTGCTCAGAGAGAACTGGTGACTGGGGCCTTTCTGAGGAGGGGAGGGGAGGGCAGACTTCTCACTGAGCATCCAGGGTCACCCAGGCCTGCCCAGCCAGTGGTCAGCAAGGTCCTCTCATCTGTCCTTTGCCCTCCAGGTGGACAGAAGTGGCCTCCCTGCTCTGTGGGGATACTTGCTGCTTTCAGCTTTCACTTCAGAATATTGCTTTGTTCTCTCCCGTCTGGTTGGTGGAAACCTACCTTTGCCATGTTGGAAAGGTATGTCTTTCTTCTTAGTCTTTTGACAAACACAGTGACTTCTGTTAAGAACAAGATACATGGCCATTATCGATACTATAGTACCACGTCCTTAAGTAGAACAGTGGGAAAAACAAGGCAGGGACAGGAGGCACGCACATGTGCCCGGGAGGGCACAGCTGTCCAGACTGCCTCCTGCACAGCGAGGCCTCCATGCAGCCTCATCTTCCCGCTGCTGTGCCCACTGGCCTTGTCCCTAATGGCTAGGAGGTTCCAGCAGGAGATACTCCCCATCGCTGCCAGAAAAATTATGTAATCCCAGCATCTGACATGTCTGCTCAAAGGAGTTTAGGATTTTTGCCCTGAGGAACCCGGAGTTTCCCCAACTTTCTCATGTCTACAGTGCTCTCCTCAGAATATGACCAAAGGAAAGGAAAGGATGAAAAGGAAAAACACAAAGAGAGAAGGGCACTCTCCTTTTGAATGCATTCATTTATTTATGTGACAAACATTTCTGAGAGAGCTTCATGCAGTATGTGCCCCATAAATGTTTGCTGAGTGTTTGATGAATTGTTGGACAAAGGCAGGCAACCTCTACCCACAAGGGGCTCGCCCTCTAAGGATGGGTCACCAGGTGTGCAAACGACTCCCCAACAGCAGGTAAATGCTCTCTGTCAATGCGAGGGCTCAGGGAAGAAGATGTTGGGTTTAGGGGAGGGAGAGGCCTATTTGGAGGAAGGTACCAGATATGGCTTCACTTAGAAGTGAGATTCAATCTGGCTTGAATATGTAAATTAGGAGTTAGCCAAGGGAATGGGGGTGAGGGAGGCCCTCTAGGTGCACAGAATAGCAGGAATAAGGGTTTGGGCGGGGACAATCGGTGTTGTGTTGCTGGGGAGCACCAATGAGGGTCTCTTGGGGGATGGAGAATGGGAATGGGGCCAGAGGCCAAGCAGTGAACGACTTTGCACAGAGAGGGAAGAAGAGTGGACCCTTCAGGCAGTGGAGACCACGGAAGATTAATTGATCAAATCACCATTTTAGAATAATCATTGGGTGTGGAGGGGAGTGCACTGAGGCTGGAGACAGGACGCTCACCTAACTAGGAAGCTAACAGAAGTAGCCTAGAGGAGGGACTGAGAGAAACCGGAAACTCGAACCAGGCAAGTGGTGAAGTGACCCCAGGAAAACAGGAGTAGGGCTTCTCCTCTCCTTTCACGGCAAGTCCCAGGCCCCACTTGCACTCTGCATGGCCCCCTCCCTGCTTCCTTTTTGGCTGGCACCCACATGGGCCCATGAGCCCAGCCTAGCCAGGTAAAAGTTTCCAAGAGGGTCAGGGTGCAGGGGTGGTGAGTGACATTAGTCAATGTCTTATTCCGTGGGCACTCTGAGAAACCAGCAAACAGTGTGCAAAGAAAGCACATATACAGAAATATAGGGAGATAACAGGCAGGCCTTGGTAATGGGAGTGGACCCATGGTGGCCCCAAAAGAATAGGACCCTGGTGGGGAGGGGATGCTGGAGAGAGCTTTAGGCAGTGATGGAAAAACCTCACAAAGACTATTTCTGGGGCCATAAAACATGGTACCCACACAGCAGGCCTGTGTGTTGTTTAACAAAAGCCACAGGAGGCCTTGAGCAGACAGAGAGCTTGGTGAAAGTCATTATTCAGAGACTACATCCCGGCAACCAGAGAGAAGGAAAAAGTGTTCTAGAAAGTCGGCAGGGAGACTGAGACCACAAAAATGTGAATGTCCTGGTGGCCGCAAAGGTGTGAGAAAGTTAAGGATACGGGAAGAATTTCTAAAGAGGAAGCAATATTCTTTAAAGCCTCCTGGGAGGCCACAGAGAGCACAGAGAAGCGGAGGGGTGTTGGAGCCAGATCCCTGGTCCATTCTGGTCACCCTGCTCCAGGGACAATGAGTGAGGGCTGCGAGCTGCCCTCAGGGAGCTGCTTGAAGAAGGAAGGTGTGCAGCGGGCAACTGGAGGCACTTCCCGACTTTGCAACAGTTCAACACCTTTGCAACACCTCTAATCCCTTGGACCTGTCAAAAGTCTACATTATTGTTCATGAGGCAGAACTGGCAGAAGGGTGTGGATGGATCAACACCAGAACCCATCCTCAGTACTAAAGAAAAAGCCAAAAGTTCTGAGTAGGTCAAGCCTATAGATTGTATTTTGGCGTGAAGAGGAGTGAGCATTCCACCACCGAGAGGTACCGCCCAGGCTGAAAGTCAGATTTCGCATCTGCTCTTACAGAATTTATTTTTTCCATTGACACCTACCTCTGAGTTTGGAGATCTGCAAAAGGGCTGGAAAACCTTCCAAAGCATTAAGCAGCCACAGCTTAAATTTCTTACTAAACAACCGGACAGATTTCAGGTATTGAATAGAAACATCTTCCAGAAAGTCATGAAGGAGGACGTCCTCAATCCCCTACAACAGAAGTGTCAAGACACGTGACTGCTGGCCAGCACAGGCATTCTCTGGTGACAAGTGGCCCAAGGTCACGTGTGCCACAAACTCCGAGAAGAGGCCCCACCCAGTCTGAGGGGGCAGCCACCACACAGCCCTCGCCACTGCTCACTGTCCAGGACATCAGTTTGGTGTGGTCCGAATTTGACTTTTTTCAGAGATCTAAAGATATTGAGAGATGATTCAAATTTTTTAAAAACACTATATTGGCCAATACTAGACCGGTCCAACCAAAATGTTTAAGGGCTGAATCCAGGCCCTGGTTTTCCACCTTTGTGTTAAAAACTTAGAAGCACTAGATTATCTCCTAAAAAGTAACAAAATAAAAGGTAAAGGTTCATGACCAGCTTAAAGTGAACACATTTTTGCCACTGACACTGTAGTGAAAATATAACTGGCCTCCAAATTATAATAATCACTCTAGAGATAGAATTTTAAAACAAACAAACAAACAAACAACCCTGGCAGTTATATGCATTACGAAACAATTATTCCAATTACTCATTTAAAGAAGTCTTCTTTTGTTGAAATTACCAGAGAAAGAACTTTGACTCAGTTTGGGGTTCCCTAGTCACTAGAATCATAGGTCACCATGTGTCTTGGCTTTTTCTTTACATGAGACAACTCAGTCTCTCACTGAACTCACAAAGCAAAACAGTTTTAGGGAGAGATCTGAAGGCTTGTGGTTCATCAACCCCACCATCCGCCCCTCAGGGGCCCTGAAGTCCACGGACTTGCCGAGAGGGAGGGCTGTGTTTGTAACCTCAGCATTTGGTGTCAATTTCTGGGAAGGTACAAAGCAGCGACTCAAACAAACGTCTTCCTACCTTGTACATCTGTACATCGTAGCATTTGAAGAGCTGGCACACATCAGGCAATGACATAAGCACCACTGTCTCCCGCTGCAGAGATTTCCAGAAGGAAGTAAGCAAGTCCTCCACCTGAGATAAGGAACGGAACATATCTCCCATAACTCACTGTGTGCCTGGTGAGACTCATCCCCCATATACTGAGACTTAATCAGCCCCAAATGATAATGGAATGGATTTCAGTCCAGCTTTTCCATTCGGATGGGATAATACATTTTCATGAGGAAGTTTTCTGGAGGAAAGCTGTTTTAACCACAAGGGGGCTCCTGCTGATTATAATAGTATGAGAAGATGGCCAGAGGGGCCAGTATCAGAGTTTATTTTTCATCTTTGAAAGAGGGGTAATGTTACATTATCAAAGAGGCTTCCTCCTTGACACCTAAAAATTGTGCCAGCAAAAGGGGCCTGGTGTCGTTTTATGCAGGAGCCTTCTTTAAAGACTGATGTAGACAACTTTTGTTAAGAAACAAAATGGCAGTTTTCTTCTTTTTCTTTATTTCCCCCAATGTTGACTTTTCAGATTCTGTGACTAAACCAGGGGGCCAGTCCTGAGTTGCCAGCTAACAAAGACTCTTGACTGTTGGGGATTTCTGCAGGCTCAAGTATTCCAAGGCATCGTGACCCTGACACTAGGACCCACCAGTGACTTCAGGCAAGGTGCTGTCCCCTCATGCAGGCTGTCAAGGAAGTGAGGGCCAATTCTTGAGTTACCTAATGATGAACCCCTAATTTGAAACCCTGTTATCGGGGGCATGAATTCTACAGGAGACATCTCCAAAGAGACTCATAGTTATTTATCAATAAATAAAATAGTGGGATGAGCAGGATACATTAATGCTTTTCCTCTCAGCTGTGATAACTTTGGAGTGTGACCTTTTGGGGTCGGTGGATGTGAATGAGGCAATGGCCGTGGGCTCACCTCTGCTAACTCCCTCAACACTCATGTCCAAAGCCACGTGAACCATGTGTCCCAGTGCGTCTGCTTCCAAAATATTTCTCTAATTTGCCCCTTTCTCTCTGATGTCATTGTCACCGATTCAGATCCGACAACCTTCATCACTTCTCACCTTGACTATGATAAAACCTCCTTACTACACTCTCTGCTCCAATATAGCTATCCGCGTCCCCACTCTCACACTGACTTCTTAATAAATCAGAATTCCTCACAAGGCGTATGAGGCCCTTTCTAGCACCAGCCCATTTTCCCACTTCCTCTCTGGCTTCTCTGTTAGAGATGATAAAGTCTGGTCACAGTGACCTTTTTGTCACATGACTGTGAACACCTTGCTGCCTTTGCCTGCACCATTGGCTCTGTCTGGAGTCTCTTTCCTACCCCATTTTGAGTCTGTCAAGTCTCTGCTTTTGTACTAAAGAAAAAGCCAAAAGTTCTGAGTAGGTCAAGCCTATAGATTGTATTTTGGCGTGAAGAGGAGTGAGCATTCCACCACCGAGAGGTACCGCCCAGGCTGAAAGTCAGATTTCGCATCTGCTCTTACAGAATTTATTTTTTCCATTGACACCTACCTCTGAGTTTGGAGATCTGCAAAAGGGCTGGAAAACCTTCCAAAGCATTAAGCAGCCACAGCTTAAATTTCTTACTAAACAACCGGACAGATTTCAGGTATTGAATAGAAACATCTTCCAGAAAGTCATGAAGGAGGACGTCCTCAATCCCCTACAACAGAAGTGTCAAGACACGTGACTGCTGGCCAGCACAGGCATTCTCTGGTGTCAAGTGGCCCAAGGTCACGTGTGCCACAAACTCCGAGAAGAGGCCCCACCCAGTCTGAGGGGGCAGCCACCACACAGCCCTCGCCACTGCTCACTGTCCAGGACATCAGTTTGGTGTGGTCCGAATTTGACTTTTTTCAGAGATCTAAAGATATTGAGAGATGATTCAAATTTTTTAAAAACACTATATTGGCCAATACTAGACCGGTCCAACCAAAATGTTTAAGGGCTGAATCCAGGCCCTGGTTTTCCACCTTTGTGTTAAAAACTTAGAAGCACTAGATTATCTCCTAAAAAGTAACAAAATAAAAGGTAAAGGTTCATGACCAGCTTAAAGTGAACACATTTTTGCCACTGACACTGTAGTGAAAATATAACTGGCCTCCAAATTATAATAATCACTCTAGAGATAGAACCCTGGCAGTTATATGTATTACGAAACAATTATTCCAATTACTCATTTAAAGAAGTCTTCTTTTGTTGAAATTACCAGAGAAAGAACTTTGACTCAGTTTGGAGTTCCCTAGTCACTAGAATCATAGGTCACCATGTGTCTTGGCTTTTTCTTTACATGAGACAACTCAGTCTCTCACTGAACTCACAAAGCAAAACAGTTTTAGGGAGAGATCTGAAGGCTTGTGGTTCATCAACCCCACCATCCGCCCCTCAGGGGCCCTGAAGTCCACGGACTTGCCGAGAGGGAGGGCTGTGTTTGTAACCTCAGCATTTGGTGTCAATTTCTGGGAAGGTACAAAGCAGCGACTCAAACAAACGTCTTCCTACCTTGTACATCTGTACATCGTAGCATTTGAAGAGCTGGCACACATCAGGCAATGACATAAGCACCACTGTCTCCCGCTGCAGAGATTTCCAGAAGGAAGTAAGCAAGTCCTCCACCTGAGATAAGGAACGGAACATATCTCCCATAACTCACTGTGTGCCTGGTGAGACTCATCCCCCATATACTGAGACTTAATCAGCCCCAAATGATAATGGAATGGATTTCAGTCCAGCTTTTCCATTCGGATGGGATAATACATTTTCATGAGGAAGTTTTCTGGAGGAAAGCTGTTTTAACCACAAGGGGGCTCCTGCTGATTATAATAGTATGAGAAGATGGCCAGAGGGGCCAGTATCAGAGTTTATTTTTCATCTTTGAAAGAGGGGTAATGTTACATTATCAAAGAGGCTTCCTCCTTGACACCTAAAAATTGTGCCAGCAAAAGGGGCCTGGTGTCGTTTTATGCAGGAGCCTTCTTTAAAGACTGATGTAGACAACTTTTGTTAAGAAACAAAATGGCAGTTTTCTTCTTTTTCTTTATTTCCCCCAATGTTGACTTTTCAGATTCTGTGACTAAACCAGGGGGCCAGTCCTGAGTTGCCAGCTAACAAAGACTCTTGACTGTTGGGGATTTCTGCAGGCTCAAGTATTCCAAGGCATCGTGACCCTGACACTAGGACCCACCAGTGACTTCAGGCAAGGTGCTGTCCCCTCATGCAGGCTGTCAAGGAAGTGAGGGCCAATTCTTGAGTTACCTAATGATGAACCCCTAATTTGAAACCCTGTTATCGGGGGCATGAATTCTACAGGAGACATCTCCAAAGAGACTCATAGTTATTTATCAATAAATAAAATAGTGGGATGAGCAGGATACATTAATGCTTTTCCTCTCAGCTGTGATAACTTTGGAGTGTGACCTTTTGGGGTCGGTGGATGTGAATGAGGCAATGGCCGTGGGCTCACCTCTGCTAACTCCCTCAACACTCATGTCCAAAGCCACGTGAACCATGTGTCCCAGTGCGTCTGCTTCCAAAATATTTCTCTAATTTGCCGCTTTCTCTCTGATGTCATTGTCACCGATTCAGATCCGACAACCTTCATCACTTCTCACCTTGACTATGATAAAACCTCCTTACTACACTCTCTGCTCCAATATAGCAATCCGCGTCCCCACTCTCACACTGACTTCTTAATAAATCAGAATTCCTCACAAGGCATATGAGGCCCTTTCTAGCACCAGCCCATTTTCCCACTTCCTCTCTGGCTTCTCTGTTAGAGATGATAAAGTCTGGTCACAGTGACCTTTTTGTCACATGACTGTGAACACCTTGCTGCCTTTGCCTGCACCATTGGCTCTGTCTGGAGTCTCTTTCCTACCCCATTTTGAGTCTGTCAAGTCTCTGCTTTTCCATTAAAGTCGGAGGGAACATAGCCTCCTTTTGGTAGCAGCCCCCAGCCATCTCCGTCGCTCTTCCTCTGAGTACCTAGAACAGTGTAATAGTACTGCTATTCTAGAACTTGCCATATTGTATCATGTTTATTGGCTTATATTGCTTTTGGTACCTTTTATACCTTCTGGTACCAGGCTATCAGTTTCTCAAGACTTATGGAGAATGCCTTCCAAGTTCCAGAAATGGTCCTGGTCACAGGGTAAGAATGAAGTTGCTGTTGATGTGTGACTAAAGGAAAGAAGGAATATAATAGAAGTCTAATGTGGATGGATATTTGTAGCATTGCATCACTGGGACGGGAGCCACTCTGAAGACATCTTGGTCTCTCCCTCTCTGTTAGGCTTTACACTGAGTAGGTAATAAAGGTAATCATGCTGAACGAATACGTCACTCGAAGTTGAAGTACTTAGAAGACTAAAGCATCAGAAAAGTTTTCATTTCAATGTGCACTTGCTTTCCTGCATTTCAATTTTCTACTGTAAAGGATAAGATTGGTTAAAACATTTATTCATGTTTTCCATAGCTAGTTCCAGAATAAAATTCAGTCTTTACAGTAGCCACATCAAATCACCCTGCTTCAAAGTCTTGCTTCTTTTTCTGTTAGCATGTCTCAACAAAATGGCTGTTTAGCATTATTTGAAATTCCAGGGTAAATAATATTACCAATACTTTATTAAAAATCAGCTGGAATTAGGATCTAAAAAAAGCAACTGGATTACACTGAAAGCATAAAGTTAAACATATTAGCACCTTTGAAAATTTCCAAATGATTAAACTGAATAGAAACGTCACCTTTAAGAACTCATTAACTATTAAAAAAAAAAAAAAAGTGGATTGTAAGCCCTTCGGTGCAATGAATTAGACACTAGACCTCCCTGCAGGGGTCTTTTTGAGTAAAATGGTTAGTAATGAGTCATAAAGGTCTGCATTTTGTAGATAAAAACCCTACCCTCTCAAGTTCTTGGTTCCTCACGTTCTGTAAAATGTCTTGACAATAGTTGCAGTATTCGTCAGCAAGAAAGGCCATCTAGGAAAAAGATGGAAAATTATTTCCATTTGCTGGCCACTCCAAGGAGCTGCTCCTCAAGGCCTCTCTGAAGCCCTAGAGGCTGCTTGTATTGCAATCCCGATGTGACAGTAGCTGCGTTTTTCCTCATGTGGTATACTGTGAAACTCGGTAACCTAAAATTGATGTGGCTTCGATTTCAGTGTCATAACTCCAGGTCTGTACCACCTACTGTAAAGGCCACCGAGCTTTGACATCTTTCTCTCTCAACCCCAATTCCCCCCTCCACATTCCCCAGTCCCTGTTTCTAGACAATCCACATCTCTGTTCCCTTGTCTGTCGCAGAAAGCCCTCACTCTTGGTCCCAGGTGAAGCTTTTCCATAGGATGACAGGGGAAGATCTGAGTTTCCTGATTGTCACCAAGCCCGGGAGGAAATGTTGGTCCTTGTGAGTCTGGGAGAAAGCAAATGTTATCCCATGTGGTACAACTATGGTCACAGGTGAAATAAGAAGACACTGACTGCCCAAGGCATCAAAGACATGAGAGGTTAGTCTCGCCCACGTGTGCAAGCCTACCATGTCGTAGGGGTGCTTCCTCGCCAGTTCCTGCTCCCAGAATGGACATCTCCTGAATTCAGACACGGCTGGTCCAGCTGGGTCTGTCTTTATTGGTGAATGATTTTCACTCTAGAAACCATTGACACGATGGATTATTTCTTTAAAATAAAATGCATTGTCTCACACGTAAACCATGTAATAATCAAATTATATCGCTACTGTAGGTTAATATTCTATGCAATCTTTCATCCACTCCTACGAACGCGTAATTGATTCCAGCAACTTTCCTCCCTTATTTCGTTCCAAATGATACTTACTTCCCTCTATAATTCTATTAGAACTTAATATATTAGAACTTAATATATTACCCAAACGTATCACTCTTGTGGTCACGGATTACAAGTGCTGTACGGTAATGTACAATAAAAATATTATCTATGAATAATTTAATGCCACAAATACATTTTTCTACAATGCCTCATCCATATAATTGTCCCTCCTTGAAATAAAACTATATCCTCCCTGGTTCATCATGTCTGTATTATAAAAATGGCTAGTTGAATCAGCAATTTCAGGCCCTAACTAACAAGGAAAATGACAGGCACGAATTTTCCTTTAGAAGAACAATTTACAGAATGTAAAACGTTTCCATCAAGGAGAAAAAAGGTAACATGGCAGAAAACAAATTCCACATTCCTTCCCGTGTCATCCATGCTGCTGTTCCCTCTGAGCAAGGAAGGCATGATTTCCCCTTACTGAGTAAAGAATAGCAATTTTATTTTAAATGATTTCTTCAGGATTTTCCTGGACTTTTTTTTCCCCTTTGATAATATTTTTAATTTTTCAATTATAGTTGGCATATCATGTTATATTAGTTTCAGGTGTTCAGCATAGTGATTAGAGATCTTTATAACTCACAAAGTGATCACCCCACTAAATCTAGTACTCCTCTGCCCCCATACATATTTATAACAACATAATTGACTATATTCCTTATGCTATACTTAATATCTATATTCCTTATGCTATACTTAATATCTCCATGACTATTTTGTAACTACCCATTTGTACTTCTTAATTCTTTTGCCCTTTTTCACTGACTACCTCCCTCCAGCCCTCTTCCCATCTGGTAGCCCTCAAAATATTCTCTGTATCTATGAGTTTGTTTCCATTTTATTGTTGTTGTTGTTGTTGTTGTTTTGTTTTTTAGATTCCACACGTATGTGAAATCATATAACATTTGTTTTCCTCTGACTTACTCCACTCAGCACAATACCCTCTAGGTCCACCATGCAATATCTTTTCCCATCCCTTTTACTTTTAGTCTGTGTGTGTCTTTTGATCACAAGTGGGTCTCTTGTAGGCAGCATATGTAAGGGTCTTGTTTTCTTATCCATTCAGCCACCCTATCTTTTGACTGGAGCACTTAATTCTTTTGCATTTGAAGTACTTGTTGATAGATATGTAGTTATTGCCATTCTTTATTCATATTTTTGATACATAGTTTTTCTTCTTCTGAAAGAAGTCCCTCCAACATTTCCTGTAATACTGGTTTGGTGGTGATGAACTCCTTTAGCTTTTTCTTCTCTGGGAAGCTCTTTATCTGTCCTTCAACTCTAAATGATGACTTTGCTGGATAAAGTAATCTTGGTTGTAGATCCTGGCTTTTCATCACTTTGAATATTTTGTGCCAAGCCCTTCTGTCCTGCAAAGTTTCTTTTGAGAAATCAGCTGCCAGTCTTGTGGGAGCTCCCTTATAGATAACTGCTTTTGCTCTTGCTGCTTTTAAGATTCTCTCTTTGTATTTAAACTTTGGCATTTTAATTATGATGTGTCTTGGTGTGGACTTCTTAGAGTTCATCTTGTTTGGGACTCTTTGAGCTTCCTGAGGTTATACATCTATTTCCTTCACCAGGTAAGGGAAGTTTTCCATCATTATTTCTTCAAATAGATTTTCAACTTTCTGTTTTCTCTCTTCTCCTTCTGGTACCCCTATGATGCCAATGTTGTTATGCTTGATGTTGTCCTAGAGGCCCCTTAAACTACCCTCATGATTTTGGATTCTCTTTTCTTGTTGCTGTTCTGATTGGGTGTCCTCTGCTACCTCATCTCCTATATCGCTGGTTCAATCTTCTGCTTCATCCATTCTGTAGATTCCCTCTAATATATTCTTCATCTCAGATATTGTAGTCTTCATTTCTGACTGGTTCTCTTTTATTATTTCTAGCTTAATTTTTTTTTTAATCTCTTTGTTAAAGTTTTCACTGAGTTCATCTACTCTTCCTATAAGTTCATTGAGCATCCTTATAACCAGTGTTTTGAACTTTGCATCTGTTAGATTGCTTGACTCCACTTTGATTAGATCTATTTCTGGAGTTCTGTTCTGTTCTTTCAATGTGGGATATGCTTCTTTGTCTCCCCATTTTGGTTTGCCTTTCTGTGTCTGTTTCTACATTCTAGGTAAAGCTTCTAAATCTCCTGGTCTTAATGGCATGGCTTTGTGTAGTAGGTCCTGTGGGGCCCAGTGGCACAGTCCTGAGAGGGGTACAGCTACAGGCCAAGTTTAGCCCCAGCCTGTGCCCCTCTGGGGCCACCTGGTGGGAGTTAGCAAGCAATCCACAGATGCTGTGCTTATAGTTGCCTCAAGAGGCCACGCGAAAAACTGAGGCTGGCTGCCGCTAGTGTGGGGCTTCGTGCTACTCGGCAGGGAGCACAGGGCATGCCGAGCGCACCACTGGATGTGGCTTGGGTGGGCCACAAGTTGGGAGAGGCAGAGTTTAAGGGAATCTTCTGGGCGTACTGACCTCTGTTATCCAGTTTGATGACATCTCAGATATGGAGGCACGTGCATCCCCATGCTGGGAGTGGGGAGAGCTCAACCAAGGATCGATGGATACCACCAGCACTAATGTCCAGGAGAAAGCCTTCCCTCCGGCCCTCACTCCGAAGCCCTACAACTCAGTGTACCACTGTATGTACCCCATATGTACCTCCTGAGCAGCTGCCCCAGCACTAGTGCTCAAGCAAGCGAGTTTGTCACCGTGAGAGTCCAGTTGCGGTTGCAGTCCCTTTAAGAGGAATGCCCACAGCTGCCTAGCCTTGGTCTCACTCAGCCATGCAGGTCCGGCAGCCTTGTGTTCCGTCCCCTCCTTCTGTTCCAGGGTGATTTCTTAGTTCTCTCCCTAGTCATAGGGCTTTTGTTCATCCAGACCCCAGGTGACTCTGCTTGCTGTTGGCTCCATGGTTTCATCATAATTTTGGTACGGTTGCAAGAGAACATGTACAAAGCCTCTACCCTCTATGCCAGCGGTCCGTAACCTTTTAGGTACCAGGGACCGGTGCTCCTATGAGAATCTAATGTCCGATGATCTGAGGTGGAGCTAAGGTGGTGATGCTAGCTCTGGGGAGTGGTTGCAAATACAGATGAAGCTTCCCTCACTTGCCCACTGCTCACCTCTTGCTGTGCGGCCCAGTTCCTAACAGGCCATGGACCAGTACTGGTGTGCGGCCCGGGAAATGGGGACTCCTGTTCTACACTATCTTGACCAGTTCTCTGTTGGACTTCTTTTGAATAATTCCCATTTCAGTAGAGTAGGATGAAATCATTTCTATGAGTTGAATTGAGCTGCGACGGCCTCCATGTTGAACTGCGACCTGCATGAGAGTTCTCTTCTCCATTCTCTCTCTCCAACCTAACAGCTCACTGTGTGAAAGTACAGTTCCGAGGTCAGTGTTTCATCTTTACCTTTCTCAGTTCTTATTTATTAGAGTCTTACTGAGCTACTCACTTATATCTTGCTTAGTAGATATTTTATGTGAGTTTGCAGTATATTCCTATCTACAAGCCACCTGAGGGCAGAGAGGCTTCTTAACCACTGGCACCCGCCCTTAGGGAGCTGGGTGGTGCTCAGCTGCCATTCCACACGGCATTATATATACTCAAGACAGGCACCACTGGCTTCCACCTTCTATGATGCTCCCTCATTATCAGCCAATATCATTGAGGGCACAGGGATTGAGAGAGTTTAGGAATTATGTTCAATAGTCTTCTCAGTGTCCTAGAATCTATACTTCTTAA
The DNA here is from genome assembly GCF_000151845.1 of Pteropus vampyrus. Classification (NCBI taxonomy): domain Eukaryota; kingdom Metazoa; phylum Chordata; class Mammalia; order Chiroptera; family Pteropodidae; genus Pteropus; species Pteropus vampyrus. The sequence goes on from NW_011888941.1 coordinate 296,703, forward strand.
CTCTTTTGTGGTCCTGAACCCCTTTGAGGATCTGAGGAAAGCAACTGACTCTCTCCCTGAAAAAAGTTACATTATGCACTTAGTATTGTGAAGTTAAAACTCCCAATAACAAGTTTTAACAAGTCAAAACTCCCCTTTTTTATATAATTTTCAGAATAAAGTAGGGAGATAAGATGTCTAAACAAACAGATAAAGTAGTGGCACCGAAAGGTGACAGCTCAAAAGGTGTTTCCATTGGGTGTTTCCATTTGGTTTCCATTGTTTCCACTGGGGGCTGTTTAACCCTCATTCCTACCACGTCAGGGAACTGGCTTAATTTGGAGTCGTCTGATGGATAATACTTCTAGTGTGTGGGTGCGGGTGATACTTAGGCAGGTCATCAAAAAAGATGGAGCTATTTATTTCATGGAGTTCACTGGCCTCTCGTCAGCGCTTCTATTAGAGAATAATTGAATAATCTTCAATTCCAACTCTGGACTAGCCTCTCTTACCTACCACATCCTACCATAAGTGAGTCCAGTTTCTCCATAGCACACCCTGACCTCTTGTATTCATGAATGATCTCCTGACTGTTAGTGATCAAAGCCAGCATTTCTCAAGTATGGTCCTGAAATCATCTATGTCATAGTCCCTGGGGGCCCTTGGGGTTCATCTCCTGAGGGCCTTAGTAAATCAGACGAGGCCAGAAATCTCTCATTGTGACCAGCTTCCCAAGTGAGCCTTGTGCACACTTAAGCTGAGAACTCCAGCTCTAGGCAGGCTGTTTTTTTGTCCAAATCTCTACATTTCAACATGGCAAATAAATCACAGTTTAGAAGAAATTATCTGAAAATGTAATAATTTAAGAAATTATTGCAAAGGGAATGTAAGAGCAAGCTGTTACAAAATAAAATAATAAAAAGCAAATTCACAAGTTTCTAAAGTCAATGCCCTCAGATTGTTCCTGTGAAAAGAACTGATCTTTCAGGAAAAAGTTTTTAAAATCATGAATTGACATCTTTTCTTCACAATATAAATCATCAGAAATCTAAAGTATGTATGGAACTACTTGAGTTTGAATCTCTACAGGAGAAGTCACTCAGCAAAATGACAAAGAAAAAAGTGAGGAATTCAATTTAGATTTTCCAGGTATATTAAATGCAGTTTGGGATTTATCAACAGACCCAAGAAATAGCATTGGAATGATTATCTTCCATTCATTCCACCAACCTTCACTGAGCACGTACCATGTATCAAACCATGGAGATATGATGCGGGGGGCATTTCCTGCCACGGGCCACTGGGCCGGGCACCGTCTGCCTTCCCTGAGTTATTCTCTTAGTTCTCCTCGATGCCTTTTGTTTTTCTTGCATCCCTGAAGACATTGTTCCCAGAATTACCGCCCCCGGAAGCAAATGTATCCTGTCATTCCCTTTCTGAAGATGCCTCAATGGTTTCCTCTAGTCTCTTGGGTGAAATTCAAATTCCTCAGCCCGACATTGTCAAGATGACCACCATCTGGTCCTCACTCAGAGTCTACTGACATCCTCACATCTGGCTCCCTGCTGCCTGCACACCTCCAAGCACAAATGTAAGCTGCACCCTCAAGATGAATGTCTCCTAAAGGGGGATACTAGTGATCCCTTCAGAACCAGCTTGAGGGCAGTGGAGCAGGCAGGATAACAGCCCCTAAAGATGTCCACATCCTAAACCTTGGAACCCTACCTGGAAAGGGGACTTTGCAGATATAATTAAGGTTAAGGACCTTGAGATGGGGAGATTATCCTGTATCGTCAAGGTGGTACCAATGTAAAGCAAAGGACCTTTCTCAGGTGCAGAGAACCAGAAAGATGGCAACCTGAGAAGGATTCAGCCTGCCTTTGCTGGCTTTGAAGACCAAGGAAGGGGCCACAAGCCAAGGAACAAGGAAGCTTCCAGAAGCTGGAAAAGGAAGGAACAGATTCCTGCCTAGATCTCTCCTGAAGAAACGCAGCCCTACCAACCCTTTGATCTTAGCCTGGTGAGAACTGTGTTGGACTTGTGACCTGTAGAACTGTACGATAATAAGTTTGTGCTGTTTTAAGCCACTATATTTGCGCTAATTTGTTACAGCAGCAATAGGAAACAAACACAGGCTACCTTTTCTGTAAACACCCACTATAATCTTTATCCCTCCCAAATCCCCTACAGCCTGCATTGCCCATTCAACGGTACATCAGTTGTTTCATATCTCTCTTAGCTCCCAAACTATGAAACTGTATTCCAGTCAAGTATAGGAAGTATGATTTTTCTGTTTGTGTTTTTAGTTTTCTTTCATAGTCCATTCAGTCTTTAAGTGTGCTGGTCACAAAACAGGTTTTTAAAAGGTTGTCCATTCAATGACACTTGTCAACAAGACAGCATCAAAGTGCTGTCATGTCATCTTGGCCAGTTAAAATAAAATTTAACTCATGATATCATACCTGGTAATAGTTCTGGTGTCCTAATTCAAAGAGCTATAACTGTAATATAGAGACACTTTCACGTGAATTTATGGCTCACAAACTATACATTCTTTTTCATTACAGAGAAAGAAACATATTAAATAGCCTATGTGCAGCCACACAGTGTGCTCCTGGAAGACCTCATCTGTCCCAACACAGTGTGTGGCACGCGGTGGAAACTCAACAATCCTGATCAAGTGGATGAGTAGTTAGGGCTACATGTGATAAGAACATCACACACAGGGAAATGTTGCACTTAATTAAGCAATTGCTGAATATTCCAAGGTCTGTTATAGTAAATCTATTTTATTCAACACTCACTGTTCCTTCTTGTTGGGTAATGCTGTCATAATTAGTAGATTTTTCAAAGGCAACAACGTCTCCACTGTGACAGAACAAATAGAGAAATCATTTTAGTAAGACACCTGTTTCTGAGCACAAGAATCAAGTTTCTTTTGCAGTAGGATTATTTGCATGGGGTATAACTTTAATTTTAAAAACCTCCTTCAAGTTTCTGTATACAACCAGTGATCATCTCTTGCTCGTCATTAAAAAAAATCCTTTTCTGTAACTGAAAAAACCACATATTTGTTTTTTAAAAGTGTATTCCCTTCAGGACAAAGATATGATGTCATCGTGTGTAGAACTAACTCCTGTGAAAAAAGAAATATCATCATAGACATGAGGTCTTATCCTTTCTGATTTGGGTCTTTTAAATTGATCATTTCAGAAATGATAAAATCCTGAGTCGATGGCTATAGCACTTTCACAGAACAAAAAACTGGGAATTAATAAGATGTGAGTTTCATTCTGCCATGCCTCTTGGATTCATATTTTATACTGGAGACAAGTATGTGTCATGGAGAACAGACTCTTGTGGCATGGTGCATCTTCCCTTTAACTGTGCGCCTTTGAGACACTGGGAGCACTGGGAGCCCTGCTTTGCATGGGCAATGAGCATTCTACAGATGGCAGAGCTAGTGGCATCCCCTCCACAGTTTTCCTGAGAACTGTGGCCGCTCTGTCCACTCCAACACATTTCCTCACACCTGAGTGTTCCAACGCTACCTAAACACACACAGAAAAGAGGAAGGTAGCAAACACTCTGCTTCTGGAGAAGGTCTTTGAGGCAGAAATGGCCTGGGAGTGGGCAGGAGCCAGGCGGGAAGTGGAGGAAAATGACTTTCGCCCCACACAGGAAAGTCCCACCTCCCCTTCCAGCCTCTCCAAAGCCCCAGGAGCTCCCCCTGGAAGGTTTGTGCCAGTCCGTTCTCCAACCCAAGTCAAGGAAAGCTGGGCAGAAGGCCTGATATCCACCGAATCGATGTCTCCATGTAACACATTTCAAAACAGAGCAGAGGGATTCAGGGTCTGAATACAAACCCATTAAAAAGCCACCCTTTTTATCTTTTAAGAAGAGTTGCTATCACAATAGGAATTGAACTTAGGACTGTTCAATGGCCAGAAAGTTTCAGGAAATGGGATATGTTCAACACACACACACACACACACACACACACACGCACACACACACGACCTTGAACAATGCCTGGGTGAGGGTGGGAGGTGGGGTGGTGGTGTTAGAAGAGCTGACGGCCCTCGTAGTCAAAACCATGTATAACTTTAGTTGGTCCTTCATATACCTCTGGCCGGCTAGACTGAATGAACACTACAGGCACTGGCTGTGCTTTAACCTTGAGACTGTGTAGACAAGCGCTCCGCTGACAGTGTGCCCTTCCCCACACTGGGGTCCACCCCCAAGAAGAGGGGCGGTGAAGGTGAGGAGGCCAAGGCAGCATTGGAGGTGACATTTTCAGCTCTTGGGGTGCCAGCCACGATGGCCTCGTGTTCTGTGGTCACTGCCTCTGTGTCATTTCCTGTGTGCAGTTCTGATTCAGCCCTTGGGGACATTTATTAGATTATGATCAAATGCACAGTCATTGCTAAAATATGGCTCTAATAAAACCACACCAAACATCCAGAGCTGGCCTTGCTGTGAAAGAAGGCTTGCATTTCACTGTTTTCTGAGGCCTGAGGTGCTTTAACTGTGCCAAATCATGATGACAGAGAAAAAGGGTGCATGGCAAAGGAGCAACCTGAGGCGCGTCGGCCCAGTGAGGTCACTTGGGTTCCTTGTGAGCTGTCGTCCCCTCAGCTCCTGTTAGGATTCAACTACTGGGGAGAGAGAAGGAGGTCAGCAGGTTCCAGAAAGGGCCAGGGGGATGGAGGGAGAGTAAGCAGAGACAGAGACCTGGGGAAGAAGGAAGACTAAGAACAGAACAGGCTTCCTTGTCCAGTTCTGCCACTAACTTGCTATGTAGCATTAAGCATGTCACTTGAGCCTTGAGAGGCTCAATTTTCCACCTCTATAAAGGGAGGGGATGGGATTTGGTGACTCCTAAGACTTTTTCCAGCTCCCAGAGCCTATAACTTTGTGAACACGTGGCCTCAGAGCCCTGCGGGTCTCATATGATGGTTGGAAGATTCTTTCTGGGCCTCGCGAAGGGAATGTGGAAGGTTTCTTGTGCGGTCCTGCAAATTGTCCACTCAGTGCAGTGCAATGCAGACACAGCATGACAAACACATTTTACTTTAGTTTTTACGATCAATTTGGCTAAAAAAGGGCCCAGAGTAAAGGAGACTGAGACGTGATTATGTGGCACACAACTCGTCTTTTTTCTTTCCATAAAATCTTTCAAATGTAGCGTTAGCTTAATATGCTTTTTGGCATTTATCTTTCTTTTCGTCTAACTGCAATTTGCATTCACATTCTCAGGTTTTGACATCATTTGTCATTAATCCAGACTTTCATTTACATCATTTTGGCATCGTAATTTTCTCTCTCAAATCACTCCAATAGCAGTGAAACAACTTGAAGCAATTACAAAGGTAAGAGGATAAAAATGTAATAAAGCCTAATTTATGTACCATGCTCATTGAGTGTCAGGATGCAGGACAAAGGTGCTTGGTCCTCCAGCCATTTAAGGCCTAATTTCAATTCTTACTCAAAGCACACGAATTAATTGTTTTGGTTTTGATTAGGGGAACATAACCTTAATTTAATCAATATTTTTATATCCAAAGTTAAAATAGTAACTGTACGCATTCATACAGGCCCATGTGTCATTAGGATTGCAAAAAGCTGTATTTAATATCATTTTGATTATACTAATAATACTCATCACTAAAATATGCTGAGCATTTACTCATCGCTAAGTGCTCTTCTTGTATTACCTCAATTCTCACATCAATCCATTAGGTGGGTAGATAGTAAATCATTATTATCCCCACTTGGCACATAGGAAAAGAAAAACAGAATTCATACAGC
>NW_011888941.1:303917-316433 GCF_000151845.1 Pteropus vampyrus
GCCTCAATTCTTCAGTAAGTTTCTAGGTCAGCAGTTATACCCGGGCCCAAGTCCCAATGTGGCTGCCAGCTAAACAAGACTGGAATCTGGGGAGGCCTGGCTCCTGTGAAGCGGGGTTGCCCTGGAGGGAGGCGCAGGGAGGCAAACGTTCTGTGTTTTGTGAAAGGCTCCTTTTCATATGGCGCAAACTGCATATACATAGTCATTTTTCCTTTTCAAAAAAAAAAGCCTCAAGCTTTTCATTTGTTTGAAAAACCAAACCTTTATCTTTCCTTGGTTTATGGCAGATGCTGCCTTGGCAGTTTTTAGTGAGAGTCACCACAACCCCCGCCTCAGTGAAAAAGAAGGCTGTTGACAGCAGGACTCCTGATCTGCTCTGTGGCCACCTATTCAGGTGTCCACTTAAGAGTGTCATCAGCACCCTGGTCCTTAGCTCGGGACCATGGGGGTCGAGGGGGTGTGACAAATGGTGTTAGAGACCTGGGCACTGTATTTCTCTACGGATGGGCTTAGGAGGGGCGGTATGGAGGAAATAGCATTTAGCTTGAGACGACATTTATTTTAGTCTGAGTATATGCTTCTTTGCAGTGCCTGGTGGTGGTGGCTGTGAGGACACAAAGCCCCCCAAAGTCCCCCAAAGCCACCTCTTTGCTACCAACCCTGGATCCCAGCCAGGTCTCTCTATGCTGATGCTCTTAGTGGTGTTTCCATTTCTTTTCTTAAAAGGTCCAGAAAAAAAAAAAAAAAAAAAAAAAAACAAGATGCCCTTGCACAGCCTCATTGACTCAAGGGGCTGCTCTTGGCAAACGGATATTCTACTCGGAGCCACTACTAGCAAGGCACACTCTTTAACAACAACAAACAACAACAACAATTCAGATTCTTATTCTTCCCTTAAGCAAGTATTAGTAGGAAAATTTTGGTAAATTAGGCCTCAATTGCTGCATACAGAGAGAAATGCATGCTTCCCTGGGGCATTCGACTTTGGGGAACCAAGCAAAGACTCATCTGTGGTTTCCCGGGGGTTCCCCTCTGGGTTTTCAACACACTCAGAGATCATTCTCTTCCCCAACTGTGAGAATGGTCCCTGAGCAGACACAGCTGCCAGCAGTTGGGGTTGACGACTTCCAGGTGTGTGTGGGAGACTAGCACTAAGGAACTCTGCTCAGTCAGGGTGATAGGGACAATGCATGTGTCTCCAGAGGAAGAACAATGGGCTGCCATTTCAGCTTCCACACAGACAAAAGTGCAGGACGGTGCTTTGAAACGAAGGAAAAACGGAACTGTAAGTGTGACAATAGGGACTGGTTGTGAGCAGGGGAAACAGAGGGCTTTGGAGACATGGTGCAGGGAGGGATGACTGTGGGGATGCGTCCTGGGACCTGTCAGAACAGGCAGGGATGACTGTGGGGATGCGTCCTGGGACCTGTCAGCAGGTTTCTTCTGGGACTGTAGAATGAGGCTTGATTTATTGTTTGTAACTGAGAATTTTATTGAGGTAATTGTAGATTTACATACCGTCGTAAGAAATAATTCAAAGAGTTCCCTTTTATACTCTGCTCGATTTCCCACAATAGTAACTTTTTTTGCAAGGTAGTACAATATCACAACCTGGAGAATAACATTTATATAATTCACTGATCTTACTCAAATTTCCCAAGTTTTACTTAAACTCATTTGTGTGTGTGTATATTTAGTTCTATATAATTTTATCCCCTATGGAGATTAGCATATTCACCAGCACAGACAGGAACAGAACGTTTTTCCTATCAGAAGGACCTCTCATGTTTCCCCTGTACAACCACACCCGTCTCTTGCTCCCCCGCCCCTCACAAAACCCCTGGCAATCACTAATCTGTCCTCCACTTCAAAATTTTGTCATTTCAAAATGTTATATAAATAGAATCATTCAGAATGGAATCTTTTGAGATAAGACCTTTTTCACTCAGAATAATTGCCTGGAGATTCATCCAAGATGTTGCAGCAATAGTTTGCTCCTCTTCACTGCTGTATAGTACTCCGTGGTTTGATATATGACAGCTTGTTTAACCATTCACCCAATGAAGGACATCAGGGCTGACTCCAGTTTTTGCCTATTACGAAGAAAGCTACTACAAACGTTTGTGTACAGGTCTTTGCGTGGGTATAAGTTCATTTCTCTGGGACAAATGTCCAAGAGTGCAATTGCTGGTTTAGATGGTTATTATATATTTAGTTTTATAAGAAACTGCCAGATGATTTTCCAGAGTCGTTGGACCATTTTGCATTTTTACCAGCAATGTATGAGTGATCCAATTTCTTTGTATCTTCACCAGCATTTAGTGTTGTGACTTTTTTTATTTTAGTCAATCTTATAGGCGTGTAGTTATAATTCACTGTGGAAATTAATGATGTTGAACATCCTTTTATGTACTTATTTGTCATCTGTATATCCTCTTCAGTGAGACGTATGTTTATGTCTTTTGCCCATTTTCTAATTTTTTTTTTTTGACTGTTTAGTTTGAGAGTTCTTTATACATTCTAAATAGTAGTCCTTTGTCAGATTTGTGGCTTACAAATACGTTCTTCCAGTATGTAGCCTGTGTTTCTATTCTCTTTACAGGGTCTTTCACAGAACAAGAGTTTTAATTTTGATGAGGTCCAACTTTTTCCTTTTATGAACTGTGATTTTGGTGTCAAGTCTCAGAACTTTTTGCCTAGTCCTAGGTCCCAAAGATTTTCTCTTATTTTTTTTTTTAAAAGTTGAATGTTGTGTGTTTTAAATAGAAATCTGTGATTTATTTTGAGTTAATTTTTGTATTAAGTTGTAAAGTTTAATTGTAAGGTTCATATTTTTGCATGTGAATGTCTAGTTGTTCCAGCACTATTTGTTAAAAAGCTAGTCTCTTTCCATCGAATTACTTTTGAATCTTTGCGAAAAATTAGTTGAGCATCTTTGAGTGGGTGTATTTCTGGATTCTCTGCTCTGTTTCATTAATGACTGTGTCTGTGCCCCCACCAAAACCACACTCTCTTGATTACCACAGCTACATAGTGAGCTTTAATATCAGGTAGTGTCTCCTCCCACTTGGTTCTTCTTTGTCAAGGTCGCTTGAACTATTTTAGGGCCTTGCCTTTCTACATAACTTTTAGAATAAGCTTGCCTATGCCTATGAATAAAAACTTTGCTGGGATTTTTTAAAACAACTTCACTGAAAGATAATTCTCATTCCATACAATTCGCCTATTTAAAGAGTGCAATTCAGTGTTTTCTTAATATGTTCACGGGGTCATGCAATTGTGCAGAAAAGAGATAACGTGGCAGTACTGAGACTGCTATGCCTAGAAAGGGCTGCCTGCAGGACTGGCCCATGGCTGGCGCCTGGGAACTTGGTTCCCGGAGTGTTCCCAGTCAACAGTTAACTGATAAGAGTGGTTGGCTATGCCTAGACTATTTGTGAAAATAATATGGTAGTTTATGCTGAATAACCTGCTTTCTTTTGAGGAATCTGTTGTGTTGGCACATGTTGGGAAGGGGCTTATGTGACCAGCCCCCAGTAAAACTTTTAAAGTGGAGTCTCCAATGGGCTTCTCTGGGCAGAAACATCACACACACTCGTGTGCTGCATTTTTGCTCCTGGGGGAAGATGGGCATGGCTTCTTCTAGTTCTGTTTTTTTTTTTTTTTCTCCTTATGACCCGACTATGTATCCTTACTATGTCTCCATAGGAAGTCTCAGCTGTGGGTATGAATATATTACTGTAGTCTGCCTGGTTTATCTGGTGCCACTGGGGCTCCCTGCTGGTGCTGCCCAAGGTAGCTGGAGGACTTTTCTCTCTGTGAGGGAGGGGGTCCCTCTACCGAAGCTCCTCTGGCTGGAGCGGGGTACAATGAGGCTCCCTGGACCAGTCTACTTGCTGTAGCTGGGTCTCCCTTAAACAGGTTAGCTCACACTCCTCTATCTCTGGTGGAAAAGGGGTATCTCATACCATCAAGGAAAGAGAGTGTTTCCCCTGGTGTTTATTTTTGGCCAACTCCCTGTTGTGACCTCTCGCCAGATCTTGTTAAAGATTGAGCCTCCCACATATGTCTGGACCAGGCACTGAAGAGACCTGTAACCCAGAACTGTCAACAGGCATAGACATAAATCCCAAGAAAAGTCTCTCCTCTCTGGACAAAGGACCAGGAAAGGGAAGCCCACCAGAGACCTAGAGGGAGCTGCAACCCTCACTCCACAACTGGGCCATGGGCTAGCAACCCAATCTGCCCACAGTGGTAGCTTCAAAGTCCTGATAGGCTGCTCCTTGCCCGCCAATCCACACCTGGAGCATTGATGGGTGAGTTGATCCACCTGCATGGACAGTGTTGAAGCTCTTGGCCAATTCAATTCCCAGTCTACACTCGGAGCACAGAAGGGCAGGCATTCTACCCACAGGGGCAATCCCATCATAACCTGTGTCTTCCTGCCCTACACCAAGTAGCATAAGGGGCCACTGGCTCTCCTCACTCCCTGCAGAAGGTGGCCCAGGGAAGTGGGTTCAGTAAGGAAATGATTAGCAGTCCCAGTAGTGCCAGAAGAATGAAGTAGACCAGAATAGCATTCAAGGGCTCAGAAAACTAAACTGTCATTGGACTATAGCCCACAAAAGTAGGCCAACATTTATGTGCTAAACCTAAACAGGGTGACTGCCTGCTAAAATAAGTTTAAATAGGATCGAAAGTATCCTAACATCATAACCCAAATGCCCAGGATAAAGTAGAAAATCACCCATAAGATACGTAAATCAATAGAAATAAACCCACACATACATGGTCAATTGATTTAAGACAAAGGAGCCAAGAATATACAATGGGAAAAGGACAACTAGATCACAATCTTGTACCAAACACCAAAATTAATTCAAAAATTTTTAAGACTTGAATGTAAAACCTGAAACCATAAAGTCCTAGAAGAAAACATAGGCTGTAAGCTCCCTGACATTGGTCTTGAAAATGATTTTTTTTTGGATATGACACCAAAAACAAAGGCAACAAAAGCAAAAGTAAATAAATGGGACAACATCAAACTGAAAAGCTTCTGCACAGCGAAATGAAGACAACCTACTGAATGGGGGAAGATATTTGCAATCTATATAAGAGATTAATATCCAAAACATATGAAGCACTCATACAACTTTATAGCAATCAATCAACCAATCAATCAATAATGGGCAGAGGATTGGAATAGACATTTTTTTCCAAAGAAGACATACAGTGGACCAAAAAGCACATGAAAAGATGCTCAACATCACTAATTAGCAAATGTAAATCAAAACTACAATGAGATATCATTTCACACTTGTTAGAATGGCTATTAAAAAAAAAAACATGAGATAATCAATGCTGGCATGGGTGTGGAGAAAAGGGAACCCTCATGCACTAGTGGTGGGAATGTAACTTGGTGCAGCCACAGTGGAAAACAGTATGGAGTTTCCTCAAATATTAAAAGGAGAACCACCATGTGATCCCACAATTTCACTTCTTGGTATTTATCTGAAGAAAATGAAAAAACAAACTTGAAAAGATATAGGCACCCTCATATTCATTGCAACATAATTCACAATAGCCAAGCTATGGAAACAACCAAAATGTACACCAGCATATGAGTGGATAAAGACATTGTGGCATACATATATACAATGGAATGTTATTCGGCCATAAAAAAGAATGAAACCTTGCCATTTGTTACAACGTGGATGGACCTTGAGGGCATTATGCTAAGTGAAATAAGTCAGACCGTTTACTACTCACAGAGCCAGGTAGTCTGTAGACTACCAGAGTCTCTGCTCTTATCCATGTATAGTTTTGCATAGTATCATGCTGCCTCTTTGAGAGAATTACATTTATGTCAGTGAGAAATCTCAATGGGCCATCTCTGCCAGAGCTGTTGCACAGCCTCCTAACTGGTCACTCTGCCTCCTCACCCATCTTTTTGTACAATCCTATCTCAGCAGAGTTGCCAGGAGGATCTCTATTTAAAATGCAAATCAGATTGCTTCATGTCCCAGCTTGAGACTCTCCGGTGGCTCCCCATCACACTCAGAATAACGCTCCGCCTCCTTCCCTAGACTACAGGTCCCTGCCAGTGTTTTCAGATTCCTCTCCTCCTCCTCTCCTGCTCATTCACCAATATCCACCGTCAGACTTCCTTACTGTTCTTTGAACTCATCCCTGTCTGCCTCAGGCCCTTTGCACCTGCTCTTTACCTAGAATGCTTGTACCCCAGATGTTCACTCGGTTAGCTCCTTTTTTCACATTTCTGCTCAAAAGGCATCTTCACAGGGAGGTCTTCCCATGACTCCATTTTATTGTCTTCACATCAATCTTGCTATTGTTCCTTTTTTTTAATTGTCTTTTCCCCTCACTAAAACTGACAAGACGAGAGGCCTTGTTTATCTCGTTTATTGCTTCATCGCCAGTAGCTAGAACAGGGCCTGACTTACTGTAGTTACTGAAATACTGGTTGAATGAACAAATAAATGAATGGATGAGTTATATAGTTTTCATTACCTGAAAACTGTAGAAATAAAGTTTTTATTTTGAGATCTAATTTTTTAAAGGAATTTGTCACACAAGTTTTTATATAAAAGATAACATAATAAAATGGAAAACATTTTCATCAGTATAGTTCATAGATTATGAACAACAGTATACCACTTATGACATTTCTGCCTTCTATTATATTATATATAATATCTTTAAAATGTGGAATTTGTAAGGGAGTTACCCTTAAATCTTAATGCTTTAAAAAAATCTTTTAATTGGCCAAGACCTTAGACTTTATCAATTATCAAAAGTGCATTGAGTAAAGAGTACTTGAAAAGTGTTTGCTGGGCTTATCTCATAAATAATCCAATGTCTCCTTTGTCCTTATCTTTGTCCCTTGATAGCCCTCCTCTACTTTGCTTGAGGATACAGCCTATTTTTCCCCCATAAAGACCAATTCTAGCCCCTCTATGTGACATAAACCCAGACACCTCAAGATGCTAAATACCTCTCACCCCTGCTGAGTGCCAGTCTTGTCAATTGTTTTGTGAATGTGTACAAATCTCTCCAAACTGTCTGCTGGTTGACTGTTGGGTGGGTGTTCTGAGGCAAACAGAAAAGCAGATTCTAGCCCAGCCTTTCAGGAGAGTTTGGGTCAGTAAGTGAGAGAACACATTCACACAAGAAAGTTCTAATCGTCACTGAAATAAATCTCTCCCTTCCTTAACTTCTCTATTTTGGTTGATGTAATTTTTCCATCTTTGTGACTTAGGGATGAATAAGAGTTTGAAGAGGAAGAGCTGGCTATAAGCAGGACATAACGACTCCACTTGAGGTTGAGTTTGAGGTTTTGGTGGACTGGGCTGAGTCATCTTTGTTTCCTTTTTATGACACTGACTCAAACAACCAAAGACCCTGTGTCAAGATGTCTTTCAGATCTGCCTCCTCAGGGGTTCAAGCTTATCCGAATGATTGGGACAGCCTCAGAGCCATCTCGGGCCATCGCCCTCTCCTTCCTAGTGTGCTTCCTGCTCTGTGCTTCCAGACAACACTGGGGACAGGAATAAGCAAAGCTCCATGGTGTCTTCCCTTGTGGAGTTTCCCATGATGATACCACCCCATGTCTCAGAGGAATCCTCAAAGGTTTACAGATACCCCGCCCCCCAGCCTCATGTTTAAGGCCCTTTGAATTCATCGTCTGGGTTCATCCTGTGCGGCTCTGCACTCTCCCACACAGCAGGTGCTTCTGCCTCCTCTTCCCTCTGTCTTTGCTCACATCCCTCCCTAAGCTTGGCCACCCTCTGCTCTCCTGTCTCCCTCCCTCAGTTCACCCTCTTGGGCAGAGGATTGGAATAGACATTTTTTCCAAAGAAGACATACAGTGGACCAAAAAGCACATGAAAAGATGCTCAACATCACTAATTAGCAAATGTAAATCAAAACTACAATGAGATATCATTTCACACTTGTTAGAATGGCTATTAAAAAAAAAACCATGAGATAATCAATGCTGGCATGGGTGTGGAGAAAAGGGAACCCTCATGCACTAGTGGTGGGAATGTAACTTGGTGCAGCCACAGTGGAAAACAGTATGGAGTTTCCTCAAATATTAAAAAGAGAACCACCATGTGATCCCACAATTTCACTTCTTGGTATTTATCTGAAGAAAATGAAAAAACAAACTTGAAAAGATATAGGCACCCTCATATTCATTGCAACATAATTCACAATAGCCAAGCTATGGAAACAACCAATATGTACACCAGCATATGAGTGGATAAAGACATTGTGGCATACATATATACAATGGAATGTTATTCGGCCATAAAAAAGAATGAAACCTTGCCATTTGTTACAACGTGGATGGACCTTGAGGGCATTATGCTAAGTGAAATAAGTCAGACCGTTTACTACTCACAGAGCCAGGTAGTCTGTAGACTACCAGAGTCTCTGCTCTTATCCATGTATAGTTTTGCATAGTATCATGCTGCCTCTTTGAGAGAATTACATTTATGTCAGTGAGAAATCTCAATGGGCCATCTCTGCCAGAGCTGTTGCACAGCCTCCTAACTGGTCACTCTGCCTCCTCACCCATCTTTTTGTACAATCCTATCTCAGCAGAGTTGCCAGGAGGATCTCTATTTAAAATGCAAATCAGATTGCTTCATGTCCCAGCTTGAGACTCTCCGGTGGCTCCCCATCACACTCAGAATAACGCTCCGCCTCCTTCCCTAGACTACAGGTCCCTGCCAGTGTTTTCAGATTCCTCTCCTCCTCCTCTCCTGCTCATTCACCAATATCCACCCTCAGACTTCCTTACTGTTCTTTGAACTCATCCCTGTCTGCCTCAGGCCCTTTGCACCTGCTCTTTACCTAGAATGCTTGTACCCCAGATGTTCACTTGGTTAGCTCCTTTTTTCACATTTCTTCTCAAAAGGCATCTTCACAGGGAGGTCTTCCCATGACTCCATTTTATTGTCTTCAGATCAATCTTGCTATTGTTCCTTTTTTTTAATTGTCTTTTCCCCTCACTAAAACTGACAAGACGAGAGGCCTTGTTTATCTCGTTTATTGCTTCATCGCCAGTAGCTAGAACAGGGCCTGACTTACTGTAGTTACTGAAATACTGGTTGAATGAACAAATAAATGAATGGATGAGTTATATAGTTTTCATTACCTGAAAACTGTAGAAATAAAGTTTTTATTTTGAGATCTAATTTTTTAAAGGAATTTGTCACACAAGTTTTTATATAAAAGATAACATAATAAAATGGAAAACATTTTCATCAGTATAGTTCATAGATTATGAACAACAGTATACCACTTATGACATTTCTGCCTTCTATTATATTATATATAATATCTTTAAAATGTGGAATTTGTAAGGGAGTTACCCTTAAATCTTAATGCTTTAAAAAAATCTTTTAATTGGCCAAGACCTTAGACTTTATCAATTATCAAAAGTGCATTGAGTAAAGAGTACTTGAAAAGTGTTTGCTGGGCTTATCTCATAAATAATCCAATGTCTCCTTTGTCCTTATCTTTGTCCCTTGATAGCCCTCCTCTACTTTGCTTGAGGATACAGCCTATTTTTCCCCCATAAAGACCAATTCTAGCCCCTCTATGTGACATAAACCCAGACACCTCAAGATGCTAAATACCTCTCACCCCTGCTGAGTGCCAGTCTTGTCAATTGTTTTGTGAATGTGTACAAATCTCTCCAAACTGTCTGCTGGTTGACTGTTGGGTGGGTGTTCTGAGGCAAACAGAAAAGCAGATTCTAGCCCAGCCTTTCAGGAGAGTTTGGGTCAGTAAGTGAGAGAACACATTCACACAAGAAAGTTCTAATCGTCACTGAAATAAATCTCTCCCTTCCTTAACTTCTCTATTTTGGTTGATGTAATTTTTCCATCTTTGTGACTTAGGGATGAATAAGAGTTTGAAGAGGAAGAGCTGGCTATAAGCAGGACATAACGACTCCACTTGAGGTTGAGTTTGAGGTTTTGGTGGACTGGGCTGAGTCATCTTTGTTTCCTTTTTATGACACTGACTCAAACAACCAAAGACCCTGTGTCAAGATGTCTTTCAGATCTGCCTCCTCAGGGGTTCAAGCTTATCCGAATGATTGGGACAGCCTCAGAGCCATCTCGGGCCATCGCCCTCTCCTTCCTAGTGTGCTTCCTGCTCTGTGCTTCCAGACAACACTGGGGACAGGAATAAGCAAAGCTCCATGGTGTCTTCCCTTGTGGAGTTTCCCATGATGATACCACCCCATGTCTCAGAGGAATCCTCAAAGGTTTACAGATACCCCACCCCCCAGCCTCATGTTTAAGGCCCTTTGAATTCATCGTCTGGGTTCATCCTGTGCGGCTCTGCACTCTCCCACACAGCACGTGCTTCTGCCTCCTCTTCCCTTTGTCTTTGCTCACATCCCTCCCTAAGCTTGGCCACCCTCTGCTCTCCTGTCTCCCTCCCTCACTTCACCCTCTCCACTTATCAAATTTGGAGGCTGTCCTTCATAGCTTAGCTCCAAACACATGTTCTCGTTGGCCCTTCATGTACCCTGCCCAAGATGTGTGCTCTGTATGTCTGAGTTCTCATGGGACCTTTTGTACACTTTTGACACTCATCACTCTACACTTGGTATTGAGTTCGACGTGTAGCTCACTCCCCTATTAAACTATCAGAGAGAAGAGTCCATGTCTTATCCATATTGGTGGCTTCTCATCCCTCCAGAGCCATGGGTACTAAAGGAAGTTTCAAGAAAGAAGTGGTCATTTCTGCCAAATCTGGCAGAGAAATTGAGAAGAATGAAGATTCACTCAATGAAAAACGGCTTTGACAATTAAGATAATGATTAAAATGAAAAGTATCTAAGGAAATGAACCAGAAATGCATTTCTCTGCCCCATAATGTCGTCAGGGACTGATTTCCTGCCTGTGTCAAAGGCATGTCGATATGACATGTGTTTCCATTGTAAGAAGGATTAATGGCAGAACAGCCAAAAAGTCAGTTAGAGTCAACAAAAATATGAGTGGTTCTAATATCAATTAGGCTGTGACTGATATCCAAGCACTCAAACAATAGATACTAACCTGTGATATCTTTTTTCGCCCAGAAGGTAGCAATACTGGGCATAGAAGAAAGAACTTTTCTTGATACAGATTCCATCATAATGATACCTGGAAAATAAAGGTTTCTTAAAGATATGTCAAACCACGAGCATGCTTTATAGAAGAAAGTGAACAGACTAGCTAATGAAGACCAGGGGTTCTTTTCTGGGTTTTATCATTGGCTCCTTTTATTAGGAAAAGCTAATCAGTCAGTCATTCAGCCTGTTCAATCTCTGTTAGGTAGACGATTTCATTCTATTTCACACACATCAGCTTTGAAATGTTTGAAACGTTCAGCTTGCGAATGTTCTCCTCTGGGGTCCCAGTTTATGACACTCTGATCCTAGAGAAATGCAACAGGGAGAGTCCCCTGCTGCCACCGTTAACAGTCCTCAAATGAGGTGAAGCTACTCTGAGGTTTCCTCTACTGGGAACTGGACTCAGCGAGGAAGCTAGGGCCTTCTCTGCAGGCCAGACACTCTTCTACCGAGCCCAGGAAACCACAGCAGACTGTCTAGGCTCATAGCAGCAAACAAAAACCTTTTCAAGTGAAATGTTCAGCATTGGGTTTGGTGAAATTTTCCACTGTCTTCACTCCTTCATGAGTGTCCAGGCCTTTTCTAACTTGGCTTCCATTCCTTCTCACCCATTTCCTGATCTCACTAATTTCGTCCTTTTTAAAACAAACAACAAATAACAATAATAATTGAGTGACAGTTATAACACTATACACCAGTAACACTGGAATTTCATTTTGCGTTAAAATGTAGCCTGGGTACCTAATCTCCTAACTTTAATTCAAATATACTAATTAGAAATTTTAGCTCTGAGAGTAATTAAAACAGTTCTATTATTCTATGTGTGTAATTATTTAACTATTTCAACAATTAGACATTTATATATCTAAATACTTAAGGTGTTAGAACAAAAAAATAAATTGTGACTTTTGTATTTTAACAAAATCCCTAAGAAAATAGAAACTAATATTTGGTTCCAGCATCGTGACTGAATTATTTCAAGCACTAGGATTTCATCTGAATTATGGGAACTCTTTGGTTAGAGTTGATATTTTCAGTTTTTTTGTTTAGTTTTGCATTTTTTGGTCATCCATTTTATGACTTTTTACAAAATGTTTGTTGTTGACATTTAAAATAAAACAAAAATGATAAACCTACCTGGCACTTCCTCTCGTGCCTAGTCTCCGGGTGCCAAGATCAGGGAAAACCAAACGCACGAGCTGAAAGAATAAGCCAGATTTAAAGTTCCAATTAAAAAATTTAGAAATAAAACTTCCAATTTCTTCTCTTATAATGTTTAAATTGTATTTCTCCTTTCCTGATGATAAAGAAAGTATATGTAAATGAAATTTTAAAAGGTCAGACAAATAGGAAGAGGAAAA
>NW_011888941.1:316483-321467 GCF_000151845.1 Pteropus vampyrus
TAGATACTAACCTGTGATATCTTTTTTCGCCCAGAAGGTAGCAATACTGGGCATAGAAGAAAGAACTTTTCTTGATACAGATTCCATCATAATGATACCTGGAAAATAAAGGTTTCTTAAAGATTATGTCAAACCACGAGCATGCTTTATAGAAGAAAGTGAACAGACTAGCTAATGAAGACCAGGGGTTCTTTTCTGGGTTTTATCATTGACTCCTTTTATTAGGAAAAGCTAATCAGTCAGTCATTCAGCCTGTTCAATCTCTGTTAGGTAGACGATTTCATTCTATTTCACACACATCAGCTTTGAAATGTTTGAAACGTTCAGCTTGCGAATGTTCTCCTCTGGGGTCCCAGTTTATGACACTCTGATCCTAGAGAAATGCAACAGGGAGAGTCCCCTGCTGCCACCGTTAACAGTCCTCAAATGAGGTGAAGCTACTCTGAGGTTTCCTCTACTGGGAACTGGACTCAGCGAGGAAGCTAGGGCCTTCTCTGCAGGCCAGACACTCTTCTACCGAGCCCAGGAAACCACAGCAGACTGTCTAGGCTCATAGCAGCAAACAAAAACCTTTTCAAGTGAAATGTTCAGCATTGGGTTTGGTGAAATTTTCCACTGTCTTCACTCCTTCATGAGTGTCCAGGCCTTTTCTAACTTGGCTTCCATTCCTTCTCACCCATTTCCTGATCTCACTAATTTCGTCCTTTTTAAAACAAACAACAAATAACAATAATAATTGAGTGACAGTTATAACACTATACACCAGTAACACTGGAATTTCATTTTGCGTTAAAATGTAGCCTGGGTACCTAATCTCCTAACTTTAATTCAAATATACTAATTAGAAATTTTAGCTCTGAGAGTAATTAAAACAGTTCTATTATTCTATGTGTGTAATTATTTAACTATTTCAACAATTAGACATTTATATATCTAAATACTTAAGGTGTTAGAACAAAAAAATAAATTGTGACTTTTGTATTTTAACAAAATCCCTAAGAAAATAGAAACTAATATTTGGTTCCAGCATCGTGACTGAATTATTTCAAGCACTAGGATTTCATCTGAATTATGGGAACTCTTTGGTTAGAGTTGATATTTTCAGTTTTTTTGTTTAGTTTTGCATTTTTTGGTCATCCATTTTATGACTTTTTACAAAATGTTTGTTGTTGACATTTAAAATAAAACAAAAATGATAAACCTACCTGGCACTTCCTCTCGTGCCTAGTCTCCGGGTGCCAAGATCAGGGAAAACCAAACGCACGAGCTGAAAGAATAAGCCAGATTTAAAGTTCCAATTAAAAAATTTAGAAATAAAACTTCCAATTTCTTCTCTTATAATGTTTAAATTGTATTTCTCCTTTCCTGATGATAAAGAAAGTATATGTAAATGAAATTTTAAAAGGTCAGACAAATAGGAAGAGGAAAATATTCCACTCAGAGGAAACTGCCATTTAAACCTCAACGTGCTTCCTTCCAATCTTTTTCCAAAGCCTTAGTTTGTGTATTTCTGTGGTTTACAGATGAAATAACTGGCATTGCACCATTAACACATTTGCAATCTCACTTTCTACTTACTTCTGTCCACACTGTACCATAAACATTTCCCACTGTCATTAAGAATTCTCTGAAAACAGGGATTATTAACAGTTGCATAATAGTCCATCGTGTGAGTGTCCATAATTTTACTGTTTTCCTCTTTTTCCAATGTGATCATCATTTTCACTTTTTATTATTCATTTGTTTACCTAATTTTTTCACTTCTAAGTTTTCGTTAGCAAATGCTATTACAATATCGAATAACATAGCTATTTCTGATTCAAATGCTCATCTACCAGTTATCATTTTGATGCACATTTTGTTAGATAGCACTGATATTATGTTTATGATCATTAAAAAAATAAAAATCTGTTCCGGTTTCCTAATTATAAGAGGTCCATGGCATGCATGATGTTCAAGAGCATGTCTGTTGAAAGTGGAAATCTCAGAGCATGGTGAAATTACAAACATACGGAGCATGGAAGCCATGGTGTTCTGCACAGTCAAGTAATGATTTCTGCTAATTTTCTACAACCCCCACCATCATCACTCAGTCTCCTCTTCTGCTTGGTTTCCTGTTGCACCCCTTTCTTTTTTTCTTAGCTTTCAAGTAGCAGGATTTGACAGTGTGGCGAAACATTCCTCTTGTCTGGCTCCAGGCCATACCTCTTCCTACAGGAAGCCACCCAGGGAGGGTGTGGAGGAGGCAAATGAAGGAACAGGGAAAGTAAGTCTTGCACAGTTAAACCTTGAGGTTGGGAGGCCAAACTGACAGGTTCCTTCAGAGAGGGAGAACCCAAATGTGTAGATGGAAAATAAATGGTAGGAGATAAAAGAAAAGTCAACGAGATGTAAACGCAGAACCAGAAGCCAGAAATTCCTACTTGCAACAGATTCTGATAATTGCGTCTCTTCTTAAGAAAACTCCTTAAAACCTTCCCTATATGTCTAGTTGTAAGATACTAGGTACCGAACAGAATTATTGTAAATTACACAACAGGCTTAGATTCAAGGCCCTGGAAAGCAATCTGGCGTTTTGGAGTGAGAAGCAGAAATAAATTGACTAGTTGTCTGGCAGTATAATAATCAGTACATTTTATTTTACTGAGTAATTCCAACCCCAGTCTATGCTGTGATTTCATTTTATGATCAGGTATACCACAGTTAAAATTTAAAAACCATCTGAGATAATTATTTCCAAACAATGTAATAAGCAAAAAATGTATATACTTAATATATAGAGAGCTCACATAAATCAATAGGAAAAACACAGATATATCAATAAAAAGGGGTCTGGTGATAATATGTGTACACATAGATACATATGACCAAAACACATGCAAAAGTGCTTGTCTTCCCTAACCACTCAAGAAAGTGCAAGTTGAGACAACTAAATATAGTGCTTACCCAACAAATATGCTAGGTTAACAATATTATGGATTTGGGTAAAAATATCAAGAACTACCATGAGGGGTATGAATTGGTTGCATTGTCTAGAATCTCTCCAGGGAGATTACTAGATACAGATGGAGATTTATGATACTTAAAGTAGAGAAAAATTATAAATGAACTAAATTTTCAATAAAGAAAATGGTTAGATGAATTCTAGAACATCCTAAAAAATACTTTATAACCATTATACAACACATAATTAAAAATATTTTGATGTTAAAATGTTCATGATAGTCTAAGTGAAAATAGGCATATAATTATAATAGTTAACATTTTTGGGGTGCTTCCTATTTGCCAAGCCTGTGCAATTCTCTTTATATTAATTTCTTAAGAGCATCTCATAAAGTAGGCATTATTATAACATTACAAATATTCTCATTTTACAGAAGATGAAGTTAAGGCACATAAAGATTAAATAACTTGCCCAGGCTTTTAACCTAATTAGTCTGATTACAGGCTTAGTGATGTTAGAAAGTATATCATCTGTGCATCTGTCTGTCTGTCTGTGTGTCTGTCCACCTGTCTGTCCACCCGTTCATCCATACATCAGTCCATCTATCCATCCAACTGCATAGTATCCACATAGGACGAGGCATGAGGACAATAGGCAGGCAAAGTGAATTGTGAGACACATAACCTAGGGGACTCGCATCCTCAAACATTTGGCTAAAATTTAGTTTTAAAACTCAAAAAAGCCCTCGACTTGAATCATCTAGAAAGAAGTAGAGAGAGGAGGAAGTGTGAGGGGATTTCTTGTGGCAAGACCACCCCCTCACCTGTGAAGAGTGTATGGAACCTGGTATGGTCCTATCACCTTAGGCCTATCAGAAGGGGAATCATGGATTCACTCAAGAGCTTATTGTAAGGCCCCCTCCCTGCAGGTAGTGTCTGACCAGGGCACGGAGCTCCTGGAGGATGGGCGATGAGATGGCCAATGGTCTGGGCTAACAGACAGAGGAGAATGGCCACTGGTTTCAGCTGGCACACCCACAGTCTGCTCAGGTCAAGGATGGCTGAGAGGTTTCTGTGACTGGAAGCTGCCACATGTGAGAAAGAGCTGAAGCCACCTGAGCCCAGACTCTGCCCAGAAAGGGCTCAGGATGGGTGGTCAGGCTTCGGCAAGAATCATTTACCAACGCAAGGGGTGCACACTAGAACATTTCCTGGGGGCTGCTCCGAAGAAGCCACAGAGGGAACCAGAGGATGAGAGTCTGCCTGGCTCCCAAAGCATGAAGCCTCACAGTAGAAACTGTCCATGCATTTTTACCTATCCCATCCCAGAGGGGTCAAACCAGCACCCAGTAAGGTGGGAGAAGGAGGAAGAGGGAGGGAAGACGAAGACCCCACACCTAGTTCTCTGCTGGCAAGAAACCACACTGTAGATGGGCAAAAAAACCTTTAAACTCAGTTCAGAATATAGGACTGGACAGTCTAAGCATCAGACACTGTTCAGCGAATTAGAATGACAACGGAGCTTTGTATCACCAAGAATTTCTGGTGTGGTCATGCTGCCTTCTCAAACACTCATTCAGGGGCAGGAGAATCACCCAAGGAGCAGATCCAAAGGAACATGGAAACAAAGACGAAGTCACTGTGTGATTACTAGCCCTGGCTCCTGCTGGTCACACGTGTGTGCACTTGTATGTGCAAGCATGCAGACGAACCACACACATGGCTACATCTCTGGACAGTGAGGCCATAGCCAGTACTTATTTATTTCTTTTATACACGTTTCTCTAATTCTCACATTTTCTCTAAAGGGAGTCTATTACTATTATAATCATAAAAACGTCAGTACAAGTTATTTTGAAAAAGGAAGTCAGCGTTACGGAAATTCCCTCATCCACGTAAGATTATCACTTGCACCAGGAATGAGCATCACCCATCGTGTGCCCGAGACTGCAAAAGGGAGCAAGACGCATTCCAACATCTGTGCAGGCAACCCTTGTGGGATCTGGAATCAGCTCCATTCCCAGGAGAAAAGGGAGGAAAT
>NW_011888941.1:322632-383128 GCF_000151845.1 Pteropus vampyrus
TTATACAACACATAATTAAAAATATTTTGATGTTAAAATGTTCATGATAGTCTAAGTGAAAATAGGCATATAATTATAATAGTTAACATTTTTGGGGTGCTTCCTATTTGCCAAGCCTGTGCAATTCTCTTTATATTAATTTCTTAAGAGCATCTCATAAAGTAGGCATTATTATAACATTACAAATATTCTCATTTTACAGAAGATGAAGTTAAGGCACATAAAGATTAAATAACTTGCCCAGGCTTTTAACCTAATTAGTCTGATTACAGGCTTAGTGATGTTAGAAAGTATATCATCTGTGCATCTGTCTGTCTGTCTGTGTGTCTGTCCACCTGTCTGTCCACCCGTTCATCCATACATCAGTCCATCTATCCATCCAACTGCATAGTATCCACATAGGACGAGGCATGAGGACAATAGGCAGGCAAAGTGAATTGTGAGACACATAACCTAGGGGACTCGCATCCTCAAACATTTGGCTAAAATTTAGTTTTAAAACTCAAAAAAGCCCTCGACTTGAATCATCTAGAAAGAAGTAGAGAGAGGAGGAAGTGTGAGGGGATTTCTTGTGGCAAGACCACCCCCTCACCTGTGAAGAGTGTATGGAACCTGGTATGGTCCTATCACCTTAGGCCTATCAGAAGGGGAATCATGGATTCACTCAAGAGCTTATTGTAAGGCCCCCTCCCTGCAGGTAGTGTCTGACCAGGGCACGGAGCTCCTGGAGGATGGGCGATGAGATGGCCAATGGTCTGGGCTAACAGACAGAGGAGAATGGCCACTGGTTTCAGCTGGCACACCCACAGTCTGCTCAGGTCAAGGATGGCTGAGAGGTTTCTGTGACTGGAAGCTGCCACATGTGAGAAAGAGCTGAAGCCACCTGAGCCCAGACTCTGCCCAGAAAGGGCTCAGGATGGGTGGTCAGGCTTCGGCAAGAATCATTTACCAACGCAAGGGGTGCACACTAGAACATTTCCTGGGGGCTGCTCCGAAGAAGCCACAGAGGGAACCAGAGGATGAGAGTCTGCCTGGCTCCCAAAGCATGAAGCCTCACAGTAGAAACTGTCCATGCATTTTTACCTATCCCATCCCAGAGGGGTCAAACCAGCACCCAGTAAGGTGGGAGAAGGAGGAAGAGGGAGGGAAGACGAAGACCCCACACCTAGTTCTCTGCTGGCAAGAAACCACACTGTAGATGGGCAAAAAAACCTTTAAACTCAGTTCAGAATATAGGACTGGACAGTCTAAGCATCAGACACTGTTCAGCGAATTAGAATGACAACGGAGCTTTGTATCACCAAGAATTTCTGGTGTGGTCATGCTGCCTTCTCAAACACTCATTCAGGGGCAGGAGAATCACCCAAGGAGCAGATCCAAAGGAACATGGAAACAAAGACGAAGTCACTGTGTGATTACTCCCCCTGGCTCCTGCTGGTCACACGTGTGTGCACTTGTATGTGCAAGCATGCAGACGAACCACACACATGGCTACATCTCTGGACAGTGAGGCCATAGCCAGTACTTATTTATTTCTTTTATACACGTTTCTCTAATTCTCACATTTTCTCTAAAGGGAGTCTATTACTATTATAATCATAAAAACGTCAGTACAAGTTATTTTGAAAAAGGAAGTCAGCGTTACGGAAATTCCCTCATCCACGTAAGATTATCACTTGCACCAGGAATGAGCATCACCCATCGTGTGCCCGAGACTGCAAAAGGGAGCAAGACGCATTCCAACATCTGTGCAGGCAACCCTTGTGGGATCTGGAATCAGCTCCATTCCCAGGAGAAAAGGGAGGAAATCAGAATTAGGTATTTTGTTGTGTCTCTTGTAAACATGCTTTGGGATCATATCCTTTTCCCCTTCCTCTCCCTTCTCCATTGAGTCACAAATTCAGCAGCACGGTGTCCCTTCTTCATCTAAGCTCACTGGAGTGGCCCATTCTTTAGGCAAATTCTCAACAAAAGCTGGGGAAATGGATTCTAAGGGAGTATTAAGATGAAAAATGCTAAAGAAATGCCCACTGTCACACACTGGAGTCTCTTTCTAACTCCTTCGGAATACTCTGCAGTGGCACTGTGCTAGAGGTGAAACAACTGCTAAGAAAATCTAAAAAATATTTTGAAAAGGAGTCTTTGGTTTCTTAGAAAAGGAAGTGGAGATCATACAGAGCCACAGCATGTCAAGCTAGAGTTGCCCCGCTTCTATCGAATGATGCTGCCAGGCAGGGCGGATGAGGAGAGTGCTGTAGGGCATAGGGCAGATCAGTGCAAAGAAGCCAAGTGCCCGTGGTTTAAGGATGCACTAGAAGTAGAGAGAAGAACTGCCCAGTGACTTAGCCTCTAGTCATGGGCTGTCACAGATGGGAACCACCAGCCACGTGCAGCTAATGAGCACGGTGGCTAGCCTGAACTGAGATGGGCTTACGTGTCAAATACACACCAGGTTTTTGAGATTTAGCATGAAGAAAAAAAATGAAAAAAGAACTCGATGACTTTTTAATATTGATTTCATAGTGAAATGGTAATATTTCAAATATTTTCGATTAAATTTTAAAATAATAAAAAATTATTGTCTTTAAAAGACTTTTAAGATGAGGATACTAAAATATTTAAAATTATGTCTATGGCTCCCATCGAATGTGTGCTGAACAGCGCTGGACTCAATTCTGTGAGGCTCGGTCAGACATGCAACTGGATGAGATGAGAAGCCCCTTTCCCTCAGAGCCCTGATCTCCTCCTGCTCTATTTCCCCCCTTAGCAATTATCCCATCTATTATAATGAATATTATATCTTACATATCTGTCTCCCTCGACTATAGTAGAATGAGTTCAACAAAGGGCAGGAATTTTTCTGTCTTATTCCTTGTCTTATCCCCAGGATCCAAAACAGTGTTTGACACAAAGAGGCTGCTCAATAAATATTCATCGAATGTGGAGGGTCTCAAGTAGACTTTCTTCTGTGCTAGTGCTTGCTATACACTGTATGTTCTAAACAAAGTTCCGGATAGAGCTTTTAAGATCCAGCAAGTTCTCTGAGTGCAACTAAATTGTGGGAAGCTTCGGCTGTCTGAAATGCAGAGGCTCATAGAACTTGTGCGTTGCTGAGTTTGGGCACTTCTAGGTGGGGATAATGGCCTGGCTAACCTGGTGGAGTATCTGAAGCTGCCGTAATTGCTCTCTGCTAGGTGTCACCACATTCTTTACCTTTCTCAGGCCCTTAACTGTGAGGTGTGGACAAAGAACAGAATGGCTTTTCCATGGAGATGAAGTAGTATGTTAACCATCTGGTCAGCTTCCCAGAGCAAAGCCAATCATACCCATTGAGAACCCATTAGGCCCAAACAAATTCTAACATTCCTTATCAATTAACTTGGTTACTTTTTTTTTTTTTTTAAACTTGGTGAATACTGTATTTTTTTGTTGACAACCTACCTTCCCAAACGTGGCTGGGTTGACTTGGTTTTGGGCATTTTGCCCACAGGTCTCCACATAAATCTCATACATGAGGCAGCGAGGCACACTGTACCCTTCGCAAATGCAGAAATTGTCCACCAACCTGTGGGAGAGAAAGACGAGGAAGAGGAAATTGGTGTCTGTTTTTCTAGAGCAGGACATTTTGATCAGGATCAGCAATCAGACACTAGTGTGGGATCCAACTAAATGAAATATGTTTGATTTATTGACTGCAAAGTCTCACCAATCAGCATCGATACTCTATCCTTCTGTTCTTGGCCCAGAGTTAAGAATATAGGTTGTGGGCCTTTTGATTACTGACATGGTTAGTTTTGTTGTTGTTGTTTATATTTTTGGCATGTAGGTATATTAGAAAGAAGTCCCAATTATTTGGCTCAGGGAACATTGTTATTTAATGTAGCTTTATAGAGGTTGCAGCCAAGATCTGTATAACTATAAAGTGTTGAATTATTTACTCTCTAAGGTATAAAACAATTCCTCCTCATAGTCTATTATCCCTGCAGGTGACTGCAGGGGCCAGTGTGGCTTCTCAGTCCCCATGTGCCTGTGACCCAGGGCAAGAGGGCACAGCTCTTCCTCTCTCCCCGTCTACCTCTGAAACAGTTGTTTGTATGACTTTTAAACCCAAGTGATTTAGGGTGGGTCACTATATTTTGACTTTTAAAATTACAATAAAATATAAAATGCAAGACACCAAGAGACAGAGAGGCAGTACACTTTCACTCTCCTTTATCTCCTGCTGGGGACAGAGCTAAGTGACATTCAGATGTGATCTGCAGCAACCTAGGCCTCTACTCAGGGTGAGACCTTCAACTGCCCAAATGCTCTAGAGCCCTGGGGCAGGTGGGGATCCCCTGGCGACGAGGGACTCTGCCAGTGGCTCACAGCCCACAGCCAGCCAGTAGGGACAGCCAGGTGTCTGTTCCAGCAACAGGTATGTGAGTGTGTGAGGCCAGTAGTGAAGGTGACTGGGGTCACAAAGTGTGGTCCATAGTGACATCCAAGTACAACCTTCCCTTTCCTGGTTGGGGACATACTGTCAGTTTTTTCCCCATTCTTTTCAAAAAATACATAAGGCAACCAGCATAATTTTTAAACACAGAAAAATTTCTAACGCTTTACCAATAACATATCTTCTCCTTTCTTACTGATGACATACAGCTTATTTTCTGGGGTGCAGCAGGGTGAGGCCTAAATTTACTTTCCTTGAGAGCTAAAGACCATAGCTAACCCCATCGGCTTCCTAGGAGAGGGAAAAATCAGTATGTGAGTGGTGGGGGCGACTCTCTGGCCCTGAATGCGTTTCCATCTCGTAACAAATTACCAGAAGTTGGGTGGCTTAAAACAACAGAAATTTATTCTCTCATAGTTGTGGAAGCTGAAAGTCCAAAATCAAGGTGTCAGCAGGGTTGGTTCCTTCCAGAGGCTCTGAGGGAGAATCAGCTCTATGCTTTTCTCCTCACTTCTGGTGATTGCCAGAAATCCTGGGTGTTCCTTGGCTTGTCAATGCATCACTCCAATGTCTGCCTCCGTCTTCACCTGGCTTCTCCTCTCTGAGTGTCCTTTCTCTCTTATAAGGACACCTTCATTGGATGTAGGGCCCACTGTAATCCAGCGCGATTTCATCTCACTGGATTTCACTAATTACATCTTTCATTTCACTAATTACATCTGCAAAGACGCTGTTTCCAGATAAGGTCACATTCTGAGGTTCCATATGGACATGCATTTTGGGGGGCATTATTCATCTCAGTACAGGCCCAAGGAGGAGATTTTCTGAGATCCCCTGTGACATTACTGTGGGAACCTGACACCTCAGGTATTTCACAGTGGTTTAAATATAGCTACTATTGCACCAATTATTTGGCTCAAGGTTCAATAGAGGATGATGTCTATTTGTGGAGTGGCGAATTTGTATATCTAGGTGATATGTACATTTCTTTAGTTAAGACACGGTTTGTTGATATATGAACTCTATCCGAAGTATCACAGACAATTGGCTAAGCTTGAGGAGCTGCAGCAAAATGTGACAGGCATTAAGTTCAAACTCACTTTTTTTAAAAAAATAATTTATTTCAGTCAGTTTCAAGTATACAGTACATTGGTTAGACATCTACAATGTTCATAAAACGATCCCCCCTATTGCTCCCTCCCACCCCTGACCCTCCACTTAGCCATCATATTAATGCTAACTGTATTCTCTCTGCCACGCTCCCCATGCCCAACTATCAACTACTAATCTGTACTTCTTTAACCCTTCATCCCATTCTCCCGGCCTCCCAACCCCCCTCCCCTGTGTCCATCACCAAATTGTCCACTGTATTTGTGAGTCTGCTTTTGATTAGTTTGTTCTTTTTGTTCCTGAGGTTCCTCATATAAGTGAAATCATATAGTATTTATCTTTCTCTGTCTGACTTATTTCACTCAGCATAATGACCTCTAGGTCCATCTATGTTGTTGCAAATGGTAGGATTTCGTGGTTTGTTTGTTTGTTTTTAATGGCTGAGTAATATTCCATTTTACATATGAACCATAATTTCTTTATCCAATCGTCTATTGATGGGCATTTAGGTTGCTTCCATATTGTGAATGGTGCTGTCATGAATATTGGAGTGCATAGATCTTTACGGATTATTGTTTTGGTTTTCTTTGGATAAGTATCCAGAAGTGCAATTGCTGAGTCAAAAGGTATATCCATTTTTAATTTTTTGAGGAACCTCTATACTGTTTTCCACAGCGGCTGTATCAATTTGCAATCCCACCAACCATATATGAGGGTTCCCTTTTCTCCACATCCTCGCCAACACTAGCTGTTTTTTTTTTTTTGATTTATTGATAATAGCCATTCTTAAATGTGTAAGGTGATATCTCATTGTGGTTTTAATTTGCATTTCTCTGATGATTAGCGATCTTGAGCATCTTTTCGTATGTCTGTTAGCTATCTGTATTTCTTCTTTGGAGAAGTATCTGCTCAGGTCTTCTGCCCATTTTTTAATTGGATTGTTTGTTTTTTTGTTGTTGGGTTGTGTAAGTTCTTTATAAATTTTGGATATTAACCCCTTATCAGATGTATCATTAGCAAATATCTTCTCCCAAACAGTCAGTTATCTTTTTGTTTTGTTGACGGTTTCCTTTGCTGTACAAAACAAACTCATTTTTTTTATTCATAGCTTTTATTGATTTGTCAGGGAATGGTCTCCTTATAAAAGAAATGTACAAAACACTCGCTCCTTAAAATAAACGCTAAATTTTGACAAATCGTTCTTCCTTGTCACAGAAATTAATTTGCTCTGGGCCTCTGTGAACTGTTGTCCCCTCTTTCAAAATGGCACTACTGAGTCTGTTATCAACGAGAATAACAACATAGGTCTTTGCAGTCTTTTCTCCACCACACACACCAGGAAGGGGCTGCCTCCTGGTTTGGCGCCCTGTGCTGCTGCTTGGTGACCTTGCTGCTCTGAGATTCACTCCATCTCTGACCATATGCCTTTGGTCCTTTATCCAGAGTTCCCAGCCAGGTCTCAGAGACTGGCCTGTGGTAGGTGGTCAGCAGGCATTAACCGAATCAATGGAAGTTTTGGAAGTGGGCTTTGGTTTGTCCTGGAAGAGCATCTCTATCCAGAGACATAGGTCTACTTCAGCTCAAACAGAAGTTGTGCCACTGTTTTGTCTCCACACACACAAGAAATTATGGTCATGACTTACTCAGGGCTTTGAACCTCACAGGCCCAGGTTTAAATTCTGACTCAGCTACAATTCATAGTTTTTGTGATTAGAAAACAAGTATGTGATGTGCCTAGTAGATTGGCTGGCACATGGAAGCACATGTATCATTTCAAGTCTGCCTCTGAGATCCTGAGTGGAAGCAAGAAAGATGTTCATGTTGGCAGACTGGCAGCACAGAAGCACCTGCACTGGGTGAGCCTGACTTTCAACTACATGTGGATCCAAGGAGAGGCTGAATAGGGAATGTGCAGGCAGCAGGGCTGGGCAGATCTGGTGAGACTGGTCACAAATTTTACAGCAAAATGTCATTGGATGGTACCATTATACTAGTGTACACTATCCAAGTTCGAAGTGGGTCAGGTCGCTGACTTCCTTGCTTAGCTGCACAATAACAGTATTTTCCAGTTCTCACGATCAGACAAGGTTGCTGGCTAAGATCTTAAGAACATTCATGATGTTCTCCTTGTATTGACTGATGGACAATCTGATAATGGCCAACTTCAGAGCCCACGTACCTAGTCCTGCAGCTCTCACATTTTCTGATTACTTCCTTTTGTCACAAAGAAAAATGTAATGGTGGAAATTATAGAATCTTTTGATTCAGCCTGGTCGAAAGCTACTATGAATTCTGTACCTTAAATAAATGTGCATTTTATTAATTCCAACAGAGTCTGAAGAAATTTGAAAAAGTCACATTTACATGCAGGAGACGGTTAGTCTACAGCCAAACTCAGCATGCACAGGGATTAGAGGACTCTTAGAGTTTTGCCTGAGGTCTGAAGCCAGGAGTCCTCCAGCCTGTTGGGTCTGCACTGCCCAGCAGGGAAAGTCAGATGAGTGCAGTTCAGCTCTGTGTGCTCCCCAGGGGTCTGAGCATTCTTCTCCCAGTTTCTAAGTCCCTACTGCCCATGAAACAGAAACTTCTATTACTTCTGTCCCCAGACACTATCTGCTCCTGGTGGGACCTTTCTTTCTCCTTGGAGAATGTATCATGTGCTGATGACAGTGGCACCAAAGTCTCTAAGAAACATTGGAGACCTAGGTAGTGACTGATTGGTAATGCTGAAAATGGAGCATTTCTTCCATGGAACAACAATTGGTCCCTCCCTGGTCTTTGACACAGAAGCCTGAGCTCACCTGCCAGGACCCACTGCCACTTTTCTGGAAGTTGGTCTTCCTGGGTGTCTTCTAACATCCTCTAGGATGCCAAGGCTCTGCGTTACAAACTGAGAGGCTCTGTTGTGTGGTTCTTTTTTAAAATTATTTATTTTTCAATTGTAGTAAAATACACACAGCATAAAATTTACCATTTTAAAATATACAATTCAGTGGCATTAAGTGCCTTCACATTGCTGGGCAACCATTACCACCATCCATCCCAACAACTCTTTTCATCTTGCAAAACTGAAACTCTGTCCCCATTAAACCCTAACTACCCATTCCCCACTCTCCACCCCACTGCCCTTGGCAACCACCATTCTACTTTCTGTCTCTATGAAACCAGCCACTCTAGGAAACTCACATAAGTGGAATCACACAATATTTGTCCTTTTGTGATTGGCTTATTTCATTTAGCATAGTGTCCTCCAGGTTCAATC
The DNA here is from genome assembly GCF_000151845.1 of Pteropus vampyrus. Lineage (NCBI taxonomy): Eukaryota > Metazoa > Chordata > Mammalia > Chiroptera > Pteropodidae > Pteropus > Pteropus vampyrus. The sequence continues at coordinate 331,440 of NW_011888941.1, forward strand.
ATGTTGTGGCCTGTGCTAGAATTTCCTTCCTTTTCAGGGCTAATAGTCCATTTTATGTACAGACCACCTTTTGTTTGTCCATTCATCTGTGGATAGACACTTGGGTTACTTCCACCTTCGGGCTATTATGCACAATCTGCTATGAGTGTAACTGTATAAGTACCTGGTTGAGTCCCTGCTTTCAATTCTTGGGGTACATACCCAGGAGTGGCATTGCTGGGTCATATGGTAGTTCTACTATCAATTTTTTGAGGAACCTCCATATTGTTTTCCATAGCAGCTGCACCATTTAACATTCTCACCAACAGTGTGCGAGGGCTCCAATTCCTCCACATCCTCACCAGCATTTGTTATTTTCTACCTTTTTTTGTTTGATGATGGCCATCCTAATGGGTGTAAAGTGGTTGGGGCTGCGTTTTTAATGTCAGTGTTAAAGCCACCAATACGAGTAATCTGTTAAACATCCCACCTCCTAGACTGGATGCCTAAATGCCAGTCCCTTCATGGGACACTATACCCTTCCTCACCCCTACCCCTTGAAAAGCGTGACCCCTGTGGGTCAGAGACCTGTAAGAGTAGGAATTCATGACATAGGACTTAGTTAAGTTCACTGCTAAAATGGTCTATACCGCCCTAAGTGACTTAGGGTACATGCAGTGTATGCAACCTACTTCTCTCAGCTCACAAACACCCTTAGGACGATGTCCAGGTATTTTTTCATATCTTGAATCATTCTTGCAAGACCCTGGAGCACAACTGCAAACCCCAGAAACTCCAGTTTACCAAACGGTGACCTGAAATAGCTGACAGAGGCATCCTCAGGGTCCTTTCTTCTAAGATGGAGCCAATAGCTGGGGGGGTCTGAGTTAGGGGGTGTAAAAGAAATAGAGCACTGCTGTGTAACAGTCTGAAAACATTGTGTTTTAATATTTATTCTTTGGGATTTTTCTCTTAAGCAAGATAAAATATATCAAAGTTTTTTCTTTTGGAGGAAAAGGGTAACCATTTAGGCCTGTTTGGGTTATAATCACAAACACACGCTTCATTTATCTATTTCACTCGTATAACTTTTTAAGAAAGTCTTGCCTGAGAAATATTCCTTAAAACAAACAAGCAAAACAAAGTAATCAGATATCCACTAGTTATTCACGTTATAAAACTGAGGTTTTAGGACTGGTTTCAATTATTTTCCTATTTATAAAGAGCTACAAACCCATGAGTTTCATTAGTCTCAAGGGCTAACGGTATTTTTCTTTCCAGTTTTTTCTCCTGTATTTAAACAGCCAGAAGTGAATTTCACAATCTGGAATGCATTGTTATAGCTAAAAATTGCTTTGCTTTTAGTTAGAAAACATCCCATTTTGGATCTCAAACTAAGAAAACGTTTCCTCTGCTGGCCAACGCCCGCGTGCTTTCTGCCGTAAGTGTAAGCGCGGGTTCAACACACGAGCCTCCCCGGTGGCGGGCAGGCTGGATTGCTTCCCGAGGCAAGAGTGGCCAACAGGGAAGCCCCCAGGAAGAGCTACACTGCCCATTGCTGCTGACTCCCGACCAGGAGACCTTTGCTGGGTGTGTGTGCGTGTGCGTGTGCGTGTGCGTGTGTGTGTGTGTGTCCAGTCCGGTCCGTCCGCGGCTACGGTGAGCCAGCATTAAAAGGCGCCAGTCCTGGATGTGAGCAGCTGTTCTTTTAGACCTTTTAGCAGGGCCCAGAGCGCGGGCCATTGCTCCTCTTCGCACTTGGCATTGGTCGGAGGTATTGGGGGCAGCAGCGGACGGAGCGACGCCTCCCCCCTTCTGGCCCCACCGCTTCCATTCTAAGGGCCCGGAGCGCCACCCCCCACTCCTCCCTCCAGCCCAGACCTCGAAACCCGGCCAGCGGGAAGGCGCCGGCCGCTCACCACTGGATGATGCCGCTGTGCAGGCCCCGGCCGCCCGCGCCGCCTGATGGGGAGGCCGCCACGCCCTCGGCCATGGCTCAGCCCCGGCCCGCAGCTCCGAGTCTGGCGGCAGGCGGCAGCGCTGCACCCGTCCGGCCGCCGCCGCTCCTCGGTGTTTACTTTAGAGTGGGGCGCGTGGCGGGCGGCGAGGACGCGTGGGGCGCGCGGGGCGCGGAGCGAAGCCAGGCAGGCTGGAACCCACGGCGCGCGACGGAGGATGATGCTCCGGTCACGCCCTGTGAGGGTTAGGTGGGGTGGGGGGTGGAGGGTAGTGGATGTCGCCTCTCCAGGATCAAAAGATCGAAAGGCAGAAATACACGTGGCGCTCCTTTCACCTTTCCACCAATCAATCAAACAAACAAGCAACAGATAAAAACCAATGTACATGATATTTCAAATAAAGTCACGGGTGTTTGTTTGATTAGCAGCGGTCCTCAATCCTGACAGTACTTTGGAATTACATGGGCAGGTTTCAAAAATACCGGCGCCCAAGAGCCACCCCAGAGATTCCAAGGCAATGAGGGAGGTGGGGAGAATTGGGTGAACGAGCTTTTACAAGCCCCCCAGGAGTTTGATGCCGCTAATGTGCACCCTGGGCTGAGAACCACCCGTCCTGGGAGTTTTGAGGGGGGGGGTGCGAACGTGGGGACTTTTAGAGGCCCACCCCAGGAGACTCCAGGGGCAGCTTGGGGTTGAGGACTGCTGCCCTAGAGTGACACCCACACCCCATCTGCAGCCAGGCGCTAGCAGTCTTTGCCTTCAAGAGCTATTTATGTTAATGTCCTGGCTGTGTGACCTTGAGCTGTTCACTCTCTCCCAGCCTCACTTCTCTTGCCTGCAACTGTGTGGTCTTTGTAAGTGTTAAGTGAGCTAATAAATGTAGGACATGGTGGTGGCATGAGAAAGAGGTCCAGCGGCACACTTTGCTTTGACTGTTTGCTGACTGCTACTTTGCCGACTGCTTGAAAATCCCTCATAAGGCTTTCTTCATCTCCCTTGCATTTGACATTTGAACAACAAAACAGCCCAATTTGAAAATGGGTAAAGGACTTGAGTATCTTCTCTCAAAGAAAATATACAAGTTGCAAATAAGCACGTGAAAAGATGCTTGACATCATTAGTCATTAGGGAAACGCAAATCAAAACCACAATGAGATACCACTTCTCATTCTCTGGGATTGCCATTATTTTTAAAAAGAAAAAAAAATGAGAAAGTTTTGGTGAGGATGTGGAGAACTGGAACCTTTTTCACTGCTGGGTGGGAGTGTGAAAAGGTATAGCTGCTACAGAAAGCAGGTGGTTTCTCAAAAAATTAAAAGTAGAATTACCATATGATTCATTAGTTCCATTTATAGGTTTATACCCCAAAGAATTGAAAGCAGCGACTTGAACAAATATTTGTAATTTGTGCCCCCATGGACACAGCAGCAATATTCCCAGAAGTCAAAAGGTGGAAGCAATTCCATGTCCATCAACAAATGAATGGGTAAACAAATGTGGTATATACAGACAATAGAATATTATTCAGCTTTGAAAAGGAATGAAATTCTGACACATTCTACAACATGAATAAACCCTGAAGACAGTGTGCTTTGTTTGAAATAAGCCAGATACAATAGGATGATTCCACTTATATGAGACAGAAAGAATGGTGGTTACCAGGGCCTGGGGGGAGGGGAGAGTGGGACATTGTCTATTGGGCACACAGTTTAAGTTTGGGATGGTTAAAAAGTTCTGGAGATTTATGGCAGTGATGGTTGCATCACAATGGATATGTACTTAATGCCATTGAATTTACACTCAAAAATGGTTAAAATGATAAACGCTATGTTATGTATATTTTACCACAATTAAAAAAACAAAAGCAGGGCAGAGATTCATTTAGAGTGTTGACTGCTTTCCATGTGACAGCACCGAATGTAGTTGTTGGACATACCAGCAGAGGTCTCCAAGGCCAGCTCAGGAACAACCTTGTCAGGGCATCAGGCATAAGGCTCAAGAGCAGTGCAGAGGGGAGATGACAGGATAGTCACTGACGATCTTGAGCCTTGAAGTTTGACCAGATCACTAGAGCCAACGCTGATGGCATCTAGCTCTTTTCTGGGGAGCTGTGCCAGACTCAGCCTGGTCCTGAAGCTTGAGGAAGATTTTGAGGGGTATATGGGATAGGGATGGGGTTAGGTGGATAGGTAAAAGGGAAGGGCTTATAATCACCAAATGATGGGGGCAAACATCCTGGGCCTCCTGCAGTAGGGCAGGTCCTTCTCCATAACCTATGGATGCCAAGAGCATGACTCCTTCTGCCCCTCGTGCTGGCCTGCAGCAGCTCCCTGCCACCCACGAAGCTTCCCAAGATGCTCAGCCACTTCCACAGAGACTGGAAATAACCAAGAGGAGAATTTACTTTTCTTTAGGGCCTATTGAAATCTTATTATGTCACTACCAATTATGTAACATTTGCATATTTACAGAGCCTCAGTGTGTACCAGGCACTGGGACAGATCTTGTGTACCAGGCAATGGGACACCATGACCCTCTGGTTGACCAGTGGTCTCTTTGCTGTTGACTGCATCAAATATTAGATGCTGTGAAATGCCAACATCACCTCCCCTTGCTTCAGAGCCGTTGCGGCTGGTTGGTAAGCAGACTGTAGAAATGAAGCCATGGGGTTAATCTCACACCCTCCATCCAAAAGACCAGTTAATTTCATCTATGACAGGTGACAGCTGGTGTTCTTAGTTTGACCAGCCCTCTTATAGATGCATATTCTCAGTAGGTGTGCGCTAATGCAAGAACACTCAGATTTATCCGCTGCTTATGCCTTACTAATGTGCCACATGTGTAAAGGACGTTCACTTCTGCACATGACTCTCTTAGTAGCAGCATAATTAAGGTTTTCATTTGGGTTGAACATATAGCCACATAGATTGCTCGGTAGAATTTGGTATAAAATCCATTTTCTTTTCAAAGGATGTTTAATTGCAACTGACATAAAAAAACATTGTTTTGAGTTATTTGCTCTCTTGTATTTGAAAAGCCCAGTCTCACTCTGAAAGTCCAGCATCTTCTATCTGGTGTCCTATACCACTACAAGGAAAAAGAAATCTTAAAGTTGATATCGAATAGAATTTCAATTCCTTGTATCTCATTTGATGCACACAAAGCTCTTCCTCCCTCTGCCAGACATTACATCTCTTTTAGCTGAGTGGTGACTACTTTTGCCTACTTCAGCCTAATTGGCTTTGAGATTATCCAATTAGTCTCATTTCACCTTCTAAAAGGGCACCAGCTGTGCCTTTTCCTTGCACAAAACCATCTCTGATTGGAGTGCTTAATTTCATTCAATCATTACAATTATTCACTTTCTGTGGATGTACCAGGTGTCTCCCGGCAATAGCTGTATTTTTAAATAAAGCTAACGAGTATAATGCATTTGGTCAAGAATGGAGAATGTATTTAGCATCTACAGGGACAGAGCATTACAGAAGACAGATAACTGTATTTTCCATTTTCGCCTGGATGAGTTTCTGGGCTCTAAAAAAATAAGCCATGAAGACTTTGAAACTATGCTGGAGCAAAACAATCTCATCGGAGAGATTTCAAATGGTGATGATGTGTCAAAATTTTCCTCGGTCTAGATTCACCTTCTGAGTGTCTGGTTCACGCTCTAGTTGAAATTGATGGGAACACCACAGTCTCAGGCACGTGTGTAATGGGAAATCCTGACTCCACACAAAGCACACCTCTGCCATTTCTTGGTCTGAAATCCATGACTTGGAGCATCAGAAAACATGCTGTTCCTATAAAGATTGTTTTCCACCAACCCACAGTATTACTTTTCTCCTTTTAGCAGAGGTCACTTGAAACACTGGCCACAGGTGGTGTGACAAACAGTATTATTGGCAGAGGAGCTCTGAGAATGTGGGGAATGAAAAGGAACAGACTTCCTTCATCTCGGAATGCTTGTAAATTGTAATTTGTAGAATTGCATGTTGGAACCCTTGCTCTACTTATAGTGGGATTTTTCTGGAAGTCTGATAGAAGACCAAACAAAACAAAAATGAAATATGGTGTCCTTTTCTACAAAAGAATAGTAGGAATTAAATGTCTTCTTATTAGAGTGTCACATAACCTCAAAAGGCACTTGTCCAAATCACAATAGTGTGCAAAATCATAAATCTTACCCTAATTCATTAATTTTCCAAAAAGATGGGCAAAAGCACACTAAAGCAATCACTTTGGATTCGTGTAAATAGTATTTTAAAGGTTTGCATGAGTGTGGGGGCATTATCTTTTAAAAGCAGTTTTAAAATGGCATTTGGCTGACTTTAAGTCATACCATAGTTCACATTATTCTTTGGTAAAAACATACTCTGACAGCTGTTTGCTCCCTGCTGTTCTGCATGGAATTATCTCATGACATCATCCCCACCATGAAATGAATTTCGCTAAAACATCCCCAAACCAAATACATGTTTGACAGTTTTTTGAAGGCAGCTAAGGGATAGCAGGCTGCCTTTCAATGGGTTATGTGACCCTCCTGCTAATTAGCAATTGGAATTCCCAGCAGAGAGAGGCGAGAATGCTTTGTGAAGAGCATCTGCCTGTAGGCTTTATTGCAGAACAAATGTAGATGCATCCCAGTGGATGCCTAAAGATAGTTCAAGTAAAGCATGTTTTATGCAAATAATTGTCTTCACCTGGGTTAAAATCCACTAATATTAAAACCCCAAAGAGCCAGTCTAAGATGCAAACAGTTGTCAAGATCGTCTTTCTCAAATATAATATTCATATGTCATCATCGTGCGAAGCCTAGACACCTGCCCAGTGCCCCGCATCCAGGGCTACATGCAGCTGAGCAGTCCAGGTTGTTCCTCTCCCATCTGCCTTGGATAATTCCCCAGCCAGACCACTCAGCTTGGTGACACTTCTTAGAACCTTTCACAGGAAGCAGGCTGTGGTGAGAGGCCACAGAACCTGGGTGGGGACAGCTGGAGAGGGCAGACGTCTGACAACCTAATTTCCGAGTGGCTCGGCTATCCCTCCTGAGGTTGAGTTCCTCAGGATTCCTCTGTGTTCTCCAACAAACTGCCACAGTGAAGATTCTGGGAGCAGCAGGTCACATGCACGCTAGGGGTTGGGCAGACATATAAAAGGACGCATTGCAGTGGTACCTGCCCTCTTGGAACCCACGACAACCACTGGCCCTTATGAAGACATAGGAATAAAAACAGGGCTACCCCAAAAGATTCTGTAAAATGGAATGCATTGGATAGCGGTTGAAGGTCTAGCTAGGGACCTTGTCAAAACTGTCATGTAGCTCTGGGCCACAGGGTGGGCCTCCTGGCAGGGGACATAATGGGGTCACAGCCAGACCCCAGGGGCCCACGGAGCCCACAGGAGTCAGAGGAGCAAGTTCTCCAGGTAGGGTGACTGAGCCGTGCTGCTATCAGAGCGAGCAACGCTGTGGGGGCAAAGGCACCACCTTTGAGTGCCGGGGGCCAGGGAAGAGGGCAAGGCTGTAGAAGGGACCCATGTGGGTGGGGTTTGCCTGGAATGGAGCTCATTTATGCCTGTTGCCCTTGTGCAACAGTTTCTAGCTCTCTTGTGCCTTCTGCAGAGTGCCCTGGCTTCCCTGTGAGTTATGTGGCCCTCCCTCACGATAAGCCACCCAACTTCTCCATGTGGCTTGGGGTCCTCTTGGGGAATGATAGGAGGGAAGTGAAACCAAGAGATAAATATGTTTACCTCGGGAGAGTGGGCAAGATCTCAGAGGACCAACTGAATCATTGCCTTGGGCAAACCTGGTGTATCTGACCAAAATCTAGATTCCTAGCCTTGCACGCGGCGCGCACAGAAGGACAGCAGTACCCCTCAGGGTCTTACACACGAGGTTGTGAGTCCAATAGAGTTGAATAGAATTGTTTGCTTCATTTTACAGAGAGAAAAAAGACACTGGAAGCGACCTCGTCCAAAGTCATACAGCCAATAAATGTGGCAGAGCACGCAGGGCCCCGGGCTTACCCACTCTGCCAGGGAGGTTTCCTTTCTTGCAAAACAGGACACTAAGGTAGCTGTGAGGCAAAAAGAAAATCTGTAAAGCTCTTAGTACAGTGCCTGACATGGAGTATGTGCTCAATAAACTTTTGACTGTTGCTTGTGTTCCCTTGAAAGGAAATAGTTAAAATAGTTTCAGTTATTTCAATATTCTTGGCATTAATGATAGTATTATGGTTATGTTTTTATCCATTTTAAAGATACACATTCGAATATTTTCAGGTGTAGTGGGATGATAACTGAGATTCTCTTAAAAATTATCCAGTTGTTATGCACGGGTGAGAGAAAAGGGAAGGTAGAAGGAATGCAATTGGCAGGTACTGAGGACTGGGCGATGGGCCCGATGGAGTTTGTTTTATTCTGCTCTCCACTTTCATATGTGTTTGAAATTGTCTAAAAGACAAAGTTTACATATATTTATATTTATTTTTTTGAAGCTGTATTCTAGGGTGACAATGCATAAAATACATTTATACGCACATAGACCCACACGCACATGTACACACTTCAACGTGCAAAATACCCAAACATAGTATGTTATGAACAGTTAATTAACACTAGTGTTTTATCAGTATGGCATTATTAGGATTCTGCTTTGGTGTTCTGCAGAACATTCCTGCAACTAAGTGTTCTCCAAAAAAACAGCTTCCTCTTTGGAAACTCCCAAATACTATATCTCTGTCTTGGTGAGTCACAGGTGTATTATCAGGTTAAAGGATCTGAGAGGTCTTGCAGTAAAAAGCCTGATTAACTCTATCTAACAAAGAGTTTACGAGTTGAATTGTCTTCAGAATCCCACCCCATCCCCGTTTGTTTGCTTCTTTGTCTGTTTTTGCATACCATCTATTACCACTGATAAACATCTAGAAGGATACTAGGTTCCATGGAACTCAGTTTGGGAAACACAGGTATGAGCTACATCACAGAATAAGTCAGATCTCATGGGCTGTCCTGGGAGCATCGGCTGCTGTTAAACAAAATGATTTCTAGAGGTTTGACAAAAAAAGAAGCTTAATGTCCTTGTTTCATACTTCTTTTGTCTACTTTTCTTCTCCCTTCACTCCTTTCCGATGGTCCTAACCCCCATATGTCACATACCCGGGGAGAGAATGGTGTGGCCTCATTCTCACCTCGTTCTCACGGGAGAGCACCTGTGACTGGCATGGACAGGAGGCCACAGAAACATTCTAGGCTCCTTGGGGTTCAGGGTGAAGGCTGGGCTCCTTCCACTCGACGGCACATAGTTGGGCCTTCATATGTCACACAGGATTAAATCTGTGTGTAGCTCCACCCAAAGAGAAGTAACATGTGAAATTAAAAAGACACGCATGGTCACATTTTATACATTTACATTCCGATATGATGTAAATACATTTCCTCTGATTTTCTTCTTAGTGAGCACTTAAACTCATGCTTCCCCATGCATGAAAAGTACTATGAATACTGAATTGACTGATCAATTTGGGATTTCCTTGCTCTGGCAGTTTTATTAAAAAACAAATAAAGAGAGTGTGATTGTAACTGCTCAACGAGAGTCATACAGTGCTGATTCACAGACTCGCTTTTTTATTTATCCGCCCACAGCACAATTAGCCACTTCCCCTTCCAGACCCTTCTGCAACCTGCCAAAGGCCTGCTCACACCTTCCTCATCCTTCAAGCAGGCTTTCCTCTGGGCCTCTGGGATTCGGAAGGCCTCCGCCCCCTCCCTTTTGTTCTTCTCCACTTGATCTTCTCTCTTCTTTCCTTTCCAGGTCGCACCGCGGGGAGGGCTGGGAAGAGTTATTAACCTTGTGATGACGAAGACGATGATGATAATAACACAGATGCTAAATAACACAGTTGTGCCCCTTTAACATCATTGTTGCCGTTGCATCACGTTTGCTCATAAAATTCATAAAACACATTCATGTTCCAACATCTATGGAATAGGGTGTTTTTACTGTTTTGTAGGTAAAGAAACTGAGTCTTAAGAGAAATTAAGCAGTTTGTTTAAGAGCGTGCGGTTGCAGCTAAATCTGTGACCTTCCTACATCTTTTCTGTTAGTCACATTTCTGTCATGTTCTGGATCCTCAGTTTACCAAAATTGACTATAGTGACACGTGCCCAAAAATCTCTTCTCCCCAGGCGTAGGCCTATAGTTTCAAATGTTTTCTACAGAGATTATTCAGATTTGAACAACTGCTTCTCGAGCCTCATCACACTCAGCTCCCCGAAGCACAGAACGTGTGGTTCCTTGAGGGGCTGCACATTTGCATGTCTCAGTGCCTTTGCACGAGCTACTCGTGCTGCCTGGAATCTCCAGAGCATTTGACCCTCCTTCTCCTGGCTGACTGCTATCCAGCCTACGTAAACTTAATCTATCCTTGTCTTGGAAGCCTTTTCAGACCACTTCTTCTTTAACCATTATACCGGGGTTCCAGTGGGGGTTCCCAGTGTCCTCCTATACCTGCTTGGGCTCAATTCCATCACAGCATTGCTCACCGTCTGTGTACTTGGCTGCCCTTCCTTTATAAAATGAGCTCCGGAAGGCAGGCACTGACTAGCATAATGCTGGACGGATACTGGTAGGTGCTAAATAAATTTTTGCTGACTTCCTATAGTAATGAGAAGTGTCCTCTAAGAAGAGATGATAGAAACCTGAATTTTGTGTTCCTTAAAAAGGACTACACCTTGCATCTTTTGCTTTCGCGTAATAGCTTCTATTTCACAAGTGGGGGAGGGGTTTTTGTTCAGATCCATCCTAGGAACCATCCCTTGAACTTCCTGACTTTGTTGCTTTTGCCACATCAGATACAGCCCACCATAAAGGAGCCTGTTGCATTTGATTTCCTCTGCAAGGAAGAAAAACAAAACAAAACAAAAGTCGCAGTTTATCATAAAACCCAGCACAGGAAAGCTTAAACAATGGCTCTTCGACTCAGCTCTCAGTTCCTCAAACCAGCAAAGGCACCTCTTCTTCCTGGATAAAGCTGCTTTGCTGGGAATTAGAGGAACATTCACAGTATAGGTTGATGGTCACGTGACCACCAGAATTACAGCATCTTTGGACAATGGGATTTTTAAAAACACATCATGAAATCACCAAATGTTTTGGAGGAAGCTGACGTTCCATTGAGACCCACATGGTTGTATAGATGGTGAAATAGAGCGTCTGTCCCTGTTCTCACCTCATACCTTCCTCTGATCACTGCTGAGAAAGAGCACCTGCTTTCAAATCATTTAAGAGTTACCTCCTTGACATGATGTCTGTTACTAGTTTTATTATTTGTCTAGTACCCTCTGATTTCATGATAAATATCAAAGTCATTTTCTCTCCTTTCTTGATTTCTTTTGGATTAATGTAGTATTTTCATTATTTCATTTTTTTTATCCTCTAGTAGTTTAGAGGTAACATCCTGTGTCTATTTTTTTCCCTAAAGATTACTCTAAAAATTACAACATAAAAAGTTAACTTCTCAAAGTCTAAATTAATCAACACTAAAACCTTAAAAACACTTAACTCTATTTACTTTTCTACCTACTTATATGTAAATGTAACTTATTTTGATTCTACCTTCTTACTCCTCCCCAGCACTAATAATGTTTTATACAAGCAACATTTGCTTGATTTACCCATATATCCTCCATTTCCTTTTGCTTTTTGTTCTGTTCTTTCTTTCATCACAGTGCTCCCGTTGGGCATCATTTTCCTTCTACCTAAAGATTATCTTTTAGAACTATCTTTATTGAAGGTCTGCCCATGGAAAACTCTTTTAGGTTTTACTTCTAAAAATATCTTTATTTCACTCACTTTCTTGAAAGATTTTTATGTTAGTTTTAAAGTTCTTGATTGGCATTTACTGCCTTTAACATGTTGAAGATATTATTCCACAGGCTTCTGGCTTCTGTCGTTGATGTTGAATTGTCAGATGTAAGTTTCTTCTTTCTTTGAAGGAAATATGTCATTTTTCTCTGCCTTCTTTTAAGTTCTCTTTGTTCTTAGTGTTCTTTAGGTTTGCTGCGATGGGTTTAGGTGTGGATTTCTTATATTTTATCTTGCTTGGGATTTGTTTGGTTTCCTGAATCTATAGATTAGTGTCTTCCATCATTTGAGAAAATTTTTCAACTGTTATCTCTTCAAATGTTTGTTCTATTCCATCCTCTCTCTTTTCTTACTCTATTTTTCAAGCCTTTGAATCTCCCTTCATGTATTTTTTCTTCTTCCATTTAATTCATAAATTGAGTTTTTAATTTCAATTGTCATGTTTTTCATTTCTAGAAGTTTTATTTGATGATTAGTATTATTTTAATTTAATTTTATTATTAGTTTCAAGTATACGGTACATTGGTTAGACATTTATATAGTTTATGCAATGATCAATGATCTCCCTGAATGCTCTTTCTCTCCTCTGGCTCTACACATAGCTATTACATTACTGCTGACTGTATTCCCTATGCCGTGATCCTCATTCCTGTGAGCATCTACCAACTACTAACTAATTTGTGCTTCTTAAACCCTTCATCACTTTCTTCCATCCCCCCTACCCCTGCTCCCTGTGGTCATTACCAGATTGTCCTCTGTATTTGTGAGTCTGTTTTAGATTAGTTTTTCTTTTTGTTCCTTAGATTCCACATATAAGTGAAATCATATGGTATTTGTCTTTCTTTGTCAGACTTATTTCACTTAGCATAATAATCTCTAGGTCCATCCATGTTGTTGCAAATGGTAGGATTTCATTTTTTATAGCTGAGTAATATTCCATTGTATACATGAACCACAACTTCTTTATCCAATCATCTGTCGATGGGCACTTATGTTGCTTCCATACCTTGGCTATTACGAACAGTGCTGCCAAGAACATAGGGGTGCATAGATCTTTACAAATTATTGTTTGGGTTTTCTTTGGATAAACACCCAGAAGTACAATTGCTAGGTCAAAAAGTAGATCCATTTTTAACTTTTCGAGGAACTTCCATACTGTTTTCCATAGAGGCTTTATCAATTTGCAGTCCCACCAACAATGTATGCGGATTCCTTTTTCTCTGCATCCTCGCCAATGCTTGTTGTTGTTGTTTGATTATTATACAAATCTACTGCAGACATAAGTTTTATAGCTTTTTATAAACTTTTCTTTTTAAAAATACACCATATATTTGTTTCATATTCTGTCTGATAGTTGGTTATCTTAAATCTTTGCAGTTCAGTTTCTCCAATCATCTGTCGATGGGAACTTATGTTTTACCTGTTTTTGCTCAGGGTGTCTATTACTTTGCATGCTTGTTTGCTTTGGCTATGTGTTGATCAATGCCCTTGAAAAAGAGTCTTTGGCTTTTTATGTGCCCTAGGCTGAAGATACACTCTAGAGAAAACTTGTGCTTATTTTTGCCAGCAGTCTTGGGACACTACTAGTACAGGAGAAGGTTAAACTAACCTCAAGGCTTGGGTTTTATTGGACCACCAGGTGATATGGACTGCAAATCCACACAAGGGCTGGTTTGTGGTTATGACTCTAGGGAAATTTTTATTTCTCATACTTTGCGCAGTATTGATTCAATTTTCCTGAACCCTTGTTGTGGACGTTTACTTAAGGAATAGCTATTTTTGGTCCCAGCTTTATGGAAGGAGGTCCCCCGTAAGACTAGCTACACCTCAGTTGTGCCATATGTGTTGATTTTCTCCCATTGTCTCATGAGGCCGGGAAAACCCGAGCTCATTGTGACTAGATTGACAGGTGCTCCCAGGGCGGGGAAACATCGGAGGTTCACTTCTCTGTTTAGGTTTCCATTTAGATGTTTGCCTGGTAATTCCTTATCACCTTGTCTGCTAGTCGATGTTTTTAACATAGAGTGAAAGTGAGCTCCAAAAAGAATTAGAAGTCTTGGGGCCGAAACAATCTCAACCTATTTTCAAGCTTTAAGTGGGCAAGAAGCCTGGCTCACTGGCAAGGAGCCAGGTGTGGAATCCGAGTGCCCAGTGGGTACTTTTCGATAAGCAGAACTGGAGCTGTGGGGTGAACCAAACGCTGGGTCAAGGTGCTCGATGACTGATCATCAGACCCTGGGGAGGGTCTGGGTGAAATGAGTGGATAGAAAAAACGATGTTAAAAATATTTCATGAATTATTTTTTTACTGATTTTTAGCAGGAGTATTATTCTAAGTAGCCTGGTCCACCATTTTCCCCAAAGTCAAAGTCTATTATTTTCTTAAGACTGATTCTTACTCATTAAGACACATTCAGCCATCAACTCCCCAAAGTATTTCCTGATCCTCCTTGCCCTTCTCCTGTGACCCCAAACCTCGTCCATGTGACCCCAAACTTGTCCTTATGGCTATGCTACCATCCTTGTACTTATCACACCACATTATTTTTTACTTTTTTTAAACTGTGAAATATAATGCACTACAAAAAGTTGTTACATATAACATATAGCTTAATAAATAGTATAAAACAGGAGCTGGTAAACGTTTTCTGTAAGGAGCAAGATATTTTAGGCTTTGTGGTCCTATGGTCACTGTCACAACCACTCACCTCTGCCATTGTAATGAAAGCAGCAATAGACAATAAGCAAATGAATGAGTGTGGCTATGTTCCAATAAAACTTTATTTACAAAAACAAGTGGCAGGCAGGATTTAGCCCACAGGTTGTAGTTTGCTACCTATAATAATTTATAGTAATTAGTAAACATCCCATAACCATTGAGTTAAGAAATGTGTATTGCCTTTCTTGGCCCTACTCAATCATAATTCCATCTCATAAACATAATCACTATAGTGACTTTTATGATAATCCCATCTTTGCTTTTCTTTAGAGTCTTACCACCTAAGAATGCATTTTAAACAATAGTTTTGTCTGTTTTGAATATTATATATGAAATTACTTAATTTTTTGCATCAGAACTTTTTATTATGCTTTAAAGATTCATCCATTTTGCTACCTCTAGCTGTAGTTAGTTCATTTTCTTTGCTTTATAGCATTCCATATGATTGTATGACAAATGTATGAACATAATTTAATTGCCCATTCTACTTTCATGGATATTTGGGTTGTTTTTAATAGTTTGGGACTATTTTGAATAATGCTCTTATGAAATGTCTTTTGATAGTCTTGTGCAAAGATTTCTGTTGCACCAGAAATACCTAGCAATAGACCTGCTAGGTCGTAAGGTCTGTATTTCTTCAATTTTATTTAACGTGCCAACTGTTTTCAAAGGGGTTGTAGCAATGTACACTGTCACCAGCAGCGTAGGAGAGTTCCTACTGCTCCATGCTATTAAAAATAAAAGATTACAGGCTGAGTGGATATTCTCCTTCCCACCCCAGCCCTCACTTGAGCAGGAAACTCAATCCAGTGGAAAATTCAATGGGTAAAATTCCATAGATTTTAATATAGTTACAGAGTTGCGCATCCATCAACACAATCGACTTTAAAACATTTTATTACCCCCAAAAGAAAACCCGCACACTTTAGTAGTCACCTCCTGACTCCCTCAATCTGGGTAACCACTAATCTACTGTCTATCTCTATGGATTCGCCTAGTCTGTACAGTACATATTTGAATAGAATCATATAATATATGGTTTTTTTGTGTCAACTTCTTTCACTTAGCACAATGTTTTCAAGGATCATCCATACTGTAACATGTATCAGTATTTCCTTTGTTTTTATTGTTGAATAATATCCCATTGCACAGCTATACCACATTTTACTTATCATGTGTAGTATTTATTATGTGTTATATCATGAACTATTTATTCATTGCTTGATAGACAATTGGGCTATTGTGAATAATGCTGCTATGGACATTTGTGTGCAAGTTTTCATGTGGACATATTTGTTTATTTTTCTTGGGTATATACCTGACTTTTCACCCAGCAATGCTGCTGCATTTGATTATTAATTCTAAGATTTCCTCTATAAATTATTTTGTATTTTCTATGATAAAATTCTATCAATTAAGGATAATACTAACTTTTGTTCCTTCCTTTACTGCATTTATATATTTATTTTTTGTCTTATATCACTATTACCTGAGTTCAATATTGAATTAAACAGGGACCCTTACCTTGTTCCCATCTCAAAGGGGAAGCTTTCAATGTTTTGCCAATTATATATATTTACCGTAGTTGTAAAATAGATAACAGTTATCAGATTACAGAAGTTTCTTTCTTTAACTTGCTAACTTTTTTTTTTATCATGCACTGATATTGTATTTTATTAAACATCTTTTCTGCATTTATTGAAGTAATCATATAATATGCTTGCCTCATATACTGAATTGGGGAATACTGCCTTATTCTGTATTCTCTGAAATATTTGTGCAATACTGGCTTTAGCTTGATAGAATTCACTCAGGAATTCACTTGAACTTGAATTTTTTTGGGGGGAGGAGGTTAATTATAGATCTAACTTAAAAATATTTACACTATTATTTAGTTTTTCTTTTCCCAGTATGTCGATTTGGTAAATTAAAATTTCCCAGTCATTCAAAAATTATGTTTTTAAAAATATTTTCTTATCATTTAAATATTTATAAGATCTATAGTTTTGAGAACTATGCCATTCCTATATTGTGCTTTTTCTTTTTTCTCTTGATAACTCTTGTCAGATATTTTATAGTTTTATTTCTCTTTTCAAAGAACCAACTTTTGATCTTCTCTATTGTATGTTTTCCCTTATTTTTCATTTTATATTTTCAATTTAAAAAATTTTTCTTCTTTTTTAGGGGGTTATTTTTATCTTCTTGAGATAGAGCATTAGCTCACTAAATTCAGGCTTTTCTGTCTTAGATTTGAATTCAAGACTACACTTTTATTTTAGTACTGCTTTAGCTGCATCCAGCAAATATTATTTTTGTAGTATTTTTATCATTTAATTCAAATAATTTTCTACTTTATATTATTATTTCAATTTTGATTTATGAGAAATCTGCTTCTTAATTCCAAATATATGAGAATTGTGCTTTCTTTTTGTGATTTATTTCTAGCATAATTGCACTATGTCAGAGAATGTAACTATGAAACACTTCCGTCTTTTGAAATTTGATAAGATTCACTTGATAGCATAGTAAATCACATGTACTTGTAAAGAACATGAATTCTGTAGAGTATTCATATTTCCTATTTCCTTCTTTATAAAACCTAACCTACAATTGTGGACTTATCTATTTTTCCCTCTACTTTTCAACTGTTTCTTATATTTTTTGAGGTCATGTTATGAGATATAGCATGATAAAACATGCGTTATCATAAACTAAAGTCCCATAGCTTACAGTAAAGTTCACTCTTTGCATTGTACAGTTCTGTAGGTTTTGATAAATGCATAATGTCATCTATCCACCATTACAATCTCATACAGAATGGGTTCATGGTCCTAAAAATCCCCTGTGTTTCAGCGCTTCATCTTTTCATCCCTCTCCCCCGAACTCCTGGAAACCACTTGATTGTGTTTTTACAGTTTCCAATTCCCTGCCAAAATAGTCAAGCTTTTATTTCTTTGAACTTAATGAGCGCAGTTGTTTTAAAATCCGCATCTGGTGATTCCCATATTCGGAGTCCTTGTTTCGACTGTTTGTTGTTTCTGTAATTTCTCATTAATATCATCTGTCTCTGGTATGCCTTGTGATTTTTCTTTTTTGGCCTGGTGATTTTTTGTTTGTTTGTTTCAAACGTTTTTTAATGATTTTTATTGTGGTAGAATATACATAACATAAAATTCACCATCTTAACCACTTTTAAATGCACAGTGTGTTAAATACATTCATATTGTTGTATAACCAGAATGATCATCCATTTCCAAAATTCTTTTCATGTCACAACACTATATACATTAAACAATAACTTTCTCATTCCTTCTTTCTCCTATCCGCTGGAAACTACCATTCTACTTTCTGTCTTTATGAATTTCACTACTCTAGGTATTTTATATAAGCGGACGTTGCAGTATTTGTCTTTTGTAACTAGGTAATTTCACTTAGCATAGTGGCCTCAAGGCTGATCTATGTTATGGCATAGGTTCAGAATTTCCCTCCTTTTTGAGGCAAAATAATAGTATTGTGTGCATTACTACATTTTATTTATCCAGTCATCTGTTTATGGACACTTAGGTTGTTTCCATTTTTTAGCTACTGTGAATAATGCTGCTATGAGCAAGGGTTTAGAAGTACCTCTTTAAGATCTTGCTTTCTGTTCTTGGGTATATACTCAGAGGAGCAATTGCTAGATCATGTGGTAATTCTATGTTTAATTTTTTGAGGAAGTACCATACTGTTTTCCACAGTGGCTATAGCATTTTATATTCCCACAAACAGTACACAGTAGTTCCAATTTCTCCACATTCTTGTCAACACTTGTTATTTTCTGTTTTTTTTTTTTTAATGGTAGCCATCTTAATGGGTGTGACATAGTACCTCATTGTTTTGTATTATGTGCTTGACATTATGTTTGAGAAATTTTATGTAGAAAAAATTCATAGTTTAGAATAATGTTATCTACTCCTATAAAAGATTTTATTTGTTTCTGTCAGGTGCATGGGTGCTCTAGCAACAGACTGTGACCTTTATCTTCAGAGCTGGAGATTTTGTAAGTCACCAAAGGACTCAAAATCTGGTTGTCGTCACACTAGAGCTGATTTAATTTTGATTTACCCTTACTTGTCAAGATCAGACATGGTCTCTGAGGTAGGAAATTAATTTTGCAAGATACCTACCTTTAGCAGGTTCTAGACTCTGACTTTTGGCCCCTATGTCATGAGGCTCTCAAAAATGCAGCTCAGCCTCTGAGTCACTTAGCTCAAAAAATACCCCACAGCAAAGTGACTCCAAATGCATCGCTCACCCCTCTGGGTGCCTGGCCTTTCCTGGATCCTGGCCTGCTAACAATTTACTGTTATATTAGCTCCTTGATGCTCTTATGTTTTCTTAAAAATTTTTATTGTTCATCTTTTTAAGTCATCTTTATTAGGCCAGTTGGTCTGAATTATCTAGTTGATCAATTGTTTTCTTTCCTCACCAAATCCAGAGCTTATTAAGGTCAAGGACTATGACATGTTCGTTTTTGTGTCCTCAGAACTTGGGACTTATTGTTAGCACATGACGTATTTTTTAAATACGCTTGTCGAATGAAGGCACTCTTCGAGTGTGTTAATTTATCCTGATCTGGAAAAGATATCAGAAGAACATTTGTATGGTGTCAACATCAGATTTGTACAATATAACAAAAGTGGATTTTAGGGACATGACCAGGGTCAGGTAACACAATAATCATGCAAGAAATATCCACACATGAAACAAACAGTGGACAAAATAGGCAGGAAGAAGGCATAGGCTGTAAGGTAGTAAGTAGGTCGGGTTTAAGTTGGTTATCCTTCACATTTCAATGAACAGGGTTTTGTTGATTATGATTTTTCTTCTTTTAAAACCCCTTCATATCATTGTTACAATATCGCTTATGAGATACATGCTCATTGATGCCAGACTACACACAATTCATCTGATGACCCACATTGGACTTACTGGTGCTCATGTTGCTTAAGGGAGCATCAGCTTCAAGAGTAGATTAGACCAGCGTTCAGAATTTAGCACCCGGCTTGGCCGCTATGTGATTGTGAGCAAGTTTCTCAACTCTGTGAGCTTCATTTCCTGGTGCGTAAAGGGGATGAGAATAACTTCCCTTCAGGGCTGCTTGTTAAGGTTAAACAATATGAGATAACGTCTGCCAACTGCCTGACAGATGACCATTGGGCATGGACAGTGTTCAAGCCTTGCGCCTGTGCAGCAAGCTCCACAGGAGATAGTACGGCACCTTCCACACACAGGCACATCAAGTATTTATTGCTTATTTTCTCTTTGGGATGAAAGAAAGTGGTAATTTCTGTTTCTGGTCCCAAGGCCTCTTCGCTTGGGGCCAGGGTCCCTAGCCTTCAAACTTACCTTATTCCCTCTTCAACCAACAGATGCTTTACCTCTAAATTAGTGCCCACTAATTATTTTTATCTATTTAATCTAACTTAATTATTTAATTAAATAATATTTCATAATAGCGATTCTAAACACGGTGATACCACTCTCTGCACTGAGCTAAGGACTTCCTTGTTGGCTCTCAGTGCTTTGAATACGCTAATATATGTTTCTCTAACTAAAAATTACTTAATGTTTTTCTAAATAAAAATGGCTGCGTCCAGTCTCCTTGGAAAGACCAAGCCTGTTCTCTGTCTTCAGTAAATTGAAGTTTTTAAATCCACCTGGGTGATATGGAATAGCTATTTTAATAATATAAATATAAATAGTGTCATTTATACAGGTGAGATTCTTACAGGTAAGATTAAAGATAAGGTCCCAGATGACTTGAGCAAGGATTCTGTTAGATTGTATGTCTGTTAACATCACTGAATAATGCTGATACAGGCTATCAAATGTCACACTTGCTGCAGAGCAGCCCCAGTGATGGGCCAGACTGACTTCTCCCCAAAAGCTTCCTTAAGCCTGGAAGAGCCTCAGTTTCCTTGCCTGCCTGCCCTCTTTAACCTAAAAAGCCTTTCAGGGCTTGGGCCCTTCAGTGGCAAAAGTCTCTCAGCTCCCTTTGACCTAAGATAACAGAAAGAAGGAACGGAGAATTATCAGAACTCGAAGGAGGTTGGCCTTAGGGCAGTCTAACTGAAGTCCGATGTGATGCTAAAGACGCACGTGCACACACACACACACACACACGCATGCACACAGACACACAAAAGAGAATAAAAGCTGATTAGGATATGGCTCACAACATACTGGTTGGTAGCAATGTGTTATCAGATATCAAAAGAATTAACAATGGAACATTTACAAATGAGTACTCAGTTGTAAATGTCAAATAGAAAAACGGAGATTATTTTACAGATTTTACAAAATTTATATCAAAGTATAACATTTAAAATACAACTTTTATACAAATATAGAAGGTTTATTTGACATGTTAGTGAGAGATTGAGCTGGACATTAAAGCTGTTTCAAAGAAGAATTAATTCAATTCAAGAATTAATCAGGAAAGGCATGATGAAACGATTTGCTAAGTGTGTTGGTTTACAAAGGCTAACATAAAGTACCACCGACATGGGGCTTAAACAACAGAAATTTATTTTCTCATGATTCTGGGGGTAAGACATCAGAGATCAAGGTGCTGGCAGGACCATCTTCTTCGTGTCTTCTCATGTTCTTCACTCTGAAACTATCTCTGTCCTAATCTCTTCCTGTAAGGACACCAGTCAGATTAGATTAAGACCCACCCTCCTAACCTCATTTTAACTTAATTACCTCTTTAAAAATCTTACCTGTAAATACATGGTGAGATACTGGAAGTCAGGATATCAACATATGAATTATGGGAGAGGGCCACAATTCAGCCTATAACACTTACCATTAGTGACAAAACTGGTAAATGTCCTAACAGGGCAAGAAAACTGTAACCCTTAGTGTAACCTTTTACCAGACAGAAATCTTTGCTAATCTTTACAATTAAAAATCCAGGCCATAATCAATAGTAATTATTAATTCCAGATAAGGTGTGTCCTCTAGAAAATCAGTACTTGAGCGGGCCTGTTTAATGATGTCCCAAAATGAAAGTGAAAGAAAATGCAGTCACTCTTTTATTGTAGTCTAAACTTCGTATAGTTTTTTTTCATGTTTAATAAATACAACAAAACGTAAAACAGACAAGCAGAAATACAAGAGGTTAGGAAACCAAATGATATACAGTATGTAACAGAGAACTTGTCAGTCTTAAATTACATGCAATGGAATTTCTCCAAGCTTAGGTTATTTGCAAAATTTATTTAATACATTAAAACTATTTTATTGCCTCTTTCAATTTATAGATTAAAAAGTCACAACAAAACTCATAATAAACTGGTAAATATTCATTCATTTACTCACGGGTTTAAATTAAACATTGTGCTATGGAAAAATGCATTCGAGAAACTAATATTAGTTTTTCCCATGATGCTTAAATTTACTTTATAAACGCTACTTTCACATGAATAATTAACATATCTATTACAAATGACTCTACCATAAATGACAACAAATCCAACTATATTTCAACTTCAAAATGCTTTCTTAGGTTTAATACTATGCTGGTTTAAAATGACCTTTGTGTTGCCTTAATACTTGGCAGACACTCCCTAGTACTCAGTCACCTCCAGATTCCCCAAATTATATCAAATGAATGAGGCGTTGTTTCTTCTCTTTACTACATATAAATGAAGAACATTCTATTAATTTTTGGAAAACTTCAATCACATACTTTATTTTTCCTCTTGATAGTGAGAACTTTTTTCTTTTATTATAAAGGTAAATAATATATTTTTGTTATTAAACAAACAGAAAATTGTATCTGCTCTTCTCATTTTAAACAATAGAGGAATGAGGAAAATTCTACAGAGTTCTTTTATAATTGGATGATCCTATGTATATTTTCTTAGGAATGGAATTGTTGGGTGAAGGAGCATGCATGTTTAAAGTTTTAGTAGATATTGTCAAATTGCTCTGTAGAAATGTTTCTATTTTCCCTGCCACACACGAATGTTTGAGAATGTCTACTCATTTCTCCATATCCTAGTCAGCATTAGATGTTTGTAGTTTGTTTTTTAAGCCAAAAAAAAAAATGCTGCTAATCTAATCAGTGCTTTTCCCTCACTTCTATTTTAACTCATTTCTTTGGTTTTTAGTAAATTTGTTTTATTTTTCACATATTTCATGGTTTTTGAATTTCTTTTGCGGATTAATTAATTAATTGTATTATTTATCTGGTTTTCTGTTAGGGTACTTAGTTTTCTCTTATTGATTGGTAAGAGCCCTTTCTGTAATAAGGATTATAATTTGGATGTTAACCATTTTGGTTAGATATTTTGCAAATATTTTCCTTTGTCTTTTAATCAATCAATCTATTAATTAATTAATTGTTAATTAATTGTTTGGGTAAATTTTTACCATGTGCAAGTCCTATATTTTATGAAAGATCTTTGAAAATGTAGTTTGTGATACATACACTTTTGCAGCTGATATTTTAAAATATAATTTCTTAGAAGATAGGGACCGATGTTACATCCTTATCTATATTCTGGATGTTGTGGGAGTTGAGTAATTATTAAGCAGCAACAAATAGGCATATAAGAAAAATTAATTACGTAATAATAAATGATAGCAGGCTGAAAAACAATGACCTTACCAGAAAGACTGAAGATTGAATTATTTCCAACAACACGTTTAAAAGAGAACTAAAAAGTCTACATGCATTGCAGTGGGTAATGGAAGTAACAGTTACATTCTAGATTTTTTCACAAGTGTAGTTGATCTTTAAAATGTTGATGTCCCTGGAAAAATAAATAAAAAGCTCTCGAAAGTAGGATCGTTTTGTTTAAAAATGCATGAAGCTCTTTGATAATATAGCATGGTTGGGGAAGTGCCAGGAATTGAGATGTAGCCGCAGAACAAAGCTGAAGTATTTTATGTCATGAAATGAAATAAAAATTTTAAAGGGATAATTTCAGCAACTTTACGGCTATTTTGCAAGAGATCAGTTACAACCACAGATCTGCAGCTGTGACCAGAAATTATCTGGGTGATGAGAAAACAAAGGACTGCTGTGAGTTCATACAAACCCAAGTCTGTCGCTGAGAATAATTTAAGAACTTCCGCTATAAAAGATTAGCAATCAGCCTTTAAAAGAGTGTGAAATGGGTGTGTTTGCAGTCTTTAAAAAAATCAACAGAACTGAAAATATAAAATATATTATATAAAATTCTGCAGGCCCTTCCAATGTCAGATGTTCTTTAAAAGCAGCCCCGACTCCCAACCATGCCTCCCGCTGAGGTCTTAGCCTTGCTTTTCCTCCTGATATCCATGCCAGAAAGCCTTGAGTTACCATGGGTTCTTCCATTCTTCTTTCACTGACATATATTCAAATTGTGGACAGATGACAGATAACATTTCTTCTTCCCAGGAGATTTCCCAATCCCTGATGAGAAAGCTCTCGACTATGCTTCTAAAAGAAAGGGGCTTTTTCTGTGACTGAGCTTATCACAGCTGCTTTGTGTTTATGATTCATGTACACCCCTGGCACATAATAGGTGCTCACAGTGGTTTTTTGAGTTGAAGTTCAATCCAGGAAGGCCAGTCACCCATGCGATGTATTTATTATGGCCAAAATGAGTCTGATTGCTGTTTCATCTTTGCTATTCCCTAATCCTTGCAAATTCCATTGCTATCATTTTTATGATGACTCTTCTCTGGCTAGGACCCACAGGGGTTTTTTTGCAGCTGTTATGTAACTGCCTACAAAATTCTAGACTGTATTCCCAGGCTTGGATTCGTCTGTAAATTAAGAGGCCAATGTGCTGTTTTTATTACCAAATCGAAGAGCCACCTACGATGCCAGGAATTTTGTAACCTTTGAGAAAAACATTTCTGAAAGTCATCCTCACACATCTTGTGAGTGGATAAATAAGAATATATGTTGCTTTTTTCAAAAGAGAATTCTTCTTTGTAGTCTATTTACAGAAGTAGCTTTCACATTATTTTACAAGTGCACTTTAAACACTCCTGTGCTGCATATACTGAAATAATGCTAGCTGAGATAAGTTTAAAAACAAGCCGATGGAGCTGAGCGACTAAGCCGTCTGTCACATCTGAAGGAAACATATCTAATTCAACTATCAGAACCAGTCGGCTCCTGGTCAGGTGGACGGTCAGGTGACCTCACAGTGATGGAAAAGCTGAATAGACAGGTGGTCATGAGAGACGCATGGCCCAACTCAAGTAGTTCCTGAGGATGGGGACTTGATCCTGGTTACTGCTTTATTCTAGATAATTACCACAAAGGTTCCTTGAAAGAGTTTACTATTTTTGAGATACACACACAATCCCCTGCAAATAAAAGCTGTTCTGTGCACATTTTCTTGGAGATGGACATGATCAGTAGGTGACAAAGAAGTTTCCTGGCTTTAAGCTCAAAGTATTTGGGGGAAGTAGCAACAACAAGAATAGGTTTTCATTAATGCAAATTAAAACCGAAATGAGATACCACCTTACACCTGCTGAATGGCCATCATCAAAAAGACAACAAACAGCAAGTGTCGGTGAGGGCATAGAGGAAAGGAAACCCTCTGCCCTGCTTCTGGGATTGCAAATTGGTGCAGCCGCTATGGAAAGCAGTATGAAGATTCCTCAAAAAATTAAAAAGGGAACTATCATATGACCTAGCAATTCCACTTCTGGGTATTTACCCAAAGAAATTCAAAGCACTAATTCAAAAAGGTATATGCACCCCTATGTTCGCTGCAACGTTATTTACAATACTCAAGAAACAGAAGCAACCTTGGTGCTCTTCAATATATATCTACAATGGCACATTATTCAGCCATAAAAAAGAATGAAATCTTGCCATTTACAGCAACACAGATGGACCTACAGTGTATTATGATAAGTGAAATAAGATAGAAAATGACAAATATTATATGATTTCACCTTTATATGATATATCCAGAATACATAAATCTCTAGAGACCAGAGAGTAGGTGAGTGGTTGCCGGGGTCTGGACAGAGGGGGAATGGGGAATGACTGCTAATGGGTAAGGAGTTTTACTTTGGATTATTGAAAATGTTTTGTAACTAGAGAGAGGTGATGGTTGTACAACATTATGAAATACTAAGTGCCACTGAATTACACACTTTAAAATGGTTAAAATGGCATATTTTATCTTTCGTGTGTTTTACTACAAAAAAGAAGTGCCTAAAGTTCGTGAATGGCATGATCGTCAGTGTTTAATGCAAACCGCTTCAAGTGGTGATGGGTGCCTTGACAGGCATCTGCGAAACTTTTATTTGAAATAAACAGAAACGGTCTTTCTTACAAAAACTAATGATAAGCACTGAATGAATGAATGACGAACTTGTCTCCAGGGAGGAAGTTTCCTTAGATCTCCAGGAGAGGCATGTGGGGTGTGGGAGTGGTCAGGGAGCTTCACGTCAGGTGATAAAATGGGGACCAAGCAAAGTCTGGGGGCAAAAACAGGCACCACAGCAACTGTAGGGACGGGTGGTCTGGAACATGCTTTTCAGAGAGTGGTCCGTGGACCAGCGATGTCACTATCTCCAAAAATTGTTGAAAATGCAAATTTCCAGGCCTCACATGACTCTCCAAGTTTAAAATCTAGGGTGTGGGGCTCAGCGAACTGATTCTAACAAACCCTCCAAGGGATCTTGATGTGCAGTCAAGTTTGAGAAAGAGTGTGTGCTGGTGCCAGTGCTGCTGCTGGTGCTGGTGCTGGGAGGCCTGGTTCCTGGGCCCACATGGTGGCTGCTGCCACCTGGGGGAGGCCGGCCAGGCCGTGGGCCATGCCTGGTGGACAGGACCCCGAGACATGTAACCAGCCCTCAGCGCCAGGCCCTCAGCGCCTCTCGGCAGCAGGCAGCCGCCCTCCCCCTTTCCTCCCTTGCTCTAATGGGCCCTGTTCTCCCACCTCTCCACCTCCTTTCAACCTGAGGAAAAGGCTTCTCACTCCCTTTTCTTACTTCCCTTCATTTCCTTACTTCTGCTTTATTTATCCTCCAACGGACCAAAAAAACAGTTCCCTTTTACTCCTAGCCGAGTCTTCACACTCTTCCAGAAGGGAGACGAATACTGGTGGCCCATCCATCTCAACATCATGGTGCTGCTGCATGACTGGACTGGAGCGCTGCACTGTTCCTGTAAATGGCCTTTTGTTAAACTCTTTTCAAATGGCCCCTTCTGAGTGTCTCATTGTCCCCTGCTAGGACCCTGACACAAAGCCATTTTAATCCATGCATTATATTCTTTTAATACAATAAAAAAGGCACAGAGATGTGTGGGGAAGTGTAAAATAAGTAACTTACAAGATAATATAAGTTAATAATAAGTTAAAAATAAGTATAAATAAATAAGTTTGCAAATAAGTCTACCTCTGAACTCATTTGACAAAGTTATCTCAACAGCAATCCCATGAAAGCCAGCAGAAAAAAAAAAAGCCAAGGTTATTTGGAGGCCCAGGAGGTGCTGTTTGATCATTCTCTGACCCTCGCTGATTACTTTGGGGTCAGGGTGGTGACCCTCAGAAGATAGGTGTGTCCTGGCACACAGAGCGAGGCACCCAGTCAACATGATGCCGGGATGCTCAGGCTTTCTGCAGGACAGAAGACATAGCTATGTCGCTCAGATTTTAGGGACCACCCATACATGGCATTTTATTGGATTTGGGGGTGTGGGGTTCTTTTATAATTGGGATAATAGGAGGAAGAAGGCCATTGTGAGGGGAGGGAAGGTAGAATCGGGAGGCATAGCGGAGTCTTGCCCAGAAACCCACTCCTCCTAGAGGGTGACACGCAGAGGTGGGAGGCAGTGTCCACCTCATTTGGCCTCTGCTGAGGGAGGCAGCTGAGTGCCAAGGAACGGCTGGCAGTGCTACACCTGTGCGGGCACTGCAGGCTTTCCGATGCCTCATGGTGCCACATGAGCTGAGACCCATTTGCCCACCCGTGGTGTCTTATCCCCTCCACTTGTGTCCCAGCCCTCTTGAAGCCCTATTCAGCCTCTGGTTTTTATTATAAACAGGGAGAGATGGAGAAGCTTGCTGAAATGTTCTCTTGCTTAAGAGGCTATAACTTAACACTTTTTCCTCTGTGTTTCTCAGACTCTTCTTATGATGCTTTCTGATTATTATCTGCTCAAATCCTTACTCTACCCCATCTCTGGGGAAGGATGTTTTTAAGGAGTTTTGGCTCAAAGAAGGCAAGAAGACAGGGACAGGCAGAAGTTCTCCTTCAAAAAATCTTTTATTTGCTTGCAGCTAAACCAACAGTGTATTTGACACAATTTTGGGCACAGAAGATAGGAATTTTAATTTGGTGGCAGAGACTCGAGTAGAAAGCTAGGTAGCCACTGATGATCTGTGGAGGCTGTATTGATAGCAAGGCTGAGGGCAAAGCCATGTTCCTTGTTGCTCAGTGGGTATTTACTAAATGCCTGCTATGTGACGGGCACAGTATGTTTGGGTGCAGAGGTGAATAAGACGCAGTCTCTAGATTCAAGGGGCCGAGAGTGGGGACAACACAAGAAAATAAGCAGCTTAATAACCATGGAGGAGAAAGGTCCATTTATCTAATATTTGATTATGCACTCATGCATTCATTTATTCTTATTTATGAAATGTTGATGACAGACCACAGGTGCTGTGGCCGTGGGTGGGAGACAGGTAAGCAAGAGCAACAGGGAACCAGATGGAGGGTGTATTATGGGAGTGTCCACAGGATTCTATGGGGCCCCACGGTAGGGGGCTTCGAGAAAGGAGTGTTTTATAACAATGTAAAGCGCTCAGGGCTTAGCCAGATTAAATTGTTCCTTTCTTTCTCTCCCCTAAGAGAATCTGATTTTGCCTGTTCAGTTTCTACTTTTCTGCTCTTCTTTCCTCTAAAGAAAGAGCTGCCTTTTTCATCCAGTTCCTGGACTTTATGTAATGCAGAATGGGAGGAAAGGTGAGGAGATAGGACTAGACTGGAGGCATGCTCTGGGCTCCCCTTTGTGGGAAACAAGCAGAAATACCAAAAACCCCAGAAGAAAAAGCCTTGATAAATCTTAATCTGCATAGCAGAGAGGCTGTGGTGGGCAGAGAAACACAAGAAAAGATGGCAAAGCTGACTATTGAAATACTGCATGGTCTTACAGTGGAACCCCGGAGCATGGGATCTCTAAATGCACATGTGCTGGGGCCATGCGCTATGTGGCACTCTGGAGCTTCTTCGTCCCTGAAGCAAGTATGGGATAAATGACCCTTACCAGTGTGATGATATTTGGAGGTGTATTTAGAGGTATAGATGAGGTCTTGAGAATGGGCCCCTGTGATGGGAATATGGCCCTCATAATTAGATGAAGTGAGACCTCTCTGCCATGTGAGGACACAGCAAGAAGGTGGCTGTCTGCAAGCCAGGAAGAGAGCCTTCACCAGGAACAGAATTGGCTGGCACCTTGATCTTGGACTTCCAGCCTCCAGAAGTGTAAGAATAAATGTCTGTTTGAGTTCTCCCCTCCCCCAGCCTATGGTATTTTGTTAAAGTAACCTGAATAAAACTAAGACAGTTAGCAGCCTAAGCAGCCTTACTTATATCCAGTTGGTATAAGTAATATTAAATCTATTAGGTGTTCATTTGGGGCAAAGGTTTTTTTTGTTTGTTTGTTTGGTTGGTTTTTTTTTTTTTTTTTTTTTTTTTTGCCAGTGATTACTGATGGGTCCTAGCTGGTTACCTTACTAAGAATTTACCAGAAAATGTATAGAAGATTTGGCACAACTCTGTCTCACACACTTGTAGCTTTAATTGAAATGAAGGGCCCCTTAACAGGGAGAGGGGCTAGGAGTCTGGGGCCTAGGATTGGGTTTCTGCTCTGCTGCTAAGTGGCCACCTGATCTGGAAGGTTCTTCCTCCCTTTGGGTTTCGGGTACTCAGTGGTTTACCAAGAGCAGAGCAAAGGGAACAGCTGCCTCAGTTGCAGGCAGCACAGGGATGTGTCATCTACAAAGAAATAATAGTAAAACTAAAAGGTGGCCAGCTTTTTATTATCACCATGATTTAACAATTCTAAACAGGGTCTGCAGTAAAATACTCCTTTCCTACAAAAAATCATTTTTTTGGTTTAAGTTCTAAACAATTGGTGCAATTGCTATAGATTTTTGGTAGTATTTACCTAAATTTTAGCATATTTGCATTGCCTATCCATTGCATTAGTTTTTTATTGCTGCATAACAAATTGCCACAAATTTAGTGGCTAAAAACAATACTCACTTCTGGGTATGAAATCAGTATCTTGAAGACACATCAGTATTTCGCTATTCACTGAAACACTAGTCACTTTAGATAAGATATGGGGACAACCTGAGCTACTTTGATGAATGAAAAACCCACTTCTGAGCTCATTTTTGTTGTTGGCAGAATTCAGTTCTTCATTGTGGTAGGACTGAGGTTCTAATTTCCTTGCCAGCTGTCAGCCAGGGACTGCTCTCGATTCCTAAGGCCACCCACATTCCTTGCCACATGACCCCTCCATCCTCGAGTCAGCAACAGTTCATCAAATCTTTCTCCTGCTTTGAATCTCTGATTTCCTCCATCTCTGATCTCTATAATGAGATTTAAAGGGCTCGTGTAATTAGGCAAGGCCCACCTGGAAAATCTTCCTAAAAGTCCAACTGATCTGAGACATTAATTACATCTACAAAGTCCCTCACAGCAGGACCTACATTAGTGTTTGATTGACTAACAGGAGAAAGTACATGGCAGGGGCTGGAAACCTGGGTAGCAGCCTTAGAATTCAGTCCACCACAGTCCTTACCGAACTTGTGCATTCTGAGAAAGTTAATTCAGAGGACTTGCAGTCATACAGTTGGCCCCGGATTATCCCAAACTCAGCTACACCCATTCCTTTTGAGAGCAAACTGGCCTGTGTTCCTTCTGAGTAAGTTCACTTCAAGTTCATGTCTAATCCTCTACATATTCCTGCATTCAAAAGGTATCTTTGAAATAAGCAGTGATAGCAGAATGATTGCAAAGCTGAAGAAATGAATATGAGTTCCTTCCATTCTGGCATTCTGTATGATCACTTAGAGCTTTTATGTTAAAAATCTAAAATGATAAAACAATGCAAACTGCAAGATATGATATCTTTGTTATGTGCAAATTTTCCATCCATGAAATATATTATTTGATTTGAGTAATACTCGAAAATATGAATATTTAAAATTTATATTTGTTTTTTCTATTTATTTTACCTTTTATTCCATTGTTACTAAACTATACTATTGCTCACCACAGACCAATTTTTAGGTAAACACCTTTCTCCTTTATAAAAAAGTATGTTAATATAATTATAAAGCACTAACCCATTCATTCTTTCCTTTGTTGTCCTGGAAATTTATTTCCTTTGTTGTATTGGGTATTTATTTTATATTTTATGGTTTTTTCGGTCATGATTATATAAAGTTTAATAAGAGGAAAATTATATTGCATTTTTTCTGGCTATTGATATTATTTATTCCATGTAATGATTATTACTGACACACATTTTGTTGTAAAAGAGGGAAGGGGATTAAAAATCGGTCACTCTGATGTCACATTCACTGAGTAACCGCAGCAGGTGCTCAGATGCGCTTCTAATAACATTAGCACTAGGCTACCACCTCCTACCTGTCTCCTGCATCCACCTCCTGCCTGTCTCCTGCATCCACCTCCTGCCTGTCTCCTGCACTTGGGGGACTTTGGTCAGTGCTTCGTATACATCATCTCATTTAATCCTCACAAGATTTCATTTTCCAGATGAGGAAATAGCCCAGAATCACACATTTGTAAGTGGAGAAACTGAAACTCCAATACATGCCAAGATCATTGGCCATGTCGGCTGGCAACTCATAGGAAAGCCTCAGGGTGGTCAGTGCCAAGATTTCCCGACAAACTTCTCAGCTGAAGAGAACAGAGCGGGCTGACCCCTATCCACTAGCAGCAGCTTTGTTCCAAGTATGGCTGATCCCCTGATGCAGATTTCCCAGTGGCCCCCCGCCCGAAATGCTTCTCCCCACCACCACCCTGGAGGTCTTGGGATGGTGACGGAGGCACAACTTGCTTTGGACGCTTTTGTGTCGGCCTGCCTGCATGTTAGTTCTTTAATAGCAAGGACTGTGTGTGGTTCAGAGGGGCAACCCCAGCTCCTTCCAGAGTCCTTGGCACATAACAAGGGCTTAAGGAATGTTCATGGCACTTACTTGGCTGGCTGAATGAAAAGTCCTGGTGAAGAAGGTGTTTGGAAACTCTCTGAGAATTCCATCTAATAAGATGACACTGATCTTGCATGAATGATTAGTTCCTTCCTCTGGCAGGAAGCAGTGGTCTGATTTCCTCAGCCAGGGCGATTTTCTCCTTGCAACTGTGGGCGGATTAGAACGGAAGGAGCAAGCAAAGTTGAGAGTCAGGGAGGACGGCCAAGGTCAGCATGGCTGACAAACACGTCCGATCATGTTGCCAATGAAAGGAGAGTGGTCCCTAACGCCATGCACAAATATTTCAGCTCTCCTGGTAGGACTCGGTAGGATCATACTTCTGTGCATCCAGTGAAATTAGGCATGGCCACGTGACTTGCTTTGGCCAGTGAAATGTGAGCATAAGCATTAGGGCCTTTTGTGCAATTTGCCGTATTGCCTTCTTCACCCTCAGCAATCATGGAATCGTGCGTGGAGAAGGTATCCCTGTCAACCCAGGTCTCTAAATGATTGTGATGAGCAGAAACATGACCCACAGTGGACATGTATCAAGAGCAAGAAATAAACACTGTATTAAGTCACTGAGGTTTTCAGAGTGATTGTTTCTGTAGCAGCACCTAGCCTTTTCTGGGCTAATACAGGATAGGAGGCTGAGAAGGACATCGGGAACTGAA
Source organism: Pteropus vampyrus (assembly GCF_000151845.1). Lineage (NCBI taxonomy): Eukaryota > Metazoa > Chordata > Mammalia > Chiroptera > Pteropodidae > Pteropus > Pteropus vampyrus. The sequence continues at coordinate 363,874 of NW_011888941.1, forward strand.
GAGTTAAGGAAAGAGAAACAGGAAACATGACTCAAGAAGTCAAGTGGCAAGGGACTCTGGGCGAACACTGGGGCCGGGACCGTTGTCTGTGGCTGGGCTTTAGATGCCATGCAGCAGGCCGCCTCCTTCCGAAGGTCTGGGGCAAGGAAGGTAGGCACAGGCCATGGAATGACACCATCTGGGAGATATGCTGGTAACAATTTTGCGGCATATGCTGACCGTTGGTCACCACTGACGGGGGAAGTGGTGGCAGGAAAAAGGTCAGTGAGAATGTGTGTCATGTACAGAGCAGTTTGATCCTGGAAAGTTCTAACTTTGCTCAAGTATGAGTGAGTGAGGATATTCACAAAGGAGGCATAACAGACTTCCTGTGTGGGAGCAGTCACTGCTTAGTTGTCAGTGAGTTATCATGTCATCACACGCATCTGGTGGCTAATGCTCTTACTCTGTAGCCACTTCTAGAATAGAGAATTTTTTGTGGGTCATCGGTCATTATTCATACATTCATTCATTCTGCAAGTATTTGAAACCTTGGGCATCGAGCTTACCACAGTGAATAGACAGCCTTCATGGGTTTATGTCTGCATATAGTCAAATAATTAATAGCAATTTACAATATGGATTAAGTACGCAGACAGAGGTAAATATAGGTTGTCTAGAAAAAGGGTATGTAAATGAATCCAGGAGATCTGCAAAGAATGAGGCTGCTACTAACTGAATTGGGAGTGAGGTACCAGCTGCTGTATAGCAAACATCTCCCACACTTACAGACAAATGCAACTCTTCCTTTCAAGGGCCAGCAAGAGCAGGAAAATATTGAGTTGCCTGAGGATCTGCATGCAGTATAAAGACTTCTTAAAGTTAAAGGTTTTGGAATAGAACATTCATGAGGTGAAGGCTTATGATTCATACTTTTGGGTTCATTTTGTGGTCAAACCAAAAACAAAAAAAAAATCTGGGGAATTTGAAGGGAGCCAGGTATCTGGAATGAATTAACTAGTTTTTCCCCGCCTCTTTCTTTTCTTTTTTAAAAATTATGAGTATTACCGGAAACTCAAGGGACCTGAGACTATTAGAAAATCAGACTATCATAATGATAACGGGACGGTGTGTCCATCTAGAGTTAACTCTTCCTATTCCAGAGTCTCAATACATCATACCTCTGCCATTCCACTCTATTGGCCAAATCTTTTCATCCTTTAAGGCCCAGTTTAAAATCTGCCTCCTGTAATTATATGATGCAAACTCTAAACAGTGGTGACCTGTTGAGAATGGACGTGCATGAGGGAGGGAGAGATTGGTTCACTTTTCGCTTTTTTCAATTTTTATAAGCATGAATTATTTTGTTTCATTAAAACTGAAAATAAACTCATGAGGACAAAAAAGTTCCACCTCCCCCATGGCAGATTCTCTGATTGTCAGGGTCACAGAGTGATCCCTGGTTCTCAAATCTTATTCCTTTCCACCATTACCTACTTTCACAGCTAAGTCTTTTCCTTCCTTTAGACTACAGGTCTCAGCCAAGGCCATCTGTAAAGTGAACATGGTATTGCTCATATAGTGGGAACTCAACTAATATTTGGTGAGCAAATAACCCCCTAATGCTGGCACCTCAGTTTATGGGAAACGTGGTTTGCTTGTGTGTATATATGAGTGTTAGAAATTCATACCTTTAACTGAGTCCCCAACTTTGTGCAGTTTAGTAAATGTAACAACTGTTTTTTTATTCTCTCCTGGTTTCTACACACCCATATCAGGAAGAGGCCAGCTCACCATCTCCCCAAAGAAATATGAAATGATAATACCCAAGAGTTGTGGGATTTGGGGAAATGCACAAGTCTTCCTCCTGTGAGGGAACATAACTCTGAGTAGCATTCGTCCTGAAAGTCCTGCCCAGTCTGTATGCCCATGGGAAAACGGCCTCCTTCCCACACCACTGTGCATTTTTCCCATGGGGATCCACTAGATGGCCTGCCATGAACACAGTGACTTTGAGAAGGCCCATGTTGGAAAAGGAAGCATTTCCTTATTTGTTCATTTGTTTGCTTTCGTTTTTACCATTTGTTACCATAAATCCCTTGAAGTATCACTAATATTTAAAATGAATAAGTTGTAGATTTGAGAATGGGGAAAGTGCTGTGTCAGAGTTAAAACTATGGATCTTCAAGTAAAGATTTCTGATTTTTGGTAGAATAATAACCGATGTTCTGAGTGTTGGCATTTTTTAAATTACAGCCAAAACAACTCTTGGTAGGATCATACTTCTGTGCACCCAGTGAAATTAGGCATGGCCACGTGACTTGCTTTGGCCAGTGAAATGTGAGCATAAGCATTAGGGCCTTTTGTGCAATTTGCCGTATTGCCTTCTTCACCCTCAGCAATCATGGAATCGTGCGTGGAGAAGGTATCCCTGTCAACCCAGGTCTCTAAATGATTGTGATGAGCAGAAACATGACCCACAGTGGACATGTATCAAGAGCAAGAAATAAACACTGTATTAAGTCACTGAGGTTTTCAGAGTGATTGTTTCTGTAGCAGCACCTAACCTTTTCTGGGCTAATACAGGATAGGAGGCTGAGAAGGACATCGGGAACTGAAGAGTTAAGGAAAGAGAAACAGGAAACATGACTCAAGAAGTCAAGTGGCAAGGGACTCTGGGCGAACACTGGGGCCGGGACCGTTGTCTGTGGCTGGGCTTTAGATGCCATGCAGCAGGCCGCCTCCTTCCGAAGGTCTGGGGCAAGGAAGGTAGGCACAGGCCATGGAATGACACCATCTGGGAGATATGCTGGTAACAATTTTGCGGCATATGCTGACCGTTGGTCACCACTGACGGGGGAAGTGGTGGCAGGAAAAAGGTCAGTGAGAATGTGTGTCATGTACAGAGCAGTTTGATCCTGGAAAGTTCTAACTTTGCTCAAGTATGAGTGAGTGAGGATATTCACAAAGGAGGCATAACAGACTTCCTGTGTGGGAGCAGTCACTGCTTAGTTGTCAGTGAGTTATCATGTCATCACACGCATCTGGTGGCTAATGCTCTTACTCTGTAGCCACTTCTAGAATAGAGAATTTTTTGTGGGTCATCGGTCATTATTCATACATTCATTCATTCTGCAAGTATTTGAAACCTTGGGCATCGAGCTTACCACAGTGAATAGACAGCCTTCATGGGTTTATGTCTGCATATAGTCAAATAATTAATAGCAATTTACAATATGGATTAAGTACGCAGACAGAGGTAAATATAGGTTGTCTAGAAAAAGGGTATGTAAATGAATCCAGGAGATCTGCAAAGAATGAGGCTGCTACTAACTGAATTGGGAGTGAGGTACCAGCTGCTGTATAGCAAACATCTCCCACACTTACAGACAAATGCAACTCTTCCTTTCAAGGGCCAGCAAGAGCAGGAAAATATTGAGTTGCCTGAGGATCTGCATGCAGTATAAAGACTTCTTAAAGTTAAAGGTTTTGGAATAGAACATTCATGAGGTGAAGGCTTATGATTCATACTTTTGGGTTCATTTTGTGGTCAAACCAAAAACGAAAAAAAAAATCTGGGGAATTTGAAGGGAGCCAGGTATCTGGAATGAATTAACTAGTTTTTCCCCGCCTCTTTCTTTTCTTTTTTAAAAATTATGAGTATTACCGGAAACTCAAGGGACCTGAGACTATTAGAAAATCAGACTATCATAATGATAACGGGACGGTGTGTCCATCTAGAGTTAACTCTTCCTATTCCAGAGTCTCAATACATCATACCTCTGCCATTCCACTCTATTGGCCAAATCTTTTCATCCTTTAAGGCCCAGTTTAAAATCTGCCTCCTGTAATTATATGATGCAAACTCTAAACAGTGGTGACCTGTTGAGAATGGACGTGCATGAGGGAGGGAGAGATTGGTTCACTTTTCGCTTTTTTCAATTTTTATAAGCATGAATTATTTTGTTTCATTAAAACTGAAAATAAACTCATGAGGACAAAAAAGTTCCACCTCCCCCATGGCAGATTCTCTGATTGTCAGGGTCACAGAGTGATCCCTGGTTCTCAAATCTTATTCCTTTCCACCATTACCTACTTTCACAGCTAAGTCTTTTCCTTCCTTTAGACTACAGGTCTCAGCCAAGGCCATCTGTAAAGTGAACATGGTATTGCTCATATAGTGGGAACTCAACTAATATTTGGTGAGCAAATAACCCCCTAATGCTGGCACCTCAGTTTATGGGAAACGTGGTTTGCTTGTGTGTATATATGAGTGTTAGAAATTCATACCTTTAACTGAGTCCCCAACTTTGTGCAGTTTAGTAAATGTAACAACTGTTTTTTTATTCTCTCCTGGTTTCTACACACCCATATCAGGAAGAGGCCAGCTCACCATCTCCCCAAAGAAATATGAAATGATAATATCCAAGAGTTGTGGGATTTGGGGAAATGCACAAGTCTTCCTCCTGTGAGGGAACATAACTCTGAGTAGCATTCATCCTGAAAGTCCTGCCCAGTCTGTATGCCCATGGGAAAACGGCCTCCTTCCCACACCACTGTGCATTTTTCCCATGGGGATCCACTAGATGGCCTGCCATGAACACAGTGACTTTGAGAAGGCCCATGTTGGAAAAGGAAGCATTTCCTTATTTGTTCATTTGTTTGCTTTCGTTTTTACCATTTGTTACCATAAATCCCTTGAAGTATCACTAATATTTAAAATGAATAAGTTGTAGATTTGAGAATGGGGAAAGTGCTGTGTCAGAGTTAAAACTATGGATCTTCAAGTAAAGATTTCTGATTTTTGGTAGAATAATAACCGATGTTCTGAGTGTTGGCATTTTTTAAATTACAGCCAAAACAACTCTTCACAAAAGGAAATAAGTAGTAAAGTAAATCTAAGGGCCCATTACGTATCTATTAAACTAGTTAAAGTAAGGAAATGGCGAGATCTAGTATTGATGGGTGTGTGATAGGGCAGACTAATTTGCACATTGCTGGCACCTTGCAAAGCAATAGGGCTTTATTTAAGAGCCATGAATAACTCATACCCTTTTAGCAGGAAACTACTCTGAGGAAAAATCTAAAAGTTAGAAAAAAGCTATTAGTCTAAAAATGTTCAGACCAGAAAACTTGGAGATAACTCGAGGCATCAACAATAGGGAATGATTCAGTCAATTGTGGTATATCAATAGTAATCCGTGGACATTAAAAATGGCTGCCTCTGCCAAGATCCCAGAAGGAAGCATTCCCTTGACTTGAGAGAATACAGTGCAGATTTATGAGGAGGGAGTGTTGGAGGCAGTCTGAGTCCATTTGGCTGCTTATAATAATATACCATAGACTGGGTAACTAAAACAGCAGAAATTTATTTCTCACAGTGCTAGAGACTAGGAAGTCCAAGACCAAGGTGCCAGCTGGTTCACTTCCTCATCTGGGGTTCTCTTCCCCGCTGGCACATAGCCGTCATCTTGCTGTGCCCTTATAGGGCAGAAAGAGAGGGCTCTGGTTTCTTCATCTTCTTATAAGGGCACTAATCCCATTATGGGGGCTCTATCCACATGACCTCATCTAAACCTAAGTACCTGCATTAGGGATTAGGGCTTTAGCATATGGATTTTGAGGGGACACAAACATTTAGTTCAGGAGATGAGACAATTCCACCAGCAGATGTTAGGAAGTGTACAAAAACAGCCCAGGCCTGAAAGCTGCTTCTTCTGTGGAACTATTGGATGTAGTCCTGGCTCTGATGGAGAGAGCTGGGTACTCTAGGTTAGCCCACACAAGCACTGATGAACTATCATCTGCTCAGATTGCATCACTAACCATCAATCACAGGCTTTCCATTCAAACTACCACACAATTACACATCGTACCATTTGTATGGAACTTAGGACCTACAGGCTTGAACTGCTTTAAGGGACAGTCTCATGACCAAGGGAGAAAGGCATGTGATAAGAACATTTCATTGGATTCCCAGCTCCAACAAGGGAGGTTTTCCTGGAGCCTTCTTCACTGTAGTAAAAATGGCAGAATGTAAGGCAGCCTGATTATTGTACCATAAAATATATATTTGAGCACTGACAAGTTGAGCATTTCAAATTAGAAAGGGCAATGTAGAGAATAAGGTTTATTTCCTTTCTTTTGTAAGATTGTAGAGTTAAAAACACAACTTAAAAACTGCTCCAGAAGATTTCCTCAAATTCAGGGGTAGCTTTTTTGATTACATATTTAAAATATTTATTAGGCACCTACTATGTCCCGGACCCTGTGTTAGATACTGGGCTTTCATCGATGAACGACAGAGCAGTTGTCTCCTCCTTTATCAACCATAATCTAGCGAAGAACGTAGCAATAGTAACACATGGAATTAGCGCTATCGTGACAAGTACTACAAAAACGAACACAACTGCCATGAGACTGAGCCCTAGGAGTCCTATCCAAATAGGTATGTGGTACAGGAGTGGGGCATCAGAGATGATTTTTTTAAAAAGTCAATGTGGTTTAAACAGAGACCTGAAGGATAGAGGTTAGTTGAATATATTAGCTGGCTAGAGCTGCCATAACAACATACCGTAGACCAGGTGGCTTAAACAACAGAAAGTTGCTTCTCACAGTCTAGAGGCTGATCCAAGGTCAAGGTGCTGGCTGATTCAGTTCCTGGCTTGTAGACATTGTAAACAGCTGTCTGTCTTCTTACTGCGCCCCACAAGGAGGGGTTAGGGTGGCACCATTGGTCACTGGTGTCTCTTTTATGGATACAAATCCTATTGAATTAGGGCCCCACCCTTAGGATCTCATTTAACCTTAATTATCTCCAAATATAGTCACATTGGAGGTTAGGGCTCAACATGTGAATTTTTGGGGGGACACAAACATTCAGTCCATAACACTGAGGATGGAGGGAAAGAAGGAAGAGGACTGTAAGCAGAGGGAGCAGCAAGTGTTAAGGGCCAGGGGCAGGAAGGGAGGGAAGGGCAAAGTGGAAAGTGGAAGAAGAGGGACTGGGTTAGCCCAGGCCTTACAGGCCAAATTAAATAAAGGCCTTGTTCTATCCTAGAAACAATGGAAAGCCAACAGAGGGTCCGAAGCAGGGGAATGACACTGGAGGGCAAGAACAAGTGTGGGGAAGCAGTCAAGAAGCAAAAGGTGAGGGTGGTAGTTGTGGAGACGGAGAGTAAGAGATGGATTTGCAATATGTTTTGGAGGTCGAATCAACAGGACTAGTGAAGGCTTGAACATGGGAAGTGAAGAGGGCGTTCAATATGAACAACTGTACAGATGTTGGTCATCTCCCAGGAGGGCTTTGGAGGAGCAGCAAGTTTGGAGGGGGAATGGTGAGCTCAGTTTGGATGTATTAAGTTGGAGATGCCTGGAAGATGTCCAAAGATGAAACTGAACATAGAAGAAAGGTGGGAGCTGGAGGTAGACATTTGAGAACAAGTGAAGAGGATCAGCTAAGGAGAGAGTGTAGAGTGAGAAAAATAGAAAGCCTAGGACTGACGGAGTTAGAATAATGTCAGGATTTATAGGTTGAGTAGGGGAAAGTGAGGTAGCGAAGGAAGCTAAGAAGTGGTCGGTGAAGTAGGAGAGAAATTAGGGGAAGAGGATGCTGTGGAAACCAGTGAAGAGAGAATTTCGAGAAGGCTCTGGTCACACTGAATGCTGCTGCCAAGTCGAGAAGAGGATTGAGATGTCTCTGTTTTTACCAGTTTTCATGCCCCTTTTTGGAATGGCAGATGTGGTGGGGTTATGAGGCATGAGACAGTCTGGAGTGGGCTGAGGACATTTGAGTGGAAAGTGAGGAAATTTGACCACGAAGGGGAGCAGAGGAAGCGTGTAGGATGGAGACAATGCGGGACTGGAGGAAGGGTTCCTCCACGTAGAAGAGACTCAGTCAGGGTCCAGTGCTGACTAGAAGGATCTGTCATCTGACAGGAAGAAAGAAGCTCAGGATACCTTTACTGGGAAGGCCACAGGGGACGGGTCTAGAGCCCAGGGGCTGCCGGCCTGAGGCAGAAAGACACAGTTTGTCAAAGGAGGGAAAGGGGAGGAGAAGATGACCGTGTGGGGAGGACAAGGCCGACTGGATGTTTTGCACTGTGATTGGGGGGCAGTGTTGATGTTAGCATCTCAGTCGGATCCTCTGCTTGGGCCACACGTTGGGGAATCCCTGATGTCAATACCTTCAGGTCTCTCCTCTTGGGCCACCTGACTCCCCTGAGGAGAAGCTTCCGGCACCCTCTGCAGAGGGCGAAGACCTGCCTGCCTGTGTTCTGGGGGTTGAGAGAAGAGGGCTGCCCACTGCAGCTCCCAGTAAGCACAACACATGTCATTTTCCCGTTCTTTTAGTTACAGGACCTGTCCTCAGTTGTGCCTGATGCCCCCAATTCCGAGACTCTCCATTTGCTTTCTCCACAGACTAAATCTCCAGCTTCCTAACAGTGTTGTGTTTTGGGGGAGAGAGCAGTGGCAAGAGGGAGGCGGGGTGGGGGGGTGGGCGGCAGCAAGGAGAGTGGTACAGACTTGCAAACCCAGGTGTTTCTCCAACCCTTTCCAGCCTTCTCCCTTCACCTTCACTTCTAGAAGTGCCTGCTGCAGCTATTTCTTGAGATTTTCGAGGGTGCTGCAATGGCAATTGTGTAGAATCTGACCTCTTTGCACTGCCAAGTTTGCTTTTCATCTGCTTCCCAGCCTCCGAAACCTTGTCCCCTTCTCACCTGTTCTCTTTATTATAGTTTAGCAGGGTTTCAGGAGAGATCAAAATCAGAGGCAGGTGTTCAGCCTGCCATCTCCACCCAGCAAGTCAGCACCAGAGCCGGATGACTGTGAAAGAATACTTTTGTTTTTGAAAAAACAGAAAAGGCCCAGAGCTTCTTGTCTCCTCGGCTGCTGTGCGGATAACAACACCTGAAACCAATCCTGCCAGCCTCGCCTCATCAAACCCAAACTAAGCAAAACAACTCCACGCGCAGATGGCCACGGAGTCTGAGGCGCCATCAGCTTGGATTTGGAACTGTGTTGGCCCAAAGCCTTCAAACCCACTGATGGCCTTTAACCTCCCAAGACAAAAGGAGACACATTGAAGACCATGCTGTTCATCTTCCTAAAACAACGATTAACACAGTGCCCCTTAAGTCCAGAGAAATGATTTTTTTTCCCTGAAGTCTGCGAAGAAACTTTATAAAAATAGTCACAGAAATCCAAATAAAAGAGAAAAAGAAACCTACCATAATCCTATCTGCTCCCCACAACACATAATGTTGTTCTGTTTTGTTTTTTCAAATTTTTAACCAATTCTGGCCCACGGACATTCATAATATTATAGAAAGAACCTATTTATGTGTCACCTCTGGTGGGTTTGCAGAAGTAGGCATTCCTGTGACCATTTCAGAGCCCAAGCCGGGCCCCTCTGAGGAGAGCATTAACTGTTTCGGGTCAATAACTTACAGAACAACGCTTTCATCTGGATGAGGGATGGGGGCAATTCTGAGAAGCCCCTTGGTCAGGTGCTTAAGTCAGTGGGGGAGGCAGATGTCGATTTGCAGGTTGTGGAGAACCCCAGCTCTGAATCTCCCCTATCTGTCTACTGTGTGCCTCAGTTCCTCCTGTGACAGTCCTTCTCTGGGAGTTTAAGACATTGTACATTTTCAGAATTAGAAAGAGGCTTACAGGCTATTTGGCCCGACACTTCGCACAGCGCGTGGCTCTATCTCACAGCGCCCCCAACTAGTGGAGGTCCACCTCTGCTAACATGCTCCCATGGCCTGGAAATTCACTACTGGAAAGTTCAGACACATCCTTGAGACTACATAACTTATCAAGCCCTCAGCCCCTCATTTACATATTCTGGTGAATTAATTCTGATCAAGTGGTATGGCCAAAGGAGTCCAGGCAAGGCTGGGCCCTACAGTGGGTGTGCGGGGTATCCAGAAGGAATATGGGTTCTGGGCTGGGTGCCAGGGAGTGAGTAAGCAGGCATGGGCACAAAGGAAAAGGCTGCCTGTTAATGTCACCCCAGAAGGTCCTGCCAGCAGCCTTCCCTGCACTCCCCTTGTAGGTGCAAATTCGATACAATCCTTGGAATGGATTTACCTATCGGCTGCTCTGCAACATCTAGGGACATTCTACTGTTTAGTCATTCACTCCTATCAGCATGTCCTTATCCCCACCCTACCCAGCCCACAGATGAGTCTCTGACTCAAATTGTGCTAGTTAGGGCATAGTAAAGACTGTCTTTGGCGGATACTTAACACTGTTCCCCATCATCCTTCTGGGGTGCCTCCTGGTTCTGTAGCTTCTGGAGAGCTAACAAGTACATTTACCAGGTTTCCTTGCAACTCTGGTTCTGGGCTGCACCAATGAGACACTCCTTGGACCAGGCCGAGAGGGAGGGGAGCCAGCAGAGGGTAATGCAGTCGCTTTGCCGGTGTTGGATTCTGCTGTGGAGGCAAGTGTGGCTTGAAGGCGCTTCTGTACGTGGGAACTTTTCCTGGGAGCTCCCACTTGAACGGGATTCTTGCAGCGATTTTTTGTTCAGTCGTGAAGCCCTTGAACTAGCCACAGTAGTTGCTATTGTTTGCAAGAGAACTCTTTTCACAGTATCCTCGAACTCTGGATGACATAAGATTTAATATGGATATTAATATTTAATGTGTACCCACTTCTTGACGAGCTATGACATTCCGGTCATGTTTTACCATGTACACACACACACACACACACACACCCCTATACAGTCTTATTTAATAACAGAACAACCTATGATGTAGCATTATTCTCATTTCGGAGATAAAGAAACTGAGATTCAGAAAATTTAACAAATTTTCTGGGATTCGAATAGCTCTAGACCCAGAGGCTATCGCTTTATTCTTTTTCGCACTGCCCCCAAGGTAGGCAGTCCTTTGAGACATAACATAACTGCGATGCTGAATCCTTCCACCTGGCCCTCCACTCTCCTAGGATCTTTAAGTCTTCCAAGGTCCTCAAAGCTCCATGCTCATCTCTTCCTGCACCGCAGCCGGGTCATATGAGAAGGGATGGGATGTGAGTCAGCACTTCTCAAACTTTCATATGTACGTGAAATCCTGAAGATCTTGTTAAAAGGGGAATTCCGGTTCAGGTGGGGCCCGAGACACTGCATTTCTGAGAAGTTTTCAGGCAGGCCCAATGCTGTGGGTCTGGAGCCCACTCTTTGAGCAGCAAGGATGGGGCAGCGTAGCATCTGTGGGGGAGGAAAAAGTTTTCCTCCACCCTTTTAGTGTCCCTGGCTGGGTCTGAAAAATCAAACTGACCAAAGATAAATCAGCAGGAGGAAAGCATTTATGTGAATTTTATGTGACATGGGAGTCTTCATGAGGAAGAGAAGATGCAGAGAAAGTTGGACCTGAATACCTTTATGCTTTTTGATGACCAGAACTGTCGCATAGAAATGTGAGAGGCCAAAGTACGAGAGGTAAGTTTTGGAAACTTACGTAAGTTCTTCTTGGGGTCCCTTTGTTCCTAGAGATAAGGATGCTCTTTCCCTTCGGGTACAGGGAGAGACCCTGTCACATGAGAGTCTTACGATTATTTCAGGGGAGAAGGGTCAGGGAAAGTCAGAGCCACCTTCCTGCATCTGGTTTCCTCAAACTCCTTCAGCTTCATGTTTTCAATGTGCCAAGGTGCCATAATTGGGGCAGCGTGTCTTGAACCCCATCACTTCTCACTCTTGGTTTTGAATTTCGTCTCTATCACTTACTAACAGTGTGGTCTAGGGTAACTGATTTAATTGATCTAACCTCTCTGAGGCTTGCGATCCTCACCATAAATGGGGACAATAATACCAACTTCACTAGCGAATTTAAATGAAAGCAGATGATAACATGGACTCACTTCACACTCGTTTGGGTGAGAATAGGGGTGCAGCCTCCATTGACACAGAACATTAAAACTGCCATCCAGATGGAGCTGTTACAATTTGTATTTGGGCCCAGATCCTTTGGGTTATGACGTTAGCTCTCAGCATCACCCAGTAAAATGATGTTTGTGAAGTCCATCCACTCACCATAGTTTAGGCTTACTTCAGACACTCTGGAAGTCCAGTTATTTGTGGCTACTGTTTTAAATACTGCCTGGACTTCCTTCGAACAAAGAGCCAGCACCAACAGGAACAGAGAAACTGCACACTGGTTCCCGGGACCCCGTTCCCCAGGGTCCGTGTGAGCACATTGTTTATCTGGAGTTTCAGAAACAGTTCCCCCACATGCAGGTATTCACTGAAGAAGTCAGGCTTGGGCTGGGGCCTGTGGAGTCTGAAGCACTTCTAAGATGGGGATGACAGCCAGGGGTTTCAGAGTGAGGCAAGGCAGAACGGTGCCCATGGCCTCCCTGCCTTGTTTCCTTCCTGGAATAGCTGTTTGTTCTCACCAATCTGCGTTGTCAGCATTTCCATTCAAGACCTCATTGTCTGTCAGGCCTTTATTTTTAAATCCGGCATAAAAATGGGCCTTGAGCTGAAACTTGGAAGCTGGGCAATTAGCATATTTGAAAGGAAGCCAACAGGGCTTTTGTTTTTCTGTGGGGCAGAAGGGACTCTGCTCTCCTAAATGACAAAAAGGTCTAATTATATGGAGGTTCATGAGAGGATTGTCTCTGGGCTTCCCAGGTGGTGTCTACACAGAGCGGGGGCTTCAGGACCCGGGAAGGTTCTCTCCTGACCAGCAGGAATTGGAGCACTTTCTCGTGAAATTTGGGAGACAAGGAACTTTGTGTTGCAAGTAGATCTGGCAGAAGTGGCCAAGTCCATGGCTGCCTTCCAGAATGCCCTCAGGGAAATGCTGGCCAGTCAATTGACAAATATGTATTGAGTGCCTTCTCGCCACAAGACACCAGTTAGTCAGAGATTTGAAGCAAGGCTATGTCAGTACCAGCGGAGAAGTATAAGTAGGAGGGTGGTCTGTATCTAGAAAGATAACAAATGAGGGCAGCAATTATTCCTTGCCAGAGGGGGATCAGACACAAAATGAAATACAGAGGTTCAAGCAGCATCTGTAGGGGAGGAAGACTGGAAAAAGATTGTGTTTGTGTGTGTGTGTGTGTGTGTGTGTGTGTGTGTGTGTGTGTGTGTGTATCTTTGTGTTTGGGGCTCTCAGGTGGAAAGAACAATGGCTTTGGAACCATACTCTAGCTGTGTGACTTTGACAAATTTCTGAGCCTTGGGGAAGTACCAGAAACTGTAAGAAAACTAAGAAAAATAGTTCCAGGTCTGGGTTGTTATGGAGATCAAATAAGATATTGCATGTCAAGAGCTTAGCAGACAATAAATGACAATTATCATTTTTAAATGATAGGTAGGTCAGTTTTCAGAGTTAAATAATCAAAGAAAATGGATCTGTTCAGAAAGCCTTGAAGATACAGGCGGTAGGTCCTCTGTAATCTCTCCTTGTTTTGTGCATACTAAATATGTAATTACTGGTTAATTTGTTACAATGTACAGAAACAGGACAAACATATTTTTCTTATATTTCGGATACAGAGATTAATATAACTAACTAGGGTTGCTAGATAAAACACAGTCTGTCCTTATGTTTACATTAAAATTTATGTAAACTAAGAAATTATTCATTGTTTATCTGAAATTCAATTTCACTGAACATCTTGTTTTCTTTCTTTGTGCTAAACGTGGCAACCTGATACCTAACAACTATGTACCCAACACTCAGAGTGAACATTTTTTGCTATCTTAGCTTGAGCTGTTTTATGTTTTAAGTAGAAAGTTGCAGATTATAGTTAAAATCTCTTTGTAACCTTTCTCAAGTAACCTCCTCCATCCCCATGACGTTCTCCTCCAAAGAGGCTCACTATTATATCAGTTAGTACTCTATGGGAGTGTTTTTCTGTTTATACTAGGTGTGTGTGTATCCAGAAAGCAAATATGCTCTTATTTTCTTTGCTTTATGACTTTATGTGAGTGGTATCTTAATGTACTTTTCTTTCTGCCACATAATTTTTTCATTTTAAACTTATAAAATATATTCTACAAATATTATAAATGTCATATGTAAGATTTACATCATCATAATAATAAAATCAATACCTGTGTGCCCACCGCCCAGAAGAAATAAACTATGCCGACACTTCTGAAGTGCCATGCTTCCCACTGTCCCAATGATAAGCCATCACGTCCTTGAGTTGAGTGTTTATTGTTTCTTTACATTTCTTTATAGTTTGCCATAATGTGTGTAATCCTGAACAATATATTGTTCAGTTTTGAATGTATTTAAACTGTGCAGAATATCTGTTGTATGTGTTCTTCCAAGACTGTATACTTTTTTTAAAAATTGTATTTTATTATTAGTTTCAAGCATACAGTACATTATTTAGACATTTATATTGTTTATAAAACGATCCCCCTGATTGCTCTTTCTCTCCTCTGGTTTTCCATCAGAAACCATTATACTAATGCTAACTGCATTCCCTATGCCGTACTCCCCATCCCCGTGACCATCTATCAGCTACTAATTTGTACTTCTTTAACTCTTCACCCCTTTCTCCCAGCCCCCCAATCCCCCTCCCCTCTGGCTGTCACCTTTATATTTGCGAGTCTGTTTTTGATTAGTTTGTTCTTTTTGTTCCTTAGCTTCTGCGTATAAGTGAAATTGTATGGTATTTATCTTCTTTGGCTTACTTAACTCAGCATAATAACCTCTAGGTCCATCCATGTTATTGCAAATGGTAGGATTTCATTTTTTTTTAAATGGCTGAGTAATATTCTATTGTATATATGAACCATTACTTCTTTATCCAATCATCTATCGATGGGCATTTAGGCTGCTTCCATATCTTGGCTATTGTAAATTGTGCTGCCATGAACATGGGGGTGCATAGATCTTTATGAATTATTGTTTTGGTATTCTTTGGATAAACACCCAGAAGTACAATTGCTAGGTCAAAAAGTAGATCCATTTTTAATTTTTTGAGAAACGTCCAGACTATTTTCGAGACTGTATACTTTCGAGCTCATATATTTGTGTGGTTCATCCATGTTGATGAGTATAGTTATGGTTAATTGATTTTTTCTCCTGCTGTACAGTATTCCGTTGGATAAACGCACTACATCTTGAGCTGACCTTGGATGTTTAGGTTGTTTCAAGTTTTGGATACTACATACAAGCTGTTATGAACATTGTTTTTTTTCTTGCATACATATGTAAGAATTTCTCTATGGTTAATACCTAAAAGTGAAATTTTTGCGTCATTTTATTATTATATTTATTATTATCATTTTTCAAAGTGGTTCCACCAGCTTATACCATGCCCCAGAGTTTTGACTAGTTTATACCTCTCTACCAGCAGTATTTAAGTGTTCTGGATGTTTCATGGTCTTTTCAACAACAGACAATCCGTTGGGGACAAAATGATGTCTTGTTATAGCCTATTTCCTTTATGATTAATGAAATTGATCATTTTTCATATGATTATTGGTCACTTATGGTTCTTTTCTGTGTGACTGTTGCATTCCTTGTTCATTTTTCTACTAGGCTTGTCTTTTTTCTTATTGATTTGTAAAAACTTTTTATATACTTTGCGTATTACTCCTTTATTGGTAATATATGTTGCAAATATTTACCTCTGGTTTGTGGCTTGCCTTTTCATTTTTAGTGGTGTTTTTGTTGAAGAAACATTCTCAGTTTTAATCAAATTTATCAGTCTTTTCCTTTTATGGTTAGCACTTTGGGGTTTATTTACAAACACTTTTTTTTGTTGTTCTGACATCATAAAGATATTCTCCTCTTAGAGTTCTAAAGTTTTGCTGTTCACATTTCTATTTAATTTACCTGAAATTGATGTTTGTAATATGGTATAAGGCAAGGATCTAATTCCATATTTTTTTCTTATAGATAACTGATTGTCCCAGTTTCATTTATTGAGAAGTCTGTCCTGTTACCACTGATCTATAGTGCTGTTCATTTCCAACTTGCATAGGTTCATTTCTAGGTTTCTTCAGTTCTATCAGTTTGTCTGTCTATCCTTATACTAATTCCATATTGTCTTAACCACCATAACTTTATAATACATTTTCATGCCTGGGGAAACAAGTACCGCTAGCTGCTTCTTCACAGTGTCTTAACTTGCAATATAATTTTCAATACAACAAATTTTTATAGAATTTGTCCATGTGAATATATATAAAATTCTATATTTTTCATCTGAACTGCCATTTATTTATATTCATATATTATATTTATGTATTCCATTTATAAACAATTGATTATCCAGTAATAGACATTGAATGGTTTCCCATTTTTTTCCATAGCACTGTTAGTGGAGTTGTTGAATTACACTGTGTACATCTTCAAATTCCCCATATAGTGCAAAATTGCCCTCCAAAGTGGTGGAATCAATTTACACTTCCACTAGCAGTGTAGGAATTTCAGTTGATCTGCATCCCTTGAAACACTTAGACTATTTTTTTTTTTTTTTTTTTTGCAAACTAAGGGTGTGCAATGTTATCTCAGAACGTTATGTTTTAATTTATACTTCTCTCTTTCCATGTAAGAGCTTATTTTGGTATGTTTAGCAATTTTCTGTTTATATCATTTCTTCATCTTGTTGAAAACTATGGCCCTTTCCTGTAGCCTGCTGTTGAACTAAGATTGGTTTTTACATTTTTAAAGGTTTGTTGAAGAAGAAGAAAAATGAGGAGGAGGTAGAGGAGAGTAAGGGACAGATATATGTGACCTGCAAAATGTAAAATATTTACTATCTGGCCATTTATAGAAAAAGCTTGCTGAAACCTGTTTTCAATTGTTTGCTATCTTAGCTTCTGGTATATTTAATTTCAGTGTAGTATAATGTATTCTTTTTTTCATTGTAACGTATGAGAATATTTTGTGGCTCTGTTCTTGGTTATCTGGTTTCTTTGGTCTACTCATCTATCACAAAGCCAGTTAACTAGTGTTCCCAGGTTAGTCTTGATATCATCCCCACCCCCATCCCTAACCCATCTTCCTCTTTAAATAGCCCCTATCAATCTAACAACCTCTGCACTTGGTCATGATCAAAGCTGATTCAACACATGAGTTGATTTTTACGTTTACACATTTCAACTGCCAGTGCATACAATTTAAAGGTGTTTTTTTGTTGTGGTTTTTGGTTTTTTTTCTGGCTGATTATTTTACTGCTACTCCTGACAAGAAGTATTTCCCAGCATATGGCAGGTGGAAATTAGGGAACTTGCTAGAAGAACCACACTCATTCTGGGGACATCTGTTGGGCTTTCTTTGCCCTTCTGCTTGCTTCCAGTGCAGGAGCTGAGCTCTTAATTAATAGCTGCTTGTACTGAGTAGTATTCTGCCCTGAGAAAGACAGCAACTTGCACTGAAGAAAGCACGGCAAGTAGTAAATCGCTATAAATAAACAACAAAATTTACTGAATGTTTATTTCTTAAAATGTTGTTAGGTATTTTCTGTAGATCTAGCAGTTAAAGTCACATAATTATTTCAAATTCTAACATAACTTCAGCAGCAGCAATGATTCAAACCGAAACAGAGCCAATCCGACTGCAGTTGGATGTCACGTTTCCATAGTTTATGTTTTCAAGAGTTTAAACAGCTTTACTGAGGCATCATCTACACATCTTTACAGTCACTCATTTTAAGTGTACAATTCAATGATTTTTAACAAATTGATGGAGGTATATGACTGTCACCACAATCTGTTTTCAAACATTTCCACTAGCCCAAGAAGTTCCCCTATGCCCATTTGCAATTAATTAGGTTAATTTGGCAGCCACTAATCTGTTTTTTATCTATAAGTCCTTAATTTGTTCTTCTTTTAAAAATTTGGTGTGGCTACTCTAAGTCTCTTGCATTTTCATACAGATTTTTAAAAAATCATGTTGTCAATTCTTATAAAAAAATCTTACTAGGAGTTTGATAGGAATTGTGTTACATTTATAGATCTATTTCCATCTTGATAATATTGAGGCTTCAGTGTCTCAGCATGTAAGCCTTATACTTCTTTTGTTAACTTTTTCTTAAGTATTTTATTATCTGTGATGCTATTGTAAATGAAATTGTGGTCATAATTTCATTTTTGGATTTTTCAGTGCTGACATATGAATATACAATGGATTTTTTTATATCAATCTCGCGTCAGTCAACCTTGCTAAGTTCTTATGCATTTTATGTGGCTTTTTTTGATATTTTTAACATACAAAATTATGTCTTCTGAAAATGAAGACAGTTTTATATATTTCCTTCCAACCTGGATGACTTTATTTTTTGTTGTTGTTGTTGCCTATTTTCCTGGCTAAAACCCCCAGTACCATGTTGCAAAGAAGTGATGAGAGTAGACATTGCTGCCTTGTACTTGATTTTTAGGGGAAAAGCATTCACTTTCTCACCAGCTGGTATGATGTTAGCAATGGTTTTTTTTCAGATGCCCTTTGTCAGGTTATGAAACACCTCTTCTCTTCCTAATTTGTTGAGAGCTTTTATCACAAATGCATACTGGATTTTGTCAAATGCTTTTCTATTGAGATGATTGTGTGGATTTTGTCCTTTATTTTATTAATGTACTGTATTATATCAATTGATTTTCAGGTGTTAAACCAGCCTTGTGTTTTAGGGGTAGATCCCACTTGGTCATGGTGTTATCATCCTTTTTTATGTTTCAGGATTCAGTTTGCTAATATCTTGCTAAAGATTAATGTATCTATGTATATTAGGGATATTGGTCTGTAGTTTTCTTTCTTTGAGGTTTCTTTGCCTGGCTTTGCTACCAGAGTAATACTGGCCTCCTAGAATCAGTTAGGAAGTATACCCTCTTCCATTTTCTGAGTTTGTGAGTTGTTGATACTATATCTTCTTTAGTTATTTGCAGCCATCAGGTTCAGAGCTATCTTTACGGGAAGATGTAAACAATGTCTCTACTTCTTAGAATCCTATTCAGATTTTTTTATTTTTTCATGAATAAGTATTGGTAATAATTTTCTGAGTTGTCCTTTTTATCTAAGTTGTTTTTTTGGCATAAGTTTGTTTATAATAGTTCTCTTATAATGCTTTTAATCTCTATAGGCTCAGTAATGATGTCCTCTCATTCCTAATTTTGTAAGTTTGTGTATTCTCTCTCTTTTTCTTTATCAGTCTAGCTAAAGACTTCTCAATTTTATTGATCTTTTCAAAGAACTGATCTGAATTTTATTGATTTTTCTCTATTATTTTTGTTTTCTATTTCATTGATTTCTCTTCTAATCTTCATTACTTTCATCTACTTGCTTTATATTTAGAT
>NW_011888941.1:386648-393944 GCF_000151845.1 Pteropus vampyrus
TCTCCACATCCTCAAAACTTGTTTGTTGTCTTTTTGATAATGACCATCCAAAAGGTGTGAGGTGATATCTGATTGTGGTTTTAATTTGCATTTGTTTGATCATTAATGATGCTGAGCACCTTTTCATATGTCTATTGGCCATCTGTATTTCCTCTTTGGAGAAATGCCTATTCGGGTCCTCTGCCCATTTTTTAATAGGATTGTTTGGATTTTTTGGTGTTCAGTATATGAGTTCTTTATAAATTTTGAATATTAACTCCTTATCAGACGTATCATTGGCAAATATCTTCTCTGTACAGTAGGTTGTCTTTTTGTTTTTTTGATGATTTCCTTTACTGTGCAAAAATATTTTAGTTTGATCCATTTCTTTATTTCTTTTGTTTCTCTTGCCAGAGGTAATGTATCAGAAAAAAAAATATAACTAAGAGCAATGTCAATTTTGTTTTTTTTCTGTACAAAAAAACAATTTTATTAGTTTTATTAGTTAATTACCCCGGGTGTACCTCTGTTCATGCTCTAGGTCATACCTGTTTCTGAGATTCGGCGCAGGCTCATAGGCAAGTTACTGCCTATGTTTTCTTCTAGAAGTTTTATGGTTTCAGGTCTTATATTTAATTAAGTCTTTAATTCATTTCGAGTTTATTCTTGTGTGTGGTATAAGAAGGTGATCCAGTTTCTCTTCTCTTCTTTTCTTTTCTTTTCTTTTTTGCATGTATCTGTGCAGTTTTCCCAACATCATTTATTGAAGAGGCTGTTTTTACCTCATTGTATATTCTTGCATCCTTTGTCATAAATTAAATGACCATATAGGTGTGGGTTTATTTCTGGGCTCTCTAGTCTGTTTTATTGTTTCATGTTCGTGTATATTTTTTGTGCCAGTACCATGTTGTTATAATTACTATAACCTTGTACTATAGTTTGACATCAGGGAGCATGTTATCTCCAACTTTGTTCTTCTTTTTCAAGATTTCTTTGACTATTCAGGGTCTGTTGTGGTTCCACGTGAATTTTAGGATTATTTTTTCTACTGCTATGAAAAATGCCATTGATATTTTTGATAGAGATTGCATTGAATCTATAAATTGCTTTGGGCAGTATGGACTTTTTTAAAATTTAAATTTTTATTTTTATTATGATGACATTGGATAATGAAATCCAGTAATACAGGAATACAGTAAGGTGTATATATATATATATGTATGTGTGTATATATACATATATATACATACATTGCATTGTGTGTACAGTGCCCATAGTTAAATTTCTTTCTGTCACCACATATTTGACCCCTTTAACCCTATCTACCTCCCCTCTCCCCCTTCCCCCTTACCTTCTGGTAACTACTAGTCTATTGTCCATGTCCATGAGTCTCTGCTTGTTTGTCCTGTTCGTTTGTTGCTTTCAGGTTTATATCCCACATATAAGTGATATTATGTGGTTTTCAACTTTTTCTGTCTGGCTTATTTCGCTTAGCGTGATTATTTCCAGGTCCATCCACGTTGTTGCAAATGGCAGTATTTCATCTCTTCTTATGGCTGAGTAATATTCCATTGTATATATGTACCGCAGCTTCTTTAGCCAATCATGTATTGTAGGACACTTCAGTTGTTTCCATGTCCTGGCCACTGTGAATAACACTGCTATGAATATTTGTGTGCCAATATCTTTTCAGATATAGGTTTTCAAGTCTTTGGGGTAAATACCCAGTAGAGAGATTGCTGGATCATATGGTAGATCAATTCTTAGTTTTTTGAAGAAACTCCATGCTGTTTTTCATAGTGGCTGTACCAATTTGCAGTCCCACCAGCAGTGTATGAGGGTTCCTTTTTCTCCACATCCTTTCCAACACTCCTTATCACTTGTCCTGTTAATAACAGTTATTCTAACAGGTGTGAGATGGTATCTCATTATGATTTTGATTTGCATTTCTCTAATAGTTAGCAATGATGAACATCTTTTTATATGTTTGTTGTATGTCTTCTTGGGAAAAGTGTAGTATGGACATTTTAATGATATCAATTCTTCCTATCCATGAGCACTGTATATGTTTCCATTTATTTGTATCTTCTTCAATTTCTTTCCTCAGTGACTTATAAGTGTCAGAGTACAGGTCATTTACCTCCTTAGGTAAATTTATTCCTAGGTATTTTTTTTATGCAATTGTAAATGGGATTGTTTTCTTAATTTCTCTTTCTGATAGTTCATTATTGGCATATAAAAATGCAACCAATTTCTGAATATTAATTTTTGTATCCTGCTACTTTACCGAATTTATTTATCAGTTTTAACAGTTTTTTGGTGGAAACTTTAGAGTTCTCTCTATATAGAATCATTTCATCTGCAAATAATGACAGTTTTACTTCTTCTTTTTCAATTTGGATGCCTTTTATTTCTTTGTCTAGTCTTATAGCTGTGGCTAGGACTTTAGATACTATGTTGAATAAAAGTGGTAGAACTGGACATTCTTGTCTTGTTCCTGAGCTTAAGAAAAACGCTTTTAGCTTTTCCCTGTTGAATATGTTATCTGTGCGTTTGTCATGGATGGCCTTTATTTTGTTGAGGTATGTTTCATCTATTTCTACTTTGCTGAGAGTTTTTATCATAAATGGATGCTGGATTTTGTCAAACACTTTTTCCATATATGTTAATATGATTATATGATTTTTATCTTTCAATTTGTTAATGTGATTAATTGATTTTCAGATATTGAACCAGTCTTGCATCCCAGAAATAAACTTAACTCGATCATGGTGTATGATCTTTTTAATGCTTGCTGAATTCGGTTTGCTAATATTTTGTTGAGAATTTTTGCATCTATGTTCATCAGGGATATCAGCCTAAAATTTTTGTGTGTGTATAATGTCTTTGTCTGGTTTTGAAATTAGGGTAATTGTGGCCTCATAAACTGAGCTTGGGAGCCTTACCTCCTTTTGAATTTTTTGGAATAGTTTGAGAACAGTAGATATTAATTCTTCTTTGAATGTTTGGTAAAATTTACCTGTGAAGCCAACCAGCTCAGGACATTTGTTTGTTGGGAGTTTTTTAAATTAATGACTTGATTTCGATTGTAGTAATTGATTGGTTTAGATTTTCTGTTTCTTCTTGACTAGGAAGAAAAAGTCTTGGAAACTGTATGTTTCTAGAACTGTGTTTATTTCTTCCAGATTGTCCAATTTGCTGGCATATAATTGCTCATAATATTTTCTTATAATTTTGTATTTCTGTGGAGTCAGTTGTCACTTCTTTCGTTTCTGATTTTATTTATTTGGTTCTCTTTTTCTCTTAATGAGTCTGGTTAAAAGTTTATCAATTTTGTTTATCTTTTCAAAGGACCAGCTCTTGGTTTCATTGATCTTTTGTATTGCTTTTTTTAGACTTTATTTCACTTACTTCCACTGACTTTTATTATTTTCTTCTACTCATTTTGGATTTTGTTTGCTGTTCTTTTTCTAGTTCTTTTAGATGTAAGATTAGATTGGTTATATGAGATTTTTCTTGCTTCTCGAGGTAGATCTGTATTGCTATGAATTTCCCTCTTAGGACTGCTTTCCCTGTGTCACATAAATTTTGGGTCATTGCATTTTTATTTTTATTTGTCTCTAGGTATCTTTTGATTTCTGTCTTGATCTCATTGTTAACCCATTTATTGTTTAGTGGCAGGTTATTTAGCCTCCTTTGTGTATTTTTAAATTTTTTTCCCTTGTAATTGATTTCTAGTTTTGTTGTGGTCAGAGAATTAATATGATTTCAATCTTTTTAAATTTACTGAGACTTGTTTTGTGGCTTAACATGCAGCCTATCTTGGAATATGTTCCATGTGCACTTGAGAATAATGTATATTTTGCTGGGTGAAATGCTCTAAAAATATCAATTAAATCCATCTGGTCTAGGGTATAACTTAAGGCCACTGTTTCTTTATTAATTTTCTGTCTAGAAGATCTGCTCATTGGTGTCAATGGGGTGTTAAAGTTCCCTACAATGACTGTATTAATGCCAATCTCTTCCTTTATGTCAGCCAACATTTGCTTTATATATGTCGGTGCTCCTACGTGCGTACATATATGTTTCCTAGGGTTATATTGTCTTGTTGAATTGATCCTGTTATCTTTATGTAATGTCCTTCTTTGTCTCTTATTATAGCCTTTGTTTTAGAGTCTATTTTGTCTGATATAAGTATTGCTATCCCAGCTTTTAAATTTTTCAGTTGCATAAAATATCTTTTTCCATCTCTTTACGTTCAGTCTGTGTGTGTCTTTTGATTTGAAATGGGTCTCTTGTAGACAGTATATGTATGGGTCTTGTTTTCTTATCCATTCAGCTATCCTATGTATTTTGATTGGAGCATTTAATTCATATACATTTTAAGTGATTATTGATAGGTACATAGTTATTGCCATTTTATTATTCATATTTATGTGTGTGTGTGTGTGTGTGTGTGTGTGTTTTAACTTTCCCTTCTTCTTAAAGAAGCCCCTTCAACATTTCTTGTAATATTGGCTTGGTGGTGATGAATTCCTTTAGCTTTTTCATGACTGAGGAGCTCTTTATCTCACCTTCAATTTTAATTGATAGCTTTGTTGGGTTGAGCAGTCGTGATTGTAGGTCCTTGCCTTTCATCACTTTGACCATTTCGTGCCAATCCCTTCTGGCCTGAAATGTTTCTGTTGAAGAATCAGCTGACAGTCTTATGGGAGTACCTTGTAAGTAACTAGCTGCCTTTCTCTTGCTGCTTTTAGGAGTCTCTCTTTGTTTTTAACCTTTGCCATTTTAATTATGATGCGTCCTGGTATGGGTCTGTTTGGGTTCATCATGTTTGGGACTCTCTATACTTCCTAAACTTGTATGTCTATTTCCTTCACCAGGTTAGAGAAGTTTTTAGTCATTATTTCTTCAAATAGATGTTCAATCCCTTGCTTTCTCTCTTTTCTTTCTGTTACCCCTATGATGCAAATATTGTTACACTTGATCTTGTCCCAGAGGTCTCTTAAACTATCCTCATTTTTAAACATTCTTTTTTCTTTTTGTTGTTTTGATTGGGTGCTTTTTACTACCTTGTCTTCCAAATCACTGATGCGATCCTCTGCTTCATCTAATCTACTGTTGATTTCTTCTAGTGTGTTCTTCATTTCACTCATTGTATTCTTCATTTCTGACTAGTTCTTTTTTAAGTTTTCTATGTCCTTTTTTACTCTTTGTTAATATTCTCACTGAGATCATCTATTCTTTCCCTAAGTTCATAGAGCATCCTTATAACCAGTGTTTTGAACTCTATGTCTGGTAGGTCGCTTGTCTTTATTCCATTTACTTCTTTATCTGGAGTTCTCTCCTGTTCTTTCATTTGGGACATGTTTCTTTGTTTTCTCACTTTGACTGACTTTCTGTGTTCATTTCTGTGTTTTATTTAGATCTGCTTTGTCTCTCAGTCTTAGCCTCGTGGCCTTCTGTGGTAGGTGTCCTGTGTGGTCCAGTAGCTCAGTCTCCCTGATAGTCCATGCCAGGTGCTCTAAGAGCATCTCTTGTGTGGGTTGTGTGTGTCCTCCTGTTGTAGTTGAGTTTTGATTGCTGTTAGCACGTCAGTGAGTGGGATTGTCCCTAATGCTGACTGGCTATGAGGATTGACCACACTCACAGGGTATGAGCTGCTGTGTGGAGGCTGACCCCATGGAGTAGCATTTACCCCCACGAGGTTCGTGTACCTGTTGAGACTACCCTTTGGGTGTCCCACTTGTGGGGCTAATCAGATAGTGCTCTTTCAAAATCTAATGCTAGTCTCCTGGGCGTGCTGGTTTTGGATCCCCTTGAAAGGGCTTCCATGCCGGCCAAGTCCAGCTGCTGCTTGTGACCACCCACTGCTACCTGATAGGAGCTACAAAGCTATCCGTGGTTGGTCACTGACTGTGTTGGACATGGAGGCATGTAGGAGAGACTATGCTATGAACTGAGGCTACCTGCCACCAGTACCAGGCCTGGGACAACTCAACATAAGGCCCAGGATGCCCTAAAGTGCCAATGCTGAGCCTGTGACCACTTGCAAGAGTCTCAGATCACACTGAAGCCAGCCACTGCCCATCTCAGGCCCAAAGACCCCTGAAGTTTGATCAAGAAATACTGTAGCTCGGGCCAGGGCTGGTTGCCGATTATCAAATGTGTCTGTTGAGGTGTGCCAGCTGAGGCCTGTTTATTGCTCCAAAGGAACCTGCTGCCGAGAGCACGGGGTGGGGCTGGTTGCCCTGTAACAAAATGGCCATGAGCAATTTGCAAGTTGGGTGGAGTGGGGTCTCAGTGAGTCATGGAGTGGAGTGAGCCCATCTCACTGGCCAATGTAGATTCAGATTTGGCCGTGAGTGGGGAGGTGTCAACACAAGCAAGATGGCACCCGCCTGCAGGCTGCACTAGAGGAGGGCTTAACGAAAGGACATGGCAGCTGTCCCTCCAGCCCTTGCCATGAAGCCACACAGCTCAGTCTTTTCCTGTATGTCTCTGGTATCTCCTGAGCTGCTGCCCCTCTGCCAGAGTCCAGAGTGAGTGTCTGCAGGCTCTTTAAGGGATGGTTTTTCAGCTTCCCTCTGTCTCAGCTCAATGGTCAGAATCTCTACTGTTTTTCACAGCCAGATTTTGTGGGGACTCTTCTTTGCGGCAGTGGAACCCTGGGCTGAAGAGCCCCAGTGAGAAGCTGGAGCCCCTCACTCCTCCCAGGGGCTGAGATATCTCTCCCGCTGCTCAATCACCACATGTAGGTGTGGGACCAGCCTGTTACACATCTTCACCCCTCCTGCTGGTCTTCATGTAATCTCTTGATATCCTCGGTTATAGGAGTTCTGTTCAGCTAGTCATCATATTGTTCTCTAGGTTGACTGTTCCATAATTTAGTTGCAATTTTAATGCTGTCATGAGAGGAAGAGTACATTGTTTACCTACCCCACCATCTTTTTGCATTCCCTCTGTGTCTTGTGTATAACTTCATGGTTGGCCAGGAGTGTGTGGCTAGCTTGGGCTGTCTCCAGTTTCTGCTGTGCACACACATAGACTCAGCCAGGAATATGCTTGCCTCCAACACAAATGCAACCTCAGGCTAATAGAGCCACAACTCACCCACTGCCAAGACTGTCATTTCCAGACTATGCAAATGGATGCAGGTGTCATCTACTTCTCCAAATCAAGCAAGGCCCTGGATCACGTTGTGAAGCTGCTAGCTCTCAAAGCCTGTCCTGACAGATCATTTTCCTCCACTGACCTGAGGAAGGTGGATGGAAGCAGACCCAGGCAAGAATGCCAGATTCTCACTATTCTTAGGAG
>NW_011888941.1:395209-400035 GCF_000151845.1 Pteropus vampyrus
TCCTCATTTTCAAGATGAGGAAACTGAGGTTTAGAAAAGTGACCCTTCCCTAGGAAACCTGAAGGCCACTTCAAACATGACATCTTCCCTGAAGTCTTCCTTGTTAGGACACTAACAAGGCAGTCCTTACTGCCGTCCTATCTCAGAATTCCTTTAGTGTGACCCTAATGCTTCCTTCAGAGAACCCTGTTCTGGCTGGCTGAGTGGCTTGATTCTCATGAGGTACGTTAGAGCCACAACACAGATTGGAGCCCCAAATGCTCTATCACCCTACACACCGGAGTGAAAGGCAGTGTGGCAGCCTGTCCTATTTCTGGGAAAACATCACAAACATGGGCCTTCTGATAGTAAACAACATCTTCCACTTACACAGTCATATATAATCATTTCTCTCTCCCTCCCTTTTTCTTTCCTTCTCTTTCTGCAGCTCTCGGAAATATAGAGACAATTAGGATTGTGGGATAATATAAAAGCTTCCACAAATGGAGCCTCATCTCTTATGGCATTGGAGTGAGAGAATTTTTTCTTTCCTAGCCCTTCTCCTTCTCACACTCTCTCCAAGTTGAGAATAGGGAGATAAATACATCACGAGCATTCCTACTCTCATATCAGGGGTCCTAGGAACAAGATACCACAAGAATCTGTTAGGTAAAATTCCCTAAAGAACAGGGATTTGGACCAAGTTGTCCAGTTACTTATCATTAATTTGTGATGCTAATGCTACCTTAATTCATGCCTTCCTTTTTTTTTCTTCATATATTTCTTAACCTAATGCAATGATGGGTGGGGGTGGAGAAGTGCTTTTTGAAATAAAGAACCTCATTCTGTATGCTCTACACCCCTTGCCAGACTAGAAAAAGTTCTGCAATAATTATGTATAATACCACACAATTAATAATGATGAGTCTATGCATATGTAAGACTGAAAAGGGCTCATTCACCATTTGTAGTATTTTCTGTACCAAGGGGACAGTGAGGTTGATTCTATTGTAGGCTGTAACTGTAGTTTGCAGCTGACTTTTCGCATCATCACGGACTGCCTGATGCATAGATTAAAAATGAACTCTGCTCCACCTCTCATTGGGCACACCATCTTGGTTGACCTTCGTGCCTTACAACACTCATGAGCAGGTTGTGGGCCCCTTTTCCACACTGTGCACAATTTAAGAAGACATTAAAAAGTTCACAGACAAAACCATTTCTCCCTACTCTCTGCCTTTGCCCTCCCTCATTCCCTCGTTGGTACGGTAACTCCAAAGCCCAAAGGTTACTTTCTCATTACTAAGAACATTTCTGCATCCAGAGGAAGCTCCCATGGTTTCCTAATGCCCCAAATCTTCTCTTGCTATCTTTTCACAACCTTATTTCCATCTCTTCAACCCTAGCAAAACCACCAAAAGTACAGAATCTAGCCATGGGAGAACTTCTAGCCCCAAACCATTTTATTCAAAAAATTTCTTCTAAAAGTTAACAGTACTTATTGAACTTCTAGTAAGCAGGCCACTGCCTGGGTTATTCTGGGAGCATAAATTCTCTGTTTGAACAGTTCAAGGATGAACAGTAACCACAGCCTAGACTGGGCTGAGAAAACAATGACCATGTCTATGCCTTTTACAAGGCTTTAGCTCGACGTTAAGATAGCTTCTTTATTATTTAATGAATTATACGGACAGACATCCAGAAGAGCCAAATGTGACCCAGTGCTATCCATTCTCCTAGAGCACCTATAGGTGTTGGTAGTATGACTTCCGATGTTCTTAGGGAGAAAACAACACTGTATTTTAAGATGTGTCTGTTACCAGTTTTCTCCAAGGCAATTATTCTCAGACACAAGACCAGAGAGTCCAAAATATTTGGACCATCTCAGCCTAGGCATCCACTCTTTTGAGAAGGTTCATTGCAACAGTGTGAGAAAGACTGAATGGAATCAGAGCCACATGATTAAAGTGGGATAGGTACCGGGAGGAAGTCCAGGCCATCAGGCAGAACATGACATTCAAAGGGTAGAAAAACAGATGACCGTCAGCGAGGTGGCCCAGGCAATCAGTCTTTGTCCTTTGCTGCTGCTCCTGCTGGTGGTGGGGAGGAGGGGTTGTCTAACACAAGCGAATGAATATTATTTGACAGCTAGAGGGTGCGTTTGTAGAGGATCCAGCATTAGGAAAGCCAGTGGGCAAGTGTCCACAGTGGTCCAGGGGCTTCTGTTGAATCTGGAGCACAAGTGGAGGGACACATTTCGGGAAATTATGAGGAGTGCAGCACATGATCGTGGCAAAGTGAGCAACGAGGGAGACTTAATGCTGAGTGTTGTGATTGTTTTCCTGAGCTCTTGCTGAAGGCAGTGACCTTCAGGCAGTGTCCTAAGGCCATCTGACGTAGCCTTGGGCCTGAGGAGTAGAGGCAACTGGAGCTGAAGGAAGATCAACAGACAGGCCTGAACAAGCCTCAGTCCCACATCACAGTGCTCTGACCTCCTATATCCCGACGTAACTGTCAGGGCTCATATGGCTGAGAGAAAGAAGGTCCAGAAGGAAAAAGGACTCATCACAGGGGCCCAAGTTCAATGGATGGAAACAGATTGGGCAAAATCACGGTTACCTAAAATGAAGTCTGAGTGGCATGGGTCAGTACTGAAGAGTCATTGCAGAGAAGAGACTTAAAGCCAAATGTTGTGGCATAAAAGTTTCTGGACCAGAGGCTCCTTGGGTACAGTAGACACTGTTACAGAAAGAGAATAGCAAGGGAAGTATGTATTTGCCCAGCTGATATCAGGATGTGGTGGATTAAGGGGTTACAGAGTATCTGTCTTAGGACACAAAATATGGTTAAGTTTTAATTTTTATTCTCTATCCAATCTGAAAATCTCCATTCTTTTTTAATTGGACTACTTAGACAGTCTATATGTAATGTGATTATTGATACGGATGGGTTTAAATCCACTATCTTGCTATATGTTTAATATTTATCCCATCTGGTTCTTGTTCTCTTCTCATTTTCTGCCTCCTTTTGGATCCATTGAGTATTTTTTTATACTTTCATTTTATCTTCTTTGTTCGTTTACTAGCTATAGCTCCTTATTGGGTTTTTATGGTGATTTCTTTATGATTTAGCCTGTGACAGTCCACTTTCAAGTGATAGTGCACCACTTTGTGTGCAGTACGAGAGATTTAAAACAGTGCACTTCTTCTATTTCTCCCCTCCCAGTCTTTGTGCTATTTGTGTCATATATTTTATTTCTACATAAGTTAAAAAGTCTAAACTATATAATTAATGTTTCTGCTTTAAACAGTCAATTATCTGTCACGTTTACCCATAGAGTTATCATTTCCAGCACTCTTCATTTCTTTGTTTGGATCCAGATTTCCATCTGGTATCATTTTCCTTCTGCCCAGCAGATGGACTTTACCATTTCTTGCAGTGCAGGTTTGCTGGCCATGAATTTTCCAGCTTCTGTATGTCTGGAAAAGGCTTTATTTCAATCTTTTTTGTCTGTAAATATATTCTTTAAATATAAAATTCCAAAATGACAATTTTACCTTCAGATATTTGTTCCACTGTCTTCTAGCTTCCCTTGTTTCAAACAAGATATCTATTACTGTTATTTTTGCTTTTCTGCACATAGTATGTCCTTTTTTATTCATGGTGGCTTTTAAAATTACTTATCCATGTTTGAAAGCAATTCTATATGTTACGCCTTTGTGTAGTTTTCTTTGTGTTTTGTGTGCTTGGATTTTGTGGAATATCTTAGATTTGTGTGTTTATAGTTTTTATCAAATTTGGAAACATTTTGGCATTGTTTTTTTTCTGTCCTCTGCACCCTCTGGGACTCCAATTACATGTATATTATGTATCTTTAAGTTGTCCCAGAGTTCACTGATGCTCTTTTTATTTCTTTTCCAGTCTTTACTCTCTGTGTTTCATTTAGATAATTGCTATCGCTATGTCTTCAAGTTTACTTATCTTTTCTTCTGTAATGTCTTTTCTTCTGTTAACACTATCCAGTGTATTTTTCATTTCAGAAACTCATGTTTTCATTTCTAGAAGTTTGATTTGGGTCTTTTTTATGTCTCTCATGTTTCTGTCATGTTCATTCTTTATTCTAGGTTCTCAAGCATATAGAATATAGTCATAATAACTGTTTTAATGTCTTTGAGTACTAATTCCGTCGTTTATGTTATTTCTAGGTAGGTTTCTATTAATTTTTCCCTCCCTATTTGGATCATATTTTCCTGTTTCTTTGTATGCCTGATCATTTTTAAATGAATGCCAGATTGTGAATTGATTTTTTGAATGCTGGATATTTTCATATTCCTATAAATATACTTGAACTTTGATTTCAAATGCAGTTAAGTTACTTGGAAATAGTTCAATCAGTTCAGATTTTACATTTAAGCTTTGCTAGGTGAGACTAGATCAGTGTTTAGTCTAGCGCTAATATTGTCCCACTACTGAGAAAAACTCTTCTGAGTTCTTTACCCAATACTTCATGAATTGTGAAATTTTCCACTTTGGATGGTGGAAATAGAAACTTACTTGGCCTTGCGTGAGCCTAGAGAATCGTTCCTTCTAATTTGGAGGGGGGGGGGGTGGCCTTTTCCTTGGTTTTAGGTAGTTTCTTCCCATGCATATAAAAGAAGACTTGAGAGGGACCCCTTGCAAATCTCAAGAGCTGTCTTTGTGTGCAGCTCCCTGGTCTTCAGGATCTTCCCTGAGGACTCAGTCACCATAGCTTCCTTGGACTATTGGTTCCATCTACTATGGAGTTCCACATGGCCTCTCCTTCCTGTGCTACAGCCTGGACACTCTGCAAACAGTAAATTGGGGAA
>NW_011888941.1:400989-409768 GCF_000151845.1 Pteropus vampyrus
AAAGCTATGTCATTTCCTATGTGTATCAGCTATCCAATTTTACTCAGAGGTCCTGAACAAGAAAATGGGTTTCCTTTTCCTTGTCTTGTTCCAAGTTTTGTTTTGTTTTGTTTTGTTTTGTTTTGTTTTTAATTCCCACTAAGCTTAAGTTTTACCACTCAGATTTTTCAAAGCATGGATTCACCAATGCTGTAACTTAGAAGGCCATCATGTAGTCATTTACTTGAACCAATAAGTAACTCAGCTGACACCAGACATTTCTTGGTCTTGTCCCTCCATTAAGTTTGTGATCCCTGGGGCAAAGAGTTTGACTCCTAGTTTGGGGAGTTTGTATTTTTTTCATTCCTTTACCCTAAACACTCATTGCCATCTCCCAGCTACACCCCTCTCCCCGATACACATCTATTTATTGGATAGGAACATTGATATCTACTCCTCCCATTACCTATTGGGTGATGTCCCTCTGAGTATCACTCATGGCCTGTCGCCCTATCCCTTACTCTCTCCTCCACAATTGCTTTATTTGTGGGTGACAACCAATGGTCCATGTTCTCTACTGGGAGAGTCCAATATACTAATAAGCTCTAAGCACTTAGATGTCAATCTTTCTATCCTCTTTGCCCCAAACCAGGTACGATCTTGTGAGGGTGTGCTCGCAAACCTTGCTTTCCCTCACAGGGGCCTTCCATTATCAGGGGCAGAAGGACATATGGGAAAGAGGGATGGAGAGTGCATTAGTAAGCCAATGTGGGTTGCTCACCTACCCTTTATTGTAACAAACCTGATAGTTTGACTGCCTGACTCCTGCACTGGGTCTACACTCAAAACAGGGAAGAAAGCATCTCTCCTAGAGCACTGCCTGTGGTGAGCAGGTGATAAAGGGCAGGGACCAGCTAAGTAGCTGGACAGCGAAAGATCACTTATATAGGTGACATGCCACCTAGGTTCATGGTCTACAAGAATATGAATTGGAGTTGTGGGGGGGCAGGGAGGGTTGTCAACAAAATCCAGTTCCCCTGCCACTGAGAGGCAGGAACTCTCCCACAAAATTAGCTTCTCATTTGCTAGTGACTGCTCATCCCCACATGTGCTGACATGGAGAAGCATGCAGTGGGTGGTGGGGGAGTTTGGACAGAGCACTGATGGAGCTGTTATCCAGGAAACACCTTGACCCTGTGATCCCAGCCTCCACTTACATGGCTCTGTTTCCTGGATGCAGCCTGAGGAATTCTATGTGGAAAGCTAAATATAACCTTTGATGTAGTGTTTCTGGACAGGAAATGCAGTATGAGAGTGAGAAAGATGATAAACATATTGCTAGAGGAGACACAAATACAAAAATCTAGCCAAAGGGAAAAATGATGGCCTTCATTCTATAGACCCAGAAGAGCTGATCAGAGGTGTTTTTCATTTCTGTTTTTGTATTAGGGCAGCCTGAAGCAGGATGTGATGCAAAACTGGAATGATCCAAACTTGTTTTCTCTGAGAAAACCATCACCCTTAACTTAGGTAAAAAACGCAGATGGTTTTCTCTGAGAAAACCATCACCCTTAACTTAGGTAGAAAATGCAGAAAATGCAGAGTATTTAAGAGTTGCTTATAACTTTTACAAATTACATTTTTAAATTTCAGCATATTTATTTCATTTTAAATAGCAGCACCTGAAGGCTTCTGATGATAATAGAAGTTATATGGCTTTAGTGTGTCTTCAGAGACCCTGGGGTTCTTTTATTAACAGCCTTTTTGACTGTTTTAGTGTCTGTCTCACGTGGACCTAAAACAAATGCAGTTCTTCCAACTAATAGTCTGTGTGCTGTTCCTCTAGCCCCGTGGGCATGCCCAATTCCCCCATTAACCATTCAAATGATGATATCAATAATTGCATAATGTTGATTTTTAAGCTTTACACTTTGGAGAATGTCAAGTATATACCCAAGTACAGAGGCACTTCTAATGGAACCCCCACATGTCCATCACCAGTGATGGTCAGTGAGATCATCATCTATACCTCTACTAGCTCACTGCTGCCAGGTTTATTTTGAAGCAAATCCCCCAAATCATATCATTTCACCTGTAAATATTTCATTATGCCCCTAAAAAGTTCAAAGACCTTAAAAATTACCCAGAATACCATTTTGCGCCAAAAATTTTAACAGTAATTCCTTAACATTTCAAATATCTCTACTAAATTATTTTGAAGCAAAGAACAGCCATCTTAACATGGAGATAAATATTTCAGTCTCCATATCTAAAAAATGAACACCTTTTAATTTTTTCTAAGGAAAATCACAGTGTCATGATCACACTTAAAAAAAAAAAGCATTAATCCCTTAATATTACCGGATATTCAGTCGGTGTATAAATTTTCCCGATGTTCTCATTGTTATTTTACAGTTAAGTTGTTTGAATCTGGATCCAAACAAATCTACACGTTGCGTTTGATAGATATTTCTCTTGCATCTCTTTTAATTTATGGGCTTTCCTTTCCTTCTTGTTTTTCTTAATAATTCACTGACAAATCTGTCTCGCATTCTGGATTTTGCAAGATTACAGTCCAGTAGAGTGTTATTTCCCCCGAAAACACTTTAACTTTTCCTTTATTCTTTTAAAAATATATTTTTTTAAAATTTAAATTCCAGTTGGCGTTCAATATTGTATTAGTTTCAGGTGTACAGCATAGTGGTTAGACACTTGTATAACTCACGAAGTGATCCCCTGATACGTCTAGTACTCACTTGGCATCATACATAGTTATTACAGTATTATTGACTATTTTCACATGCTGTAATTTACATCCCTGTGACTATTTTGCAACTACCAATTCGTACTTCTTAATCCCTTCCTCTTTCTCTCATCCCCCCACTCTTCCTTCCCATCTCTCTTTATTCTTTTTTAAAATAAAGTTTTATTGAGACATTTAGAGGTTAGACAAAATACACAGATGGAGCCCATCGTTTAAATTACATTTTTGTATTTCATAGACTTTTTTCCTTAATTAAAATAAAATAAGAGGCTCTGTAGCTGCTTTCTCCCCTGCACACCAGAAAGATTCATAAATTGATCGCTTGTTCATATTCCTATTAAAGTTTCTGCATCACTGATCTCCCATGTCGAGCCTCTGCGAAGCATTTTTCTCCTCCAAACCAGACTAGTTATTCTCTAAAACAGGAAAGCGCACGGGGATGAAGGATCAAACGCCCTCCGGGGAGGGCGTTACAGAGGTGCTGATTTTAAATGTTCGAGGGATGATCAAAACGGACATGGCAGGAAATGTTTAAAAATTACAGAACGGAAGCAAAGGCAGTTTGAATAAAGCGCTGTCTATATACCCTGGTCTAGGCAGAAACTACCGGCAGGGCATGAGCTAATTTAGGCCTATGGTATTAACAAAAAGTATGGTGAAAATTGTCCTGGAGATTCGAAATTTTCAGTGGACTCTGAAGCCTCCTGAGTAACAAATTGGCTTGTTCATTTACTCACTCATTTGGGGTTAGGTAGCAGGTAGGTCTGAGAATACTAAAATAGTCTGTGGTCCTCACAGAGTAAATAGAAGATGCAAGCTCGAGTACCTGTAGTACTAAATGGCCCAGAATTAGTGCCTCAGTTTCTCTTCCTGAGATTTAGACACTGTATCCGAAAGACAAAGTACCCGAAGACAATTCAGATGGAAACTGAAAGGTTCATTTCAATTACATCTTTGAACATGTCTGTCCTTCAGTGTAAGAGTCTCTAATTCAAAGATGTCACGTAATAATTCAGCATTCATTCATTCATTTATTCATTCAGAATGCCTTTAACATTCTAGGCAGTTTCTTCTCTCTGAAAACCTTTTCCCACACTTTTCCCTGCCTAATTTCTATTCACTTGCACGTCTCGATTTAGGCATCTCTTGTGGGGAGTCTTACCCGGCCTCAAAGTTTTGGTTAATATCCTTCTCCATGCCTCTGCTTATCAACTGCCTGTTAGTCCTTGGAACCACCAAACTGCACCAGGCAGTGAAAAGAGTCATTGGCTAGATCAGTTAGCTGTTCCTGCATTTTTTAAAAATCCCCAAAATGAATGCTTTAAAACCACAACTATCTTGCTAGCTCATCATTCTGTGGGTAGGTTGGCTGGTTCTGTGTGTGCTGGCCTGCCTGGGATCCCCACATGTCTATGATCAGCTGGTTGCTGGGACCTTGGGATCTCATCTGGGTGGCTCATCTCTGCTCCATGTGATCTTGCATTCAGTTGTTGAGCTCAGCAATTCTTCACAGTCACTTTAGCCAGTCCATTGGTTAACAGTCACAAGGCCGAATTCAAGGGGTCAGGAAATAGATTTCACCTTCTGATGCAAGGAGTTACAAAATATTGTGGCCGCTTTTGCAATCCGCTGCCCTGATTTTCAAACTGAGACAGTTTTCCTTAGGGAAAGAGCTGTGTATAAAACAAAGAAAGGAGTCCTTGGGGAATTGTCAGGATAGACTTGGAAAGAACGAAGACTTTTCTGAATATAAAAGTAAAACAATTTTTTTTAAATTTCCATTGGAGCCCAGGAAGTGAGAGGAACGAGGGGAGCAAGAAGGGAGCTGAGGTCTATGGGAGTAATGGCTGTTTCTCCATGAGGGTTAAATGCAGGGCCTCACACACTCACATGCACCGCTCCAGACTTTCACTGTGTTTTTACAACAACAGCCAGGCCACTGATACTTCAGAGAGCGAGATGAGATCGGAGGTGTCCGGCAAGGTGACATGTACTGGCAAAGAGGACTTGGAGATGTTCAGAAACTTAAACCTGTGTCACCTCTGATTTTGCCTTTAATATGGGCAAGTTTTAGGGACATTGTTAGATTCTATATTAGTGGTTGGAGTAATGATACCTTTTTTTTCTTTTTACATTTTATCATGGAATATTTCAAACATATACATAAAGGAGACAGCAATCTAAGCAATCCCCTGGCACCCAGACCTTTGCCCAGACCACGATCAATTGGTGACTATGTTTCATCTCTTCCCCACCTATCATCTGCCTACCACACTACACCATTTGAAGGAAATTCAGGATCTCTTCTCTGTAAATATGTCAATATGTATTTCTAAAAGGTAGAAAGTTGTTTTAAAAGTGTATAATCACATACTGTTATCATGACTTTAAAAAATAACAATAATTCCTTTTTAAAAATCAAATATCTAGTCAATGTTCAAACTTCCAATTGTCTCCATACTGATTGGTACGTGTTACATCTGTTAACCTACAAGATGCCCCAAATAAACTGATTTGAAAATCTATCGCTTAGGCATTTTGGAGATTCTCTAATACAGTTATTGAAGAAACCAAGTCGTTTGTCCTATTGAGTTTCCCCAGATCTGGATTTTGTGGATGGCAACTTCATACTGCCATGTAATGTGTTTGTATGGCTTCTGTGTTTCCTATATATGAATAATTGGATCTAGAGGCTTGATTAGTTTCCAGTTTATTTATTTTGGAAAGACTACTTTGAAAGTCATGTGAAGAGCTACTCCTTCTATTCTGGAAGATTTTGTTCAGATTTACGGCTTTAAAATTCTGTGCTTCAAATTATGTCAGTTTGTACCTTGAATAAATATATTCACAATCTTTTCCTCCCAAGTAATGAATAAATTTTAGCTTTTCCATGTTTACTGCTCTGGCAAAAAGTAGGGAGTGAGGAATACACACAATATTTTGAAACGCCTAAGCAATAACTTTTCAAATCAGTTTAGTTTGGAAGTGCATTTGTTGTATATGTGATCTAATTCCAGCACCAGCAATAAAACTTTATGAGAAGATCTAGTGAAATATCCAACACGCAGGTGTGAGCATTAAAATAGAAGCAACTGGTTTAAAAAAAATAATAAACTAGACACAGGGAGGTTCAGACACTGGCTGAGGAAAGAGTGAGAAAGGCTGGGATTGTTGTAACTTCTGGCACCCAGAGGCAACATCAGCCATCTAAATAAGACATTTCTGTTTCTGTTGACCATCAGTAAATATCCGGGTTAGCTAGCAACTATTCATGATCTTATTGTCTGTTAAGTGTTGGAAACTTGGCTGTACCCTGTTTGTAAATACACACACCGAGTCATAGCTTACATCATTGCTTTTAAATAGAATCATTTTCCCTATTTGAACTATGCAGCTATTCAGGCTGTGAAAGCAAGCCTTTTTTTTTTTTTTTATCATCAACTTCATCTAACCATTTTTTTTCAAACAACAATGAGTTTAAAGCTGGTTAGAACACCAGCTATGGCAGCTCCCTCTTCTCAAATTCCCAGAGGTGGGTTTCTACCATGGAGAGGAGGTGCCCCCGATAAAAAGCTGGTCTCACACACTGTATATAGAATCCAGGAAGGGAAGGCCACCCGTGCCCTGCCTCTAAGGCCACCAGGCAGCCAGCCTGAACTATAGTTCTCCATTTTGGTCTTTGTGTTTGATTTTATGAGAATCTGGATGGCGGATTGTCTCTTTTTTCCCTTCATTCTTCATTTCGTTTCTGTAAACAATAGTATTCTCTTATTCTTATGACATAGGAAGCAACAGACAAAGGTGGCTTCCATGGAGAAGCGAGAACAGGCTAGGTTTTAAGTTGATATCAGGGAGGGTGGGACACTGACGGCACTGCTATTTGATAGCTGGTTCCTGCCTGAGACCGTCCCAGATGAGGTGTGGTGTAAATGACAGTGGCCTCCCCGCCGCCACTCCCGCCTCCACAGAGGAGGACAAGGGACGAGGGCTGGGATGTGAGCCTCCTGCAGTTCTCCACGGGTGATAAGAAAGGCTGTGTCAGCTCCACTTGAGTTTCCTCAGCCACAAGGTCATGACATGGGACAGGCAGCAGGCAGGGAACCTGTTTCCTGGGCTCATCTTCAAAGCCAAGTCCTTCTCACACTGCCATACATAATGTTCTCTGTCTTTAAAGACTCATGTGATGAAATTGGATCCATCCCATTAATACAGAATTATCTTTCTATTTTAAGGCTTTTAGCTTGAATCGCATCTGCAAAAATCCCTTTTTTACTACATCAGGCCACATATTCACAGGTGCTGGAGACTGGGGTGTGATCACCTTTGGGAACCATTACTCTGCCTGCCACAAAGAATCACGTTTCCTTAGAAGGAGGAAAATAAAAAAGTCGAGGAAAGAAATGTTTTCAAGGAGACTCTTTAAAGTCCTCACTCCTTACCTTATCATTTAAGCTCCTTCAATCCGACTTTCCAAAATAGCCACCCCAGTTTTTCTACTTGAAATATCCCAGGGTTCCTTTATCTGAACCGGACTGTACATGCTCTGGGCTTTACCTCAACCTCCACTGTTCCTGGTGCCACCTCACCCCTTCTCAGCATCACCACCTCGCCTCCAAGGTCCAGCTAGTGCACATCTCTTACAAAGTCTCCCCTGATCCTCCAAGAGAGAAGAAAACATCAGTGTTTTGTCTGTCCTCTTTTGCGTTAAGGAAACTTCTGCCTGGTCTTACAGTTCCTTGTGCCCCATAAGGCCACAGTTTCCCCAAGGCCCTGATGGATGTCCTCTTGGTGCCCTGTGCACAGCAGGAGCCACATCTATGTGCAGTGCCCGAAGGCCTGAATGACCCTCAGTGGACGCCTACTGGGGAGAAGGGGCCCACGGGGGAACACCCTAGGGGTTTTGTGTTCTGCACCATTAGATCCTTGACCTGGAAATGAAGCTCTTTGTCAGGTATTTGCACCTAATCAAGGAGAAGCCACCTGTATTCACGGGGAACACGTGGGTCCTATCAAGAGGATGTACCCTGTATCCCCTTCAGAAGTAGACACAGCCTGATGATAGGCGAGGCCCAGAAGCAGGAGAGAGAAGTCGCTGCAGCCTCCCACTTCCCCTCTCCACTCCCTAGTTGCCTGCCCATAACCACAGGTAGGAAGGTATGTGTGGTCCTCCTGGAACAGTAGAGAAATAGGTTACAAAACAATTGAGACCCATCCTACCCAACAACTCTGGGATCCTAACTCCCAGTACCTCAGAATATGACTTTATTTGGAAATAGGGAAGAAGGCCCTGCCAACACCTTGATCTCAAATTCCTGGCCTCCAGAACTGTGAGACAATACATTTCTGTTGTTTAAAACCACTTGGTTTGTGGTGCATTGTTATAGCAGCCCTAGGAAACTAATACACACTCATACCCATTATGGTTGACTTCTTTGTGAATGCAAATGTACTTATGTGAACAGAAGAAATTTCAACTATTAAGTAAGAACTTTGGGTTTCTTACTTAAGCTCTCTGAACCCCATTTTCCTCATCTGTATGAAAAAGGTAAAGATAGCTCAGGCTTGTAGGGTGAGTGTGAGGATAAATGCGATCTTGAACTTAAAGCAGTTAGCTTAGCCCCCGGTGCATTGAAAGTTCTCAGTAAATGGTGGTGGTGATAGTATTCCAAGTTCACACAGAAGTTAGAAGTCAGGGGTCCCTAGAGCAGCAGGCACCAGGGAGGTGTCTGGGTGCAGAGGCTGGAGAAGTAGATGGAGCCAGAGTGTAAAACTGAGGAGGATGTCAGTGGAACTTCAACCTGGCACCCCTCAGTTTTACTCAGCTCATCTACTTCCTGGTTGTCTCTACCCCAACTTCAACCCCTCCCTCCTGCTGGCTGTTGTGCTTAAGAGGAAAGGAAATGTGTCTTAAATGTGTGCTTCTTGGCAATTCCACCAATCAGAAAAATGGGCTGTATCAAACCACCCAATTGATGGAACCTAGCTTATCGTAATATCTGTGGAATAAGTAAATAAATAAATGGATGAATATTTGAA
>NW_011888941.1:411813-427345 GCF_000151845.1 Pteropus vampyrus
AGAAGGTGAGGAATGATTGCCTGTACTGTATAAGACCAACTTTCTGATGTAAATCTTAAATATCTAAAACAGACTGTTGAGGCCTCTCAACTTCG
The DNA here is from genome assembly GCF_000151845.1 of Pteropus vampyrus. Classification (NCBI taxonomy): domain Eukaryota; kingdom Metazoa; phylum Chordata; class Mammalia; order Chiroptera; family Pteropodidae; genus Pteropus; species Pteropus vampyrus. Next base: position 411,909 of record NW_011888941.1, read on the forward strand.
AATTCCCCCAGTGACCAAGGGGGAATTTGAGCCCAGGAGCCCTATATCCTGTGGTCTAACTCCCGTCCCTCAACCCGGTCTCCTGTGGTCCACTGGGCCCTGGACTACTCTATCTTCATTACCGCCCTTATGCACAACCAGGGTTGTCTATGAGAAGTGAATCCCTACTGGTTTATTTTTACAGATTTTGACTTCCCTCCAAAGTCCTCCACCAGTTTCTGGCTGTGGCCATGGGTGGCTGGAGCTCTGTTTCTCGAAGTATCTGTGTCCACATTTTTAACTGAAATGCTATTCTATGGAGGGCATTGGAACTCCTTTTGGCAGGGAGGGTGTTTTCCCCTTTGGAAGGGAAGGTAAAGTTAATTCCTGGGTACATAACACCCAGGCACTCTGCCTAACCATGCTATGAATGTCTCCTGTATTCCAAACCACGTTCTTGTAAGACAGTCCTCTTCAATCACTTTGTGCCTAATAGCATGTATCTCACGCTTGGGTAAATCATTTCCACTTTCCCTCTTGCCACAAAACTAGGAAATGGGCCTAGGAAATGGATCTGGAAAGAAGGCAGATGAGTTAACAAAAGGATGCTAAAGAGTGGAAAAACAGGAAAAAAAAGAGCCCTCTTTATTGGTCTTTAAAACTCTTAAACAGTAAAGAAGAATAAAGAAAACTCTCCCTTTGGTAAAATAGTTCTTGGAGATGAAAATTTCTTTTTCATTTTAGTATTTTCGATGAAACACTAAAAATAAAGGCATCTCTTTTGTATCCTTCCACTTTGTAAAGAAATACCACCTCCTCATCGGCCTTTCAAGGAGAATCTGGAAGTCAGAATCAAATGAACATCCTCGCCCTCAATTGCAGGGCTAGGAAATGCATGAGAAGGCAGAGCTACCGCCGCCACACAGGACGATATTGTCTGTATCCTTCATCACACTGCTGCCAATTATTGATATGATTACTGAGAGGTCCTTAAGCTTAGCAATACAGCAAATACCTGCTTTGTTAGAGAGGTCCCTCTGGTCCCCTCCTTTCAATGATTCCCAGACAGGGATCCATAATGGCTGCTTTTGCCTTCATCACCTTGAGCAAGGCCTTGCAATGGGGAGGGCCGCCAGAGCCACCGGGGGTCTACTGAGCACATCATCCATCATCCAGCCCCCTGTGGAAGGTGGCCTCAAGGTGTCTGAGGCTCAACATCCCTTTTGCCTTCTCTTTGAACCACCTGTGTTACCTAGGGAAAGAATGCCATCACCATACTTGTATATTCCCTAAACCACACTCCTGGTTGTAGAAGAGAAATGCATGCATTACCCATTATGCAGCGGGGTGGAAAGAACTTTCCTTGCCAGCCTGTAAGGAGTCCCAAGGCCATGACAAATTCCCTGTGCTTCCTGAGCCAGTGTTGTTATCTGAGTATTGGTGATTATAACGGTTAATTTTATGGGTTGACTTGACCGGGTCACATGGTGCCCAGATATTTGGTCAAACATTCCTCTGGGTGTGTCTGTGAGGATGCTTCTGGGTGAGATTAACATTTCAGTCAGTAGACTGAGGAAAGCAGATTGGCCCCGCCCCCAGCATGGGTGGGCCAAGGGCTTGACTAGAACAAAAAGCTGACCCCACTCCAAGTAAGAGAGACATCTGCCTGGCTGCCTTTGAACTGGGACAGTTCTCTCTGCCTTCAGACTTAAAGTGAAATATCAGTTCCTCCTGGATGTTGAGCTTGTCAACCTTTGGACTAAAGCACCATTGGCTCTTCGAGTTCACATGCCTGAGAACTTGGACTAGAATTATACCATCACTTTTCCTGGGTCTCCTACTTGCTTACTCATCCTGCAGATCTGGGGACTTGCCAGGCTCTATAATTAGAGAGCCAATTCTTTATAACAAATCCCTGTCTCTGTCTCTCTCTGTCTCTCTCTAGATATAGCTACAGATACACATCCTACTGGTTCTGCCTCTCTGGAGAGCCCTGTCTAATACAGCAATAAATGAGATTAAATTAGGAAAGCCAAGGACTTAATATGCAGAAGGCTGAAGGCTCTCTTCTTAATCTTCAGAGTTCCAGAGACTGGAACTCCCAACCCAACTTTGGCTGACAGTCACCTGGTGAGCTTCCCCCAGGGCTCATGTTCTGCTGGGCTCACTCCCACCTCCATCAGACAGAAAGCCCTTAAGGGCCACAGGGAGTCTCGTTGTTGTTTGTGAAATAGGCTGACATGCTCCTATTAATAGCAACTGTTTTCCAAATGCCCCTCCAAGGACCAGGCCCTCACTGTTTTGATGATGTGGCCTTCTCCAGGGTTATCCCTAGCGTCCCTCACTTACTGAGCCAGCTAGTGTAACACAAAGACTTGAATTCCTAGGGAACAGAAAGGTCCTAAGGTGAAATCTGGGCTTTCACCTTACTGGCCACCGCAGAAGAGAGCCCAAGTATTATAAAATGCCTTGATTTAATTCCTTTTCTCATGTTCACATGACTATCTGTAAAAAGAAAGAAAAAAGGAAAGAAGAAAGAAAAAAAGAAAGAAAAAGAAAGGAAGGAAGGAAGAGTAAGGGAAGAAGGGAGGAAGGAAGGAGAAAATGCCTCTAAACCTAAAGCAAAGAATCACATCAACATATTTATCAGAGACCAAGTTAAATCAAACATGAATCAACTCTCATGTTTGCAACATCTTAATCTGGACTTATTAAGACAATTCTTGAGTAATTTCCTTTTGTTCCCTGCCCCATAACACCTCTATTTTAGGCAAGGCAGATACCTTCTCCACTTCAAATTTTTATTTGATTTTCCACTTCAACTTTTTATTTATTTGATTTTTAACTGACCTTTAGCACTTCTCTTTTTCCCAAGGGTAGAATTAGTTTTCAACCAGCTTTGAAATGTGCTGAAGGGAGACTGAGCACCTGCCCCTTTGAATGACTCCTGAGCTAATAACCTGGAGTAGGAATCCTGCCTTGGGGAAAGCAGGTTACTAGTCATTATCAGAGGTGATAGAGAAGCTCCCCTTCCTCCAGGAACTTTAGCATCTACACAAAGGGCAGAATAGATTGACCCCAAGAGTCTCCTGCCATTACATGTGCCTTTTCCATGATTCTCAGGGTCACTCCCCATTTGGAGAAGGCCCGATCCTTGAGGGCTGCCCTCATGTAGCTTTATCCACTGACCAGAAACAAGTGATAATTCCATTTCTTGGTACAGAAAACCTACTTCCTTCTCTGATTTCCCTAGTATCTGATACCTACTATGGATTCCAAGAAGAAACGATTAAAACAGTTCAAGGTTGGGCTGCAGGCATGAAGAACAAGATACAGCATTGATGGAATGATGGCTGGTTTGGGGCTTAGAAAAATTATAGGATGTGCATATTCTCACTTCTGAGTCTAGGCGAGAAATGCTGCATTAGATGAGCAGCAAGATATTACAAAAACAAAGAGCCTTGGGTGAGTCAGTGATTAGAATTCATAGGTTCTGAGAATTTGTGCAGACTCTTGTTCTTTTGTGAAAAAGGCAGCTCTCAAACTTGGAACTTGGCATAAATAAGCCCCTAGAAGAAGGTCTGGTAAAACTCAAAGGGCAGGAGTTAACTCTGCTTATGGATAACACTGAAAGCACTAACCTAGGCTAAGTAAGCACTGAAATGTTTTCTGTTTAGACTTCAAAGAGGCTCAGGGACGGAGCAGCTGTGTCCTGCCAGCTTCCCCTTTGATGACAGAGGGGAGCACCAAGGGCAAACCAGCAATCTGTGTGGAGAGGGAAGGGCAAACATCACTGATAAAATGCCTTCCAAGGCAAAGACAGAGCTAATGCAAATATGATAGATCAATACCTAGATTCCCTCTGATATGGGATCAAAGCAGACAGACAGTTTACACAAAAGCAAACACAATGAATCAATGCCTAGAAGCACTTCTAGAAATGTAAATGTACAATTTTATGATAGCATGAGGTACCTATAAAGCTCACAAATAAATAAGAATGTAACTATCCAGCTTGGTCAGAGCCTAAATCGGTTTGATCTCTTGGGACAGCAACATGGCAGTAGATATAATAAAAGCTACGAATGTGTTTTATGACTGCTCATCTAAGACTCTATTTTAGGAATTATACCACATAAAAGTTATTTATTTACAGTTGTAAAAAATAAGGAATCATTCCAGAAGCTCAAATCAGGTAATTGGTTAAATAATGTACAGCACCTTAACCTAAAGGCATGAGGATCTATCTCACTGTCTTATAGACGAAGACACCCAGGAGAGATGAAATCCAGGGTGGGGAAGAGGTTTCTTCTTATGTACCCATTCTCTTGATGGAGGTCTGTCTCGGAGTCCTGAATTCAAAAGGACCTGAGGCAAGATCTGGGTTTCTAAAAAGAAAACCTGATCAATAAGCATTGTCTACCAGGGATGAGTCTGAGGGCTGTGGGAGGTTCTATGCATGCAATTGTGAGCCCTGGGTCCTAGGGCTGGCTGCGAGCACGGTCGGCACTGGAGCTGGTCTCCTCTCCTGTGTACCAGAGTTTCCCTCGGTGTCTACAGCACAAGTCTCCAAACTGGGGACCAAGGGTTCCTTAGCGTGGGCGAAGACGTTCAGAGGCTACTCCAGAAGTTTCAGGGGGACGCATTACCTGACTCTCAGTATCCCTACACGTCTTGTCCTAGAACAGATATGTGGACAGTTGGCCCAAGTTCCCCAAAGCCCACTCCCACCTAGGAAAGGCAGGCATGCTTTTTCACCATCTTAAATCTTAGTAGGAAGCGTTACTCTGGGTGGGAAAGGTTCCATATGCAAAACTGGGTGACACCGCCTGTAATAACTGATCAATTTCTCATAAACCCAGATGGTCCCTGCCTCTCCCAGTCTATACACACCTTTGTGAAGGGAGAGGTGGTCCTCTGTGAATTAAGACATGGCAGCGTGAGTGACGAGAGTAGTAACAACCTCCCGGTTGCAACTTTGCTTTTTCCACTCCCCACCATGACCACTAAAGCATTATTTTCTCTCTTGAGAATCCTTTGATAGTGAAGTAGAAAGAGCTGCCCTGAGAAACACTAATTATCAAGAAGTGCTTATTTTCATACATGCACATTAACTATTCTTCTCAGCTATTATCAATTTTCATCCCTAGCAAGTGGCATCAGGAAAGAAATGTGCCATCAAATAGCCAGAGAAGTAGAGGTCAGTGACAGTGATTATTTTAAATATAACTAAAATGCTTTCTGGGACTGCCAAAGTTTTGAGTCATTGATTATAACCCAGAGGTAAAATTGTTGCAAAACTTCTTTTGTAGTTGGTAAAACTATTTTCATCAAGTATTAGAAAATATTCACTCAAATTATGTGATCTCCAGCTTTATTTTCTAAATTTATAATTCCCTTTACCTCCTAATAGTGAGAAGTAAATAATATACTAGCTCTTGGCATAGGAAACGTTTGATCATGGTGTATCTGACTTAAAGGTTCATTTCCAATAAAATTCTACCTTTTATGTTTATTATGTATTAAAATTGATAATATATTTATGTTGTCTTAATCAGTCATGTTCTAAAAGAATATAATGCCGACTCAGCCAAGAAAAACTAACGTGTAGATCATTATCATCAACTTGAAACATAGAATTTCAGTTTCTATATGTGTGTTTTGTCTCGTAGGATAACCAATAAGACACCTTGAAGAATCACAATATGGTATGAGGATAAAAAGCTATGGAGAAAGTGGACTGGAAATACAGTTTCAAGAAGAAAAATCTACTTTAGTTCATTTTTAATGGATGTTGGTGAGTATCAAATTGCTAGTTTTGAAATTCCATTGTAAAACTGTTTAAGGATTAGTTTTATTTTTGAGGCTCAGTATTTGCATAGATGCAATTATCTAAACTTATGTAAATTTTCTTTTTTCTTTTCAATTGCAATTGATATTCAATATTATTTTATATTAGTTTCAGGTGTACAGTACAACCGTTAGACATTCACATAATTTATGATGTGATCCACCTTATTAGTCTAGCACCCACCTGGCACTGTACACAATTATTACAATATTACTGACTATATTCCCTGTGCTGTACTTACATCCTCGTGACTATTTCATAACTACGATTCGTACTTCTTAACCCCTCCCTCTTTTTCACCCATCCCTCTAACCCCCTCCTATCCTGCAACCATCAGTTCGTTCTCTGTATCTATAAGTCTAAACTTATGCACATTTTAAAATGTCAACATAAAACGTGCAATGGAATGAACAGTTTCAAAATTCTTTGAGGGAGCATGTGACAAAAATCTTTATAAACTGCTCTTCTTCAAAGGTCATCCCGTTAGAAATGCCTCACAAAAAGAGTATCTGGATCAAATAGATTTGGGGAATGCTTCAAATCCCCATTTTGAAAACTTACAACCCATACTGAATACTCTGAGAAATCCTATGATAAAAAGCCTGCTGAATGTTGTTTAATCCAGTGTCTCCCAAACTTCTTTGTTCATTGATCTCTATCTTCTCAAATGTCCCTTTTACTATCCAGGGGATAGTTTGAGGGGAAAGTTGCCATGTCACATCCCCCTAGCTCCTGATAAAGAAAATTGTGTATGAAACAGTAAGTGGGAAACAGAAAAACAAACAAAAAAAAATACTGACACATGGTGCAATTATGCAAAACTATTTACTGGTTGAGACAATTTGGAGACCAATGTAAACAGCTTAGCATTTCCTGTTCTCTTCCTGCTTAAGACAAAGACAAGTCATAAGAGAGGGGAGGTGGAGGGAGGGCACATATGGGCAAGTGGGAAGGGATGACAGCTGGTTGACTGATGGATTCGGGAGAAGGTCCTGAGTACAAATTTGGGCTCTGGGCGCCCAGAGTCATCCTGGCCCTGGAAGGTGTATGAGATCCACACGAAACATCAGTGTCTGGGGGAACTGTCTCGGCCAAGGGAGTTGTTTTAAGCTATAGAGCTCAGCTCTTGAGAGTAATTAGTGTGAGCCAGTGGACACAGCAAGCTTAACGTTTCATGGGCAAAAGGGCCAGCCTCAGATCTGGATGTGAACAGTTTATGCCATTCAGATAAGACAGCTCCAGTTCAGGCCATTTCTCTCACAAACCGTCTTGGGAAGAAGTGGAGCAGCTGGCTGGGTTTTATGATCTCCAGGGGAGCGATGTTGCTTTTCCCCAGAGAATTCATCTCTTGCAGGTGCTGCCATTTCTGTGGCAGACTCAGCATGTCACATCTTCGAGACAATATTAAAGCATCTGTGAAACAAAGCTTCTCAGCTTGAAAAGGAAGAAGGGTTTTAGATGAACAGCACTATAGCAAATCCAATATGAGGTCCGTTGGTGCCTACAGGGATGTGGGTGTGGACACTTCTACAGAGAGCCACTGGTGTCAGTCCTCCAAAGGGACACGCCTCTTGCATGAGGACAAGAACTATTGGAACTCGGCTAGGCCCAAATGGTGACAGGAGGAAGGAGAACAAGCTCAGAATATCGTCTTCTCTCTGAGGAAATATTTGGGCAGCTTAGGTCCCAAAATAATGCTGCTACTCCTTAAATGACAAAGTCTGAAGTAATTGGCCCTTGATTATCTGAGAGTTTACCTAGTTGCGGATTACCTATGTTAATTATGTTCGTATATTCTGAAAATGAACAACACTTATCTATCCCACATGTTCTTTTTTTTTATTGAGTTGAAATTCACTTAACATACAATTAACTATTTAAAAGTATACAATTTAGTGGTATTTAGGATATTTGTAAGGTTGTGCAACCCCGAGATCTAGCTAGTTTCAAACTTTTTCATTATCCCATAAAAACACCCCAAACCCATTAAGTGATCTCTTCCCACTTCCCCCTCTCCTAGATGCCTGATGACTTCTAATCTGCTTTCTTCTCTGTATGGATTTATATATTCTGGATTTTTTTTTTTTTTTTTTTAGTCTATATTCATGAGGAATATTGGTCTGTAGTGTTCTTATGGTATCTTTGTCTGGCTTTGGCATTAGGATAATTCTGGCCTCATAGAATGTGTTAAAAAGTAGTTTTTTTCCCTTCTGTACTTTTGGAAGAGTTTGAGTATGATTGCTGTTAATTCTTTTTTAAATGTTTGGTAGAGTTTACCAGTGAAGCCCTCTAGTTTGTTGGGAGGTTTTTGATTATCGATTCAATCTTCCTGCTTGTTATAAGTCTGTGGAGATTTTCTATTTCTTCTTGACTCAGTTTTGATAATTGATGTATTTCTAGGCATTTGTCCATTTCATCTAGACTATAATTTGTTGGCACACTACTGTTCATCCTATTCTCTTTTGATCCTTTTAATTTTCATAAGGTCAGCAGTGATATCCTCACTTTCATTTCTGATTTTAGTCATGTTTTCTCTCTTTTTTCTCTTAGTTTAGCTAAAGGTTTTCAATTTTATTCACCTTTTCAAAGAACCAACTTTGGGTTTTGTGAATTATCTATCTCTATTGTTTTTGGACTCTTCACTTCACTTATCTGTGTACTAATCTTTACGATTTTGTTCTTTCTGTTGGCTTAAGGGTCAGTTCTTCTTTTCTCATTCTTTAAGAACCACATGTTTTTTTCAAGGAGACTTCACTGTCCCTTCATCAAGAGGTAGGGTCTGTTTCTCCTTATTCTGAATCTGGATGGCCCTGTGACTCATTTTGATCAATAGAATGTGGTGGAAGTTATGCTGGGTACCTTCCAAGGCAAGGCCTTGAGATATTTGCAGCCTGCACTGCCTTCTTGGAATCCAGCCTCCATGCTACGAGGAAGTCCAAGTAGCTGTATGAAGAAGCCCGCAGGGAGGAGAACCGAGGAACCAGCTGAGCCTCTAGCTGGTAGCCAACACCCGCATGACAACAAGGCTACTGTAGACCTCCAGCCACCCAGAGACCCAGCAGATGAAGCAGAACTGCTTTATCAAGCCTCAGAATTGTGAGAAATAATAAAGTGTTATTTTGAGCCATGAATTCTCATAGTGGTTTGTTATGCAGAAGTAGATGACTAAACAATAACCCAAGTCCTTCCCTTCCCACCACTCACTAGGGTCCTCTGAGCCATAAGGGTCAAGGAAGGGGGTTGGCAGGGGAGGTGACCTCAAGAATTTCACACGAATTCATCACTTGCACTCAGGCCGAACGACCATCTCTGATGAGAAGAATGACTTTGGGGTTGCCCGAGAGATTGGTGGTGTCTGGAAACTGCAGAGGCCTTAGAGTTAGGCAGCCTGGAGCTCAGAAGCCACTTCTGCTGTTTGGCGGTTGGTTGTGTGACCAACGAAACATTTAAACTTTGAATCCCGGTGTTTTCCGTAGCAGACATGGCTGTGCAGCGGGTTTCTTCCGAGGATTTAATGAGAGAACATATTCAGTGTGCCAGGCATCGCGGCCCTCAGAGACGGTCAGTGCTGCTCTTGCCGTTGCTTCTCCTCTTCCATCTTTGCCTCACCAGTAACCTAATGCGAGTGCCGCAGAAGAGGTGAAAGTGGGTGTGTCACATATTTGCAGTTCCATCTTACTAGTCCTAACGCTAGGAAATTAAAGGAGGGACAAACCGCCTCAGTGGCCTAGAGAAAAATTTCTCAAGACTTTTGGAAACTGTGTAGACTTGTTGAAATGTCAAGAAATCAGCTAGATGAATCATGAAATATAATTTGTGATTCTAGTTTCTTATCTTGAAAGTGATAGAATTGTTACTTATTTTTCAAGATTGAAAAAAGTTTAATCTTGAAAATTTAAGCTGCCTAGAAATTACACAAATGTTGACTATTGCTTCCCTCAGGAGAGTTCATCTTTATATGTACCAGACAAGGACTCCGCTCACCACGAGAACCATAAATGTCTGAGTGGGCAGGTGTCTTTGCAAATTGAATCTGGATAAAATATTTTTTTCCAGATGAGAATTTGGGGTTTAACCTGTAAACACAGAAACACAGAAAGGTCTCCGTATCCTTTCTATATGTTCATTCCATTCCATAAATTATATATTACATACAAAATTATGTACTTTTTTATATTAAGTACAAGTTTGTAATCAGGAATATCGTCTTCCTAATTAGATTAAATGCTCTTTCAGAGTAGAGGTCAAAACATAGACTTCTTGTTCTGAATCCTTCCTGTGTGCAGCCCTGTTTTGGTTATGTCATAGTTATTCTTGAAAAACATTAAATTACATTCACCACCTTACCTCATCAATATTCTTAAGATAGTGTATGCCATTTCCTGGCTGAAGGGACAAGTGATTGAATAAATAAATGATGCCAACAAATATTTATTGAGTTCATGCTAAGTGTCAGAAAAAAATGCACCACCTCAGCCACTCCCATGCACCCAATTCAGCTCTCCAAGAGCAAGGAACAGGAAGTGGCGATGAGCTGGTCTTCCACTCCTATGGACGATTTTATTGCAGAAGAATACTCTGCACACAGTAGATATTGTATTAATCCAGGTCATTAGAGAAACAGATGGGATTAAATGTGCAAGGATATATTAGGGGAAATGCTTGTGTGGGAGAAAAATAGGAGAGAAGCTGAACGAGGCTGGGAGAGCCATCAGACTAAGGTACTCGTCTGACTCAGAGTGAAGGAGAATGAGAGGAAAGGTTGATTGAATATCTCCTAAACTGCCATGTAGTAGGAGGAAGGTTTAGATGGAAGAGGCATCCTGTGGCTCCCAGGAACAGACCTGCCCTATTATTCTGCCTGGCTCAGTCAGTGCCTGAGAATAGTCCATAGAAGGCATGGTCTTGGTACAAATCGATGATGGATTTCAAAGCAGAGCAGCTGGGGTCCTCTATCAATTACATCCCCTGTGGTTGGCAGCCTGCAAGGCACGGCCACCACAGATGCTCATATTTTTGTTCATTGAATTGATTTCACCTGAAAGAGCCACATCCCTCTTCTTTTCTTACCATGTCCATTCTGACCATGAAAGGGAGGCCTCAGGTCTCAGGAGGTAAGCGACCTTAGCCATTCTATTTTACAGTCTGGGCAAATCCCCATCAAGAAGTCTATTAGGAAGCTTCCAGGATCCATGTTTCTTTTAGTCTCAGAAAGTTCAGATCACCTGGCAAACATCTCATTTCCCTCAATAGGCCAGACTTGTTCATCAAAAAGTATAGTGGGCAATGGAAGTGTAAATGTATGTGTGTGTGTGAGAGAGAGAGAGAGAGACAGAGACAGAGACAGAGAGAGACAGAGACAGACACAGAGAGACAGACTTGGCTTATGCTCCAGCAGTTTGCTCCAAATATTTCAGTACTTACTCTCTTTAAATTAAAATGAAACAGCATAAATAATGCAGCCAAATCCACTTAATATCAAGTTATTAATAAAAAAATCCGTCTCATGAATTTTTTTTTTCTTCAGACTCCAAGCAATTTGGCAAAATTGCAATACAACTAGACAAATACTCGCTGACGTCAAAACACTCTCAGGGTTAGAGCTAAGTAAAAAGATTGCTTTCTGGGACTAAAATTACTTGCTATCAACCAAAGTAAACAAAATTTAATTATTTTAATAGATTAAAATCTGACATTTTGTTCCTCCTCTCCACAGAGACTGTGTGTTGGTTACACACAGTAGAGCCATCTGAGTGACAATGTCCATTCTGTAGAATTAAAGAGCTAGGCACTTGCCCCTATTTTGATGATAGAATTTTCTTCTACTTTTATTTTTAGAAAAATTCATTTACATTACTCTGAAGGAAGGAATCTAATCATACAAAAACTATGTTTTTCTAATAGTTCCTTGTAGATTAAGCCACACATGTAGATGGCTTAGAAATAACAAGTTTGATAATATTTTCAGAATACCTATCTTTAGCTGGAAAGCTAGTCATTTTGTGTTCACATCTGATCTTCCCAGATAGCAATGGCAATAAAAATAAATTTTGTTCAGGGAAGAGCCATTTGGCTACTTTCCTTGGACCTAAGTGTTCTAGTCTAATTTGGTCAAACTCAAAAAAAAAAAAAAAAGTCCAAGAAGTCAAAGGTAAATTAATATATATCGCTTAGATCAGCTTTAAAAATTACTCTTTATTCAGAATTCTCATTGAAAATAGGGGAAATCCTCCTTCTAGTTTTTTGATCAGCACTTTCTTCTTGAGCATTCTTTCATTCAGTTCTTCCTTCCGACATTTGTTGATTAGTATATACCTATCATTCTGTTAGGTATTGTAGAAGATACAAAATATATGTAACATTTTTACTCTCATAAGACTTTCAATTTAGTTGGAGAAATAAGACACAACCATATGCCATTAGTGAAATGGAAGTTTAAGGTTGAGAGAGAACATTTCTGGCCTCAGTGGTATCTGAGGTAGCATTTGAGGTAGAGGTTGTAAAAGATGTGTCTGAGATGAAAGAAGGCAGAGACTATACCAGATAGTGAGAAACTAGGAGGAGAGACAGAGAGGAAAGAAAATACAAAGCATCGTCAATTTTGTTGAAGACAAGTCCCGTTTAGGGGAGTAGATTAGATATGCAGATTCCTGGAAGAGCCAACAACAAGAGGCCAGAAACTAGAAGGTATCACAAGAATCAGAGCATGGAACAAGGGGCCCAAATTAGAATCATGACAGAGGGAATGGACTTGGGATCAAAGGAAAAGCCACTAAAGAAGAACTGACAGGATGTGGCCACCCAAATGGAAGAAGATGGCAAGAGCAATGAACTTAAAAAAAGATCCCCTTCTAAGCTTGGGTGATGTAGATGACTGTGCAACCAACAAAAATAAAAATGACAAAGACAAGGAGACACTGGTATTGACGGAAGAGATGTAGAGGAAAAGTGAAGATGCAAAGTTTAACCTTAATCACATGGAGTTTGTGGTGTGAACAGTATGTTTGTCACTGGTGAGAAATATGGGACTAAAATACAGGCCAGAAGTTATGGGCTTGTGGTCATAACTTAGGACTGATAAGAGTGAGGGAGAGGTTGATACCACAGGCATGCAGAAGCCCAGCGTGTGAGGAGAGGAGTGCTCACGAGAGGCAAGGGAAGAACAGAAAAGAGAGCTCAAAATAGAATTTTGGGGAGTCCCTTGCCCTAGTAGGTGCTCCTTCTAATATATTTGGAGGAGGATGTCCCTGTGGTGTGGTTGACTCTCGGGTGTCGTATAGTCCCCTAGGTTCCTCTCAGCACTACCTTGGGCTGCTCATACTGCTCTTTGTCACCTAGGCCTCTGGGTTCCCTGCTCTTCCTCAATAGGATACAGCTGTATGGGGTGGGGATGGTGCAGAGGGTGTCAGCATGCCCCCTTTCTGGGCTGCCCCTTATTTATCCACTAAATTACTGACACAAGGCTCTGGGTGTGCTGAAAACGTCATTAAAGTTTTGGGAATAACTATAGGAAATGGTAATGTAGGAAAGAAGCAAACTTCAGTCTGTATGCTAAATAATTATTTCCCAGATTCTTAAAGGAAAGGAAAAGGCCATCCCTTAAGCAGGGCACACTTGACTACCTAGTCTTACTTTCGTGACATGGAGCCTATCCTTCTCTTTCTCCCCTTAAAGAAACATCCATATTACTTTTTCTGCTGTGCAAATCTCCACACCTCTGTTCCAAAACCAGTGGATCCTCTAACAATGGATGGACCATATCCTCGCTCCATATGGCACACAATCCAGGAGACACAACCAGCCAGCCACTAGGATGTTTCCCAGAGTGCAAGGTAATCTATTTAAAATGAGACTGCAGGTAGCTTTGGTAGAACAGCCCAGAACTTGGAGAGGGCTTTCTCACTCCAAGTTCAATCCCTGCTCAGGCATCTTCATGGTAGGTGGTGAGGACAGCCCTCAAAATTGTCCTGAATATAACACGAAGACACAACCTCACACACCCTTTTCAAGGAAGAACAATAATTTTCAGAGACAATGTAGTCTAAATACACATTAAAGAAGAGAAACATTTTCCGAAAGGCAATGTAACCTATAAAAATTTCCCCAGTCTATCACTGAAATAGCTTTTTACATTGTGAGGCAGAACAATTGTTTTCTTTTTTTTTATGTCCCTGCTCTAGGACATGCTCAGGGCCCAGATGTGAGGCACTTGGCTTTCCAACAACAGATCTATCCATCCACCGCAAAGACCCTGCAGAAACTCTGAAATTATGGTTGCCTTATAAGAAATAGGAGAGCAGCCAGCTACGCTGGCAGAGACCTAATGAGCGGAAAGGTAAAAGAACAAAGAAAATCAAATTATGATTTAGGCCAGGGAAAAAGAGACTTAGAGAAAAGTAGGCCACAGTTTCATGTGCTCCATAGAAGTCAATATAGAAGAAAATGACGAAAAGTCGTTCCCAGCCTAGATATCATTGGTGACAGTCTACAAAAGAGTTTCAATAGAATGGGGTGGGGGTGGAGTAGAAGCCACAGTGGTTTTCTCTTCAGGAAAGGATATCAATGTACAACAGGGGAAAAATGACAGCTTAAGATGGTAAGAGATTTGGAGTAAGGTTTTATTTCCGGGTGAGAAACACCCAGAAATGATTTTAAGCGGACGGATAGAAGAGATTGAAGACAGACTGCTTTTAGTTGATAAAACACACTGAAATTGGAACTAGGAGGATATAAGAGATAGAAAGCTGAAGGCATGTTAACAAGAGTTAGAGAAAGGGAGAAAGTAGACAAAAATGTAGAGCTTAATATCCAGAATATATGAAAAAGAACTACATCGCAAAAATAAAAAACCAAACAACCCAATTTAAAAATAGGCGAAGGACATAAACATTTCTCTAAAGAAAACATACAAATGGCTAGTAAGCACAAGATGCCCAATATCATTAGTCATTAGGGAAATGCAAACAAAACCACAATGAGATACCACTTCACACGTACTAGCATGGCTATAATAACAAACAAACAAAAACAGCAAATAACAAGTGTTGGTAAAGACGTGTAGGAGTTAGAACACTTGTACACTGCTGGTGGGAAAGTAAAATGGTGTCGCGGCTCTGGAAAACAGCTTGCTGGTTTCCTGAAAAAGTGAAATATAGAGTTACCATCTGACTTACCATATGATTCCACTCCTACCTCTACCCGGAAGAATCGAAAACAAGGACTCAAACTGATACTGGTTCATGAATGTTCATAGTGGCATTACCCATATTAGCCAAAAAGTGGAAACAACACAAGTGTCCTTCAACAGATGAATGGATGTATTAGTCAGGATTTGCTAGAGAAACAATAGGAGATAGATAGATAATAGATAGATAGATAGATAGATAGATAGATAGATAGATAGATAGATAGATAGATAGATGGATAGATAGAGCTACATAGATATAGATACATAGATATAATAAGATTTATTACAAGGTATTGGCTCACTTGATGATGGAGTCTGAGAAGTCCCATGATCTGCTGTCTGCAAACCTGAAGACCCAGGAAAGCTAATGGTGAAGTTCAAAGACTTGAGAACTGGAGAGCGATGGTGTAGAGTCCGGTC
>NW_011888941.1:427979-488941 GCF_000151845.1 Pteropus vampyrus
TCAGTAGATGTAGAAAAATCATTCGATAAAATTTGAAATCCATTCATGAAAAATACTTTTAGCAACCTAAAAATAGAAAAGAACTGCCTTAATCTGAGAAAGGACATTGTTCCAGTTGTTAATGCATTGCCTCTCGGGTCCAGATTCACCCTTCAGTACCTGCTCTGTGATGGGCTGGATTCTGACGCACTTTTCCTTTACAACAAGTACATGGAACTTTGCTAAAAGGGAACTAGAGGACACTGCAAGAGAAAGATGGCCTCTCTTGCTGACTCCAGCGTGCAGTATTTTGCTTTTTCTCACTCCTACTGCACAGTAGGCAGAGGCCTGAGTGTGTGGGTACATTTAGAGGCGCTCTGCACCAGCCGTGTGCCCAGAACATGTAGTCCTGCAATCTTGCTGCTTCAGCCTGTCTCAGTAACTACCTCCCCATGGCCCTTTCATCATCTGGGCCTCACAACCACGTGGCAACCCAACTCCTTCTATACACCCACCCACCAGCCTTGGGTGTCCTGCGTCCTAAGGGGTTGTTTCCTGCTTCTCTGTGACTGCAGCCCTGCACTAGCCTGAACAACCCAGCAAACTTCTCCACCACCCAGAGTGTTGCAACCACGTCCTCTACAAAGAGGGGTGAACTCCAGTCTTCAGGAGGGAGCCCCACTTTCACGGTTGTACTTCCTTGGATATTCTCCTTCAGCCCTTGGGTGTCCTTTCACATTGTCTCTACACCTTTATTAAAGTTACCCTCTTGTCATAGTTTAATAATTCTTTATATTGAACTTTCTCTGTTTAAATTACTGTGTGGTTTCTGATTGGGTCTGATTGGAGGCAGACTGATATAAGTACCTACAAACTATCTACAGTAAACATCATACTTAATGGTTAATGTTGAAAAGTCTCCATTCGAGATAAAGAACAAGACAAGAATGCCTGCTATCACCATTTCTATAGAACATCCAATACTGGAGGTCCTAGCCATTGTAGCAAGGGAAGGGAAAAAAAAGGTGTATGGATCAGAAAAAAGAAAGGAAATTTTCACTATTCACAGATGATAGTGATAATGTACATTTAAAAATCCAAAGTGATCTATCTTATTATTAAAATTAATATGTGTAATTAGCGAGATTACTGGATACAAAGTCAACATACAGAAAAATCAATGATAGTTAAATCATATAATTATATGTATAATTATTAACATAATTATATTTGTAATGTAATTATAAATATTAGAAAAAGAAACTTTAAAAAATACCATTTACGGCAACATAAAAACATTGAAAACTTAGCAATAAATGTAACAAAAGATGTGCAAAAAACTATAAGACGTTGTGAAAAATTGAAGTGATCTTTAAAAATGGAATTGTAGACTCAATATTGTGAAGATATCACTTCCCCCAAAACTGATGTCTAGATTCTAGGCAATTATTATCAAAATTCCTACGGGTGTTTTTTGTTTATACAGGAAACTGACAAACTTATTTTTAACATTTGTATGGAAATGAAAAGTTGATAAAGAATCAAGACATGTTTGAAGGAGAAAAACAAGGAAGACTTGTTCTACTAAATATCTAGAATTATTATAAAGGTGCCATAATTATAATAGTATGACATTGTCATAAACATATGGATGAAAGGAACAGAATCGAGTCCAAAAGTAGACTCACACATATACAGACATGACAAACTTGTCACTGCAGAGAACAGGCGAACCATAGCATTTTAAATAAAATGTGCTGAGAAAATTAGATAGCCACATGGCAAAAAAATAAAACTTGGCCCCCTACATCACTCCATAGAAAAACTAACTTCAGATAAATTATAGATTTAAATATGAAAGGCAAAGAATAATCAAAATAATATGTAATAATAATAAGACTTCTAGAAGAAAAAGAGAAATATCTTAATGATCTCAGGGTAGGGGAACATTTCTTATACACACTATAAAAAGCACTAACCAAAGGAAAAAATTGATGAGCAGGAATGCATTAAAATTAGGAACTTCTGTTTATCAAAAGTATTATTCAACTGGCTTGTACCCAAAAGGACTCCTACAAATCCAGAAACAAAAGATAAACAATGCGATAGAAAAATGGGCAAAAGACGAGGACAGGCATTGAACAAAAGAAGATATTCAGTGGCCAGGAACATATGAAACAGGGCTCTACCCCATTACTAATCTGAGAAATGACATTAAAACTACAATGAGATACCACCTCACTGACAAATACCATGTGATATGGAGCACTGGAACCCTCACACACAGCTGGTCGGGGGATGTATGTGTGTGTAAATTCCAATAACAAAATTGGGAACTCATTGGTCCCATCTTCATGTTCTATGACTCAGAAATTTCATACCCAGGTAGAATTCCCAACAAAAATACCTGCACTTAGGCACCAAGAGACATGCACAGGAATGTCCATAGCAGCATTGCTCAAAGTAATCCAAACTTGGAAACAACCTGAGTATCTAACGACTGCAGAAAATATAAAGAAATTATTCACCAGCGTGGTAGGTACAAAATGGGTGAAGGGAGTCACAGGTATCAATTTTTAGTTATAAAATAAAATAAGTCCTGGGGATGTCACATACAGACAGCGTGGTGACATATTTGCATATTTGCATATTTGAAAGTTGCTAAGAATAAATCTTTAAAGCCTTCATCACAAGAAAAAAGCTAAAACTAATTTTTGTAACTGTATATGTTAATGGATGTTAGCTAGATTTATTGTGGTGATCGTTTCTCAGTATATACAAATATCAAATAATTATGTTGTAAACCTGAAATTAATATATTGTTATTTGTCAATTAGTCAATTATACCTCAATAAAAATAATAATAATAAATTATACTATATTGACATAATGGAATAATATACATTGAGAATGATCGTACTAAGCTTCATGAGATAATATGAATGAATTTCATGAACATAATAAAAAGTGAAAGAAGCCAGACAAATACACACACAATATGTATTGTATAGTTCTATCTATATGAAATTTAGAGAATGGGCAAAACTAAATTATATTGTTTAATGATGCACATTTACATGGTAAAAGTATAAAGAAAGGCAAGGAATTATTACCAGAACCTTCAGGATAGTGATTAATTTAGGAAAAGACAAAGTAATAGTGATGAGGAGAGGGGATGAGAAACTTCAGGGGTGTTGAAACATTCTAGTTTTTGACCCAGATGGTGATCACTTGTAGGTTAACTCTGTGAGAACTGATTGAGCTATATATCTTTTGTAGATGTCTGTAACATCTCATTTTTTAAGGGTTAAAAGAATAAATGACTGCCAGGCAGCATTGATAACCCAGTAGAAGGTAGACAGCATTACATTTGAGTAGATCCCAAGTGCGGTGACCTCTCCTGCACTGAGTAGGCACCTGGGGGTGGGAGAGAGGAGGCCTGTGGCAACCACCCAGGGTGGGGATAGGTCTGTGAGCATGCTGGCAGGCTGTGGGTGTGGGGTGGGGAGAGGAATTCACACATACTTGAAATTGCAGACTCTGAGGCAGACATTCAGACAGACATAAACTCAATTAGTCAGATGCCCTAGGAGAATGGGAGCTGAAAGACCAAAGATCACAGTGAGAGAGCAGAGTCACTCCTAGATCTGAGTCTGGAAGAAGTAAAGGGGATTCGACACGTAAGGAAAACTTCGATGAACCCTCAGTAAAATGCGGTGTCCTAACACCATGTACACCAAAACGAGGATTTTTAGCCCAGTAGTTATTTATTCATTCATTTATTTATTCACTCAACAAGTATTTGAGTATCAAGAACTGTTTTAAGTGCCTTAGAGAAAAAAAGAAGATATAAGACAATTTTTCTCTTTAATTTTAACTATGATAAAACATACCCTCATGAACTTTAAGTAATTCAAGATTCCATTGCCCACAGGATAAAGCTCACCTCACCCCCACCTATTGTATGCAAGCTCCTCCCCCATTTGGCCCCTTGCCAGTGGCATCTCCCCATGGGTCTCTGCTCTTCCCCAAAGAAGTTCATTGTCACTGATCCTGTGACTCTATGGCAGGCGCAGTTCTACATCCTTTACATCTATTCATTCTCCCAACAACCTTAGGAGGTAGGTACTGTTATTATCCACACTGTCCAGGGGAGGTATCAGGCCCAGAGAGGTTAAGTGACTCGTTCCTGTTTACACAGCTTGCAGGCCCTGCAGCCAGGATTCCAGCCCTGAGAGTCTGGCTCCAGTGGATGTGCTCTTAACTACGATTGGGCCACAGCCATCTTTCTCTGTTCCCTGACAAGTCCAAACCCTTTCATCTCTCTGTGGCTTTGGATTTGCTCTTCGTTGGATGGAAATCTATCCATGGAGAGAAACCTATTCATCTCCCTAAACCCAGCTTGAAGGCTGCCTTTCGTGGCCACCAGGTCAGGGGCGGTCTGTGCCTCGCTCCTCCCTGCCCTCTTCTTTCATGGGCCTCTCCTAACTCCTAATATATCCTTGGATGTCCTCAAAGGCAGGAAGTTTGACTTGTTTGTCTCTATGTCTTCTCCAGAATTGGTCACACATGAGATCACAGGCAGCGTTGAATTGGAGCCAAAGAAAATATAAATCCTGAATAAGTGGTGTCAATATTGAGAGTCATCAAAGTTAGAGATAGGCGAGGCCCCTGTCCTCAGAGGTAGCCCAGGGGAGGCTTCTGAAAGGGGTGGCCCTTGGCTAGACTTTAAGGGATGAGCAGGACATACATAGCTAAGGATAATCGAGGGGATGACTCAGGTGGGAAAGGGCGTGTGCACAGGTTGGAGGCTCCAGTGCACCGGATGTCTCTAGGAGTGGGTCTTTAAACCAAACCCACCATAGCAGAGGCTGCAGGCAAAGTAATCATGAATCGGGAGGTAAGACTATCAAATTCCTAGTACAAGTATCTACCCAGGAACCCTCAAAAAGTGCTGTTCCTTAAGTAAATCCTGAAAACCAGAATACTTTTAAATATAAAAGACTTGGGGTGGCAGGGAAAGACCAGTTTAATCAGATGTAGATTTTTTTTTTTTTTTGGATGCCTTTTATTAGCTAATATGGTACACAGTTAACTACAGGGTTGGAACTGCTCTGAACCAAGCACTGTTTTAAATAAAATCAGTATCGGGGTGCATTTTACTGCTCTTTCTTTGCAAGCAGGCCGTCTGAGTTGCTGGCAACAGAGCCCAGCCTGAGGCCACACAGTGTCCATGTGATGCCCACCGAGCTAAGAGCAAGCTCTTCCCCCAGCTTCATAGGGTCACGATCCAAACTGTCCTGCAATATACGGGCTCCAGCCAAGAAAGCGGGTATTGGTCAGACGAAAGGGATATTTCTTGAGGGGGATGTGGGACGGACTTCTATGTGGTCTCTTTTGGGGGCACCTGGAAAATATATTCCACTGGATTTGGATTGCTGACAGGACATCTCTGAAAACCTGACTGAATGAATGTCTAGATTTTACCTCCTGTCCTGTCTTTGTTCTCATGACCATCTTTTTTTCCAGGAGACTAGTAGGAACACAAAGAGTATATAAATATTATTTTCAACAGATGACTATAAAAGAAAAATCTCTTCACTATTCTGCAGAAGACCCCAGACCCATCATAACCTCCTCGAGGTGTGTGAGAGAGGTCCTTTGCCCCCACTAGCCTGCCCATCACTAAACGAGAATCAAATAGAGGTAGTGAAGTTCCTATCGCATCAGAAAATCTTTCCTTTCACGTCTGTATGTTTGCCTTGGATTTTTCGCAAATAAAAATAAAATAGCATTTCAATGGTACTTCTACATCGACAAATTTCCTAATGACCTCGATCTTATTTAAACTCCTTTTGCAAATGAACAAACATTATTCCATGGGTTTTGTTGATTGCCTAAGCTTGCAAAGTTACTAAGCAGTGGAGTCGGGCCTGAGCCTAGGGCTTCAGTGTCCAACTCTGTCCCACTTTGTAGCAAAACATTACAGCATATTCACATCCCACAGAACATATAAATTTTTGCTATATAAGTTTTATAATTCCAATTTGGAGTTTTCTTATGACTTACAAATGTGTTTTAGTGATGCAAACGGTTACATTTTTATGTAATCACACCAAATTCGAGCTGGGTAGCAGCTGACTCATTGATATCACATTACATTTCTCAGACTCTTAAATATTTATTTCAGTTTCAGCGTTTTATTTTCACGTTTAGGAGCCAATACATTTTTTCCAGGTCTGAAATATTGTCCTGGGTCCTTGAAAGGTCACAGGCCCTGAGCATCAAGAATGCCTGGTGGCAGAAAGCCCTGTTCTGGCCGCTGCCCCACCCGGCCACCAGCACTGGGCTGTGAAATGAGCAAAGGCCTAGAGGCAGAATTCAGGTAAAGGCACTGTCACAGATTCAGCTGGCCAGAGCAGAAAGGACAGGATCCAATCAGCCTCTGGCCTGCAAAGTTTATTTATCTCTGTGGATTTTCTCTGGGACAATCAGCTCCCTGCATTCTGGAACAGGCTCCACCCTAATGTTAAATTATTCTATTAATCTACCGAGGTAAGCCAGCATCAAGAAAAACTTCCAAGATGAGCAAAGGAAGAATTCATTCTGTGTGTTAGTACAGCTATCCCAAAAAACAAACCTCACGGAATTCAGGGATACTGGTCCTGACTGGCCTCATCACCAAAACCCCAAATCCTCAAGAGAGCTGGGCTTGTAGAGAAACTCAGAGGGCAGAAGGGGGTCCCTCTTCCACCGCCATGGAGACAGGCAGATCCCTCTTTCACTAAGCCTGGGACTCCCACTGGCCAGCCTCACCTTGTAGGCAACATATTCCCAATAATTCCGAATAAGCTGAGTTTTTGTAAAATGCATTTTAAATACGTAGGCCAGGGACACCTAACTATTTAAAGGCATAGTGCTCCAAATCCTTTTAGGGAAAAAAAATATATTTGATAGTGTAAGCAGCCACTCCCCAAATCCTCTTTTTGGATGTCCACGTTTTTATGTTCTGCAGAGTTTTATTAAATTAGAACACATTACCACAGTACATGCTAAAAGCTTATTGCATCAGGCCTTAGAATTTAGAAAGAAAAGTAGTCATTGTTTACGCCACTTTCCTTCAGTAACTGAAACAAATCTGAAGGTAGGGAAAAACCTGGGGATTTGGGCAATGCTCTCCACTCGTCTATCCCCCCAGTTGCCATGGAGAGTAACAGTTTTAAAGGCATCTTTAAATGAAGTCAGCCCTGAGCTGAAACCACCTTTCTTGCATGAGAAAGAACACTAAGGAGGCGGGCTGGGGGCATAAGTCTCTTTACTGCTCTAAATGGCAAAAAATCTGAGGAAGATGCAACTGCGCTTTGCGCTTATTCAGAAGAGAAATTCGCGTGGGAGACAAGGAGCGCTTCTGGGGGGGCACCTGTCAGAACCCCGGCCCCCCTCTCACCCTCACGACCCAGAGTCTGGCCCTCAGAGCTACAGCCTCCCAAGAGTTGCTTCTCTCTCCATGTTCATTAGGCTTCGTTTACCAAATATTCCACTTCTTTGTGCCCGTCAGTCCTGGGACTCCCAAGAACGTGTCCACCCCTTCCCGTTGCCTGCAAATAATTTCCTTTGCTCACCTATCCACCTTCTACCTCTCCCTCTTTAAATTTCTCCCAGGACCCCTAACACTCTGGGAGCCACCTTTGTTCTGTTTATCTTAAGAAAGGAGGAAAGCAGCTGATGGTAACAACAGGCATTATTGAGAGCCTAGGAAACATTTAACATGGATCACCTCATTTTATCTTCTAGCAACTTTACCACAGGTGCCATTTCTACCCCCATTTCACAGAGGAGGAAACAGTCTTAGGAGGTGTGAATAACTTGGTCATACAGCTGGCAAGTGGCAGAGTTGGGGTTCAACCAAGACCATCCAACTCCAAAGTCTTTGTTCATATTGTTTCTCCATCTCATCATTTGTTCACCTATCCAAATAGTATTTATTGAGCCCTCACTATGTGTCAGGCACTGTTCAGGGTATACAGTGATGATCCAGGCAAAAGAAGTTTCCGCCCTCAGTATCATTCTTTGATTCTATTTTGAGGAGGTAGACAAGAAATGAATAAATGAATCAGATAACTTCTGAGTGATAGGAGCTGTGAAGAAAGACTTCGAGGAAGGGAATAGGGCAGTCAGTGGTCCTCATTTGACGAGCATAAGCTTACCGGAGGGGCTTGTGGAATCCTAGATTGCTGGGCCTGACTCTCAGAGCTCCTGGAGCAGCAGGTCTGGTGTGGGGTCTGCATTTCCAACAAGCCCCCAGGTAAGGCTGATACTGCTGGCCTGGGCCTGCATTTGGAGAATCGCTGAGATAAGGAGTTGGAGTGGGGCATGGGGGAGCCTCTCTAAGGAAGTGTGCATTTGCACACCTGAATGGTGAAAACGAGTAAGCCACCAGACGTGAGGGAAAAGGGTCCTAAGCAGAGGTACAGAAAGTACACAGTCCTCAAGGTGGAAATGAGCTCTGAGTACAGAAGGACAAAACACAGGTAGGCTAGGTGGTGAATGAAAGAGAGAAGAGAGAAGTTCCATTCCTTCTTTTCCTCCTGCTCCACTGGACTGTGCTATTTTAACACGAAAATCAGAACATCTTTAACCAACAAAATCATGGCAGAGAGTTGACTTGCGATGTAAAGATGCAATATAAGGTTACTTTAAATGGGCACCTCCTCTGACACACTGAAAATAAAATTTCAGTTGCCCTTCACTGCAATGCTATTTCCGAGTAAAAATAATCTACTACGTTCTATGCAATGTGCACTGGTGTTGTATACGATTTAATTATATGTATATTTTTTTATTTGAGTAACTTGTCAAATCTGCAAGTTATTGCAAAAGATCGAAGACAAGATGCATGCCTTTTTTCCCCTCATTCTTGCGCCTACGGCTTTTCAAATACAAATGTGCTTAGAACCGATCTTGCTCTCCTCAGCTTCCTTGTCCACCCCTGGCCCCTGAGGTGAAGGAGAGCTGAGCTGAGAAAGGCTTCCATAGGGTTCTCAGCCAAGGTGAGCCCCGTCTGTGTCAGGATAGTTGGCTTCTCTTCTCTCAGCGAACACACCTGGCTGCTTCTGCAACAGGTCTCTGTCACCTTCCTTTGCTTTGATGTTCTGATGAAGTGGTGATGTTTGCATAACTGATAAGGAGAGCCTGTCCATCCCATTCCTAAAAGAAATGGGGCTTCTCAAGCATTCCGATTTCCTAAGCATTGCACAACTGGTAGTTGGTTGTAGCATTCAGAAATTTACTGTTGGTGAGTGTTATGGGCTGAATCATGTGTTGAGGTACTGACCCCTAGTACCTCAGAATGGAACTGTATTGAGAGGAAGGGTCTTTACAGGGGCAATTAAGGTTAAATGAGGTCAGTGGGGTGGGCTCTAATCCAATGTGACTGAGGTCTTTGTAAGAAGAGGAGGTTAGAACAGGGACACACAGAGGTAGGACCACGTGATGAGGCAATGAAAAGATGGCCATCTACAAGCCAAGGCGAGAGGCCTCAGCAGAAACCAGCCCTGCCAACACCTTGATCTTGGACTTCCAGCCTCCAGGACTGTGATAAAATAAATTTCTGTTGTGTGAACTCCACAGTCTGTGGAACTTTGTTATGGCAGCCCAAGTGGACTAGTATAGTGAGTGCTTGTGTCTTAGATTCTTATAGAGACTTTGTTATAGTTTCCATTCCATGCTTTAAAAAATTTTTCTTTTATAAAATAAAAACTAAGAAAACTAGGTCTCTCCTTTGAGCACATCATAAAGGTTTCAGTTCAGTAGGAAATCTGTGAGCCAGAGTTGGAGGAGGGAGATAGACCCCTGGTCCTCCCTCCCTGAGTGGGGTTCTCCTGTCTCCTGCTGCAGGTTTTGGTGCCTGTCTCTCTGGCCCTACTATAGCTCTATTCTTGACTTCTATTTTACTGACTCTGATCTGGTCAGCACACAAGACATTTCTGGGTCGTTGCTTCTGCTTTGTAGTTCATGTTTGGCTGAGATACACCCCGACTCCGATTAGCCCTCTTCGTTTGGAAGAAAAGTTAAAGGAGGTTCTGAGGCATGCGTGACAATGACAATGTGTTCTGAGGCATGTGTGACAATGACAATGTGTTGGGTATCCACAAGGGGGCAGCCAGGGTGTGGAGGGAACACCAAAGTTAGCCCCCATGAGTCCTCAAGATACTTTTGGTTACGGGTGACAGAAAACCAATTCGAACTAGCTTAAAACAGATAAAGGTAGGGCATGGATTTGGGCCTCTATAACTGAGATGTTCAAGACAGGATGGTTTCAGGTACGGTTTGATCCTGGGTTGAAATTCTGTCATCAGGAAGCTCTCTCTAACTGGAGACTCTGATTCCCTGAGTTTGGGTCTATTCTTAGACAAGAACTCCTTAGTGTGTTGGCAAAGATGATCAGGGATTTATCAGCCATCAAGTGATCCTTTCCAAAAAGAACATGTCTCTTTTCCTAGAGTTACAGCAAAATTCTAGGGAAGGCCCCTGAATAGTCCAGCTGGGATTTCCTGCTAATTTCTACACCAGTCATCGTTGCCTGGATGGTAGAGTACTCTGGGTCACGTGCCCACCCCTGGGACTGAGAAGTGGTGGGAGACAGGGCTGGCCCCATCCAAGCCACTGAGAGTTCAGAGGTTGGTTCCTCAGAGGGAAGCCAGGAAGAAAAAAAGCGAACACATAAAACATTAATCTAGTACTACATTAGGCTGACTTATAAAAAATGCTCAACACCAGCTGGCTCACATAAAGTGCTTAAATGAAAAATTAATAAAAAAAGGGAAAAGTGCTGTTTCAAAAATTTGGAAGACTCTTATGTGGAAGGGAGAGTGGAATGGAAAGAGGACGAAGCTCGAAATTACATGTAGAAGTTAGAAAAGAGGCAAATTTCAGCTCCATGCAAGGCAAAACCCTTCTAGAAGTGAGGAGAACAAAAAAAGGGGGTGCTTCACAAAGTGCCCTGCTCACCTTTCCTCGATGAGTGGAGATGAATGGCCTTCCTTCCACCAGTGATGTGGAAAGGGGTTCCTAAGCCAGGTGGGTGGGGGCAGACTGATCCCAATGACCTCTTCCTAATTCAGGCTCTTATGATTCCCAAACTACTTTTTTCCACACAGAAAGCACTGAAGCAGCCAAGAAGGTGTAAAGCAGAGGGGAGCACAGTGGGCAGCATTGAGGGTTTTGGGTTTTTTGAGTTACCATTTCCCGAGGCCTTGCTGTGAGCCAGGAACTGGCGAGGTTCTTGCATCCCTTGCCCCATGTAGTCCCCACAGCAACCCTTGAAATAGGTTTTAGTGACTTCCAATTAATGAATGAGGAAACTGGGGTACAGAGAGGTTGAGCAACTTGCCAAAAATGACACGGTAAGTAGTGGAGCTGGGACCTGAATCCAGGCCAGCTGTAAGTTAAGGCCGAGCTCTTAACCACTTTGCTCTTGGGGCATCTTTTTCCCAGAGTGGCATCTTACCCCTCCCTCTGCTCACCTCCTCCCTCCTGCCCGCTCGGGATCAAGGTCGACAGGGTCCAGATGGCGGCAGGCGGGCCTAATGAGATATGAAGGGTATTGCTCACAGGGAGCCAAGAGTGGCTGGGAGAGAATCCCAGATCCACATCTCCCCACTTGAGATGTCAAGAGCAAACGTTACAGCCATGCATTCAAAGCAAACGCAATGAGAAACCCGGCGTTATCACCGAACTCTTTCCAACCCCAGTCCACTCAGTCGCTTCAGTCGATGCATCAGTTAAGCCAGGTCAGCCCCTGTGGTAGCTCCTATCTTTCTTCTGAGTTTTTAGAACAAATAACTTAGTTTTTCTAAGTTTTCACCTTTTTTCCTCTCTT
The DNA here is from genome assembly GCF_000151845.1 of Pteropus vampyrus. Lineage (NCBI taxonomy): Eukaryota > Metazoa > Chordata > Mammalia > Chiroptera > Pteropodidae > Pteropus > Pteropus vampyrus. The sequence continues at coordinate 439,840 of NW_011888941.1, forward strand.
TTTAAAAAATTAATTTCATTACATATTTAAAGAGATATTGGAGGAGAAAAGAGGTATTGGAAAGAAAGTGGAATTCTTTTGTTTCCATTTACCTATTTGTTTACCAAGCAAGTATTCATTTAGCACCTACTATGTGCAAGATCCCCCTAGTTTTGCAGCAAAGATAGACAATTATTTCACTTAGCAATTGAAAACACAGTTTTCTTGATTATATAATAGAAGAATCCATTATCAAAAGTCATACTATTTGCTTTAATGATTTCTGGTGGCCTCCAGTATTTGAACCACTAGAATTCATATTAAAAGCTGTGGCAGATGCCCGCCATTTTTGAAAGGGCCATTGCAGCAAATACTTGGTGTGGGAACTTTGCTTCAGGTTCCTCACATTGCGGACAGAAATTAAGAGTCTTGTGCCTGCCTTCAGGCATCCTGACACTAGGTTTCTGTTTGCTTCTTCAAGGCACATGTCCACACACTTTGTTAGCTTGCTCTAGAACAAAATAGAGAAAGCAAGATGGCCTCCGTGTTCAAAATTAAACTGGCTTCTATCCGGGCTTTCCCTAGAGACCCCAGGAAGGGGACACTCAGACACAGAGGGAAAACTGGGCAAAACTGATCAAGTCTACCTTGGGTCCCCCACTCTTCTCTCACTGCCTACTGAGCCCAGCTATGCCTCCGGTCCCGATGCCAATACAGTCCTTTCCCTTTGTGGACCTGGGATTACTTGGCATGGCCAAACTCTTTAAAAATATTACTTTACGTATTATTGACTAAGGGACACTGAGAAGTAAATAGACAAAGAAAATATAAGAAGCATGAAAACATTTACACTTAGAGAAAACCACTTCTAGTCCTACCACATAGCTGCTCACGGACCAAATTCATAAGCTCTAATCCAGTTGTTTTCCACCCTGGATGCAGGGTAGAAGCACCTGGGGGTTGTATGTGTGTGTGTGAGCGTGCGCGTGGTACCAGTTTCCTAGGTCTGACTGTCTGGTGGTTTGGGAACTTTGGAACTTGGCTGGCTACCCTACAGATGACTAAACCATACTCTCAGAGACTCTGATTTGCTTGTTCAGAGGTATGACCGAGGCATAGGTATCTTTAAAAGCTCCCAGGTGATCTAGTGTCTTGCCAGGTTGAGAACCACTGTCCTCAGCCGAATGAAACAGAATGAACTGGACGTTGTTTAAGAAGCTTCCTGGTATAGCTGACTGCATTTCTAAACACGGTGCAACACTATCTCCCAGCCCTAAGCCCTCTACGATGCGTCCTTCAGAGTGCACTCCTGTAAGGATGGAATCGATCTCCCTTTCCCTTTCAGCTGGGTGGGCTTAAGTGCTATCACCAATAGTGTGTGCCGAAGGTAAGGCTATGTGACTTCTTCTGAGGTGGGATCATAAAGGCCATGCATTTCTGCCAGATTCGCTTGCGACTCTGAAGTTATTCAACATCCCTGAGGCTGCCGTGCTACAGAGGCCACATGTAAGCACTTAGGTCAATTGGCCCAGGAAGGTCATCCTCATCAAGACAGTACACAGGTGGTGAAGCCATCTTGGACCCTCCAGACCAGCCCATCCACCACCTGATATCTGAGGAACTGCCACAGGAGCCAAAGAATCACCAGCTGGGCTCCACCCAGATTCCGATCCTCAGACTTTGGATGTAGAAAATGGTGATTGTTTACACCTCTAAGTTTGGGAGGATTTATCACGTGGAGGTGTTAACCTGAATACCAGCTGACTAAGGTGCAGCCAGTGTGAAGACCGTGGCCGTTTGCCTATGTAATTACAACAGTGCATCCTGGCCTCCTGCCCTCCCACAGTTTTCTGCCTAAATCCCATGATTCCAAACAGAGCCTCTTATCTCCAGCAAACTGTCTCCTCATAGGACAGTCACGGAGGAACTAGTCTCACCCAGGTCCAGGTCCTGATCTGTGGGGAGGCCTCATCTGTAGCTCGCGGGCCAGCCTGTGGCAATCACTGTTGGAATGACCTCAAGCCCCTGGATGTAGCATGGGTCCCAGCTGTCATCGGTCCCAAATGTACACTGTCAGCACCCACATGTGTTGTCCCCAGTGTCTACGCAAACAGCGTTGCCCACAGGCCCATCTTTCTCAGGGATAAGCAGCATATCTATTCCTAAGAGAGCGAAGTGGTGAAAACAGAAACTAGATCTTCCTGCATCCGAGCCCTCAGTGACACTTAGCCACCAGCTCCTTGCAGGCCCCTTTGGAGTGGTTTTACCGTTCCTTTCAGAGGCTTTATTCCAGATGCCATTTGTAGTTTCCTCTCAGACTGGTGGAAAATCTCTGCTGAGACATTGAGATTTACCTAGGAATTTACATTTCCCTTCCTGAAAGAAGGGAATCTTGAAATAAGACAGAGACAGACCATAACGGAGGCTTCCTGGCGTCTGGGCCCAAGTGTTGTTTGTTAGAAAAGATTAAAAAGAGTGAGACCATGTCTCTGGATGTCACCAACCATGCTGAGGCCGCTGCTCTGTGAGGTTCAGTTGTTTCTTTCCCCCATACTTCCTGTTTCTCTTCCCCTTTGGGCCTGAGGCTAATAATCGGATTTCCAGGTTGGTCACAGCTCTAAACGTTTCACTGAGGCATGTGGTGATCTCTTCCTTCCTTTCTTCATCAGAAAGCCCTGCAGTTAATGATGGACACCTAAGCAGCTCCTTTTCAAATACTGGCTTCTGAAAGACAGCCTGTGGTTGACAGGAGAACTAGACAAAGGGAAAGGAGGTGGGCTTCTTAAGGTAAGCGTGTCATCGATACCAGATTCAAAGTAAAATTGAAATTCCTTGCTGATAACAACGATTGCAACCACTCATCCTGTGTGCCTCGAATCAAAGTTCTACTTCAGCAAAACTTTACTTTTAAAACCATAAAGTCGAGAGTGTGACTTTCCATTCCATCACCTAAGAAGTACAACAACACTACCCAGGAGTAATGAAATTGCATTTCAGAGACCTAACGTGATGGTGTTAGAGATGGTCAGAGACATACAAGATTTCCTGACAACTTCAGATTCATTCTTCATTCTAAGCTGCTGCCAACCAGCTACTCCTAGCCAGCATGGAAAAATCCTCCTGTTTTTAAAATAACTTGATGTGTTTTATCAAGAATTACGATGATTATCTGAAAAAGACTTTATGCAGGATCTCACTATTTTTTTCTCTCACATCCCCCAGTAAAAAAATACATTTCTAGAACTCAAAATCTGGTCACAAGAAAAAAGAATACAAGATAAGCCACGTTATGCCCACAATCAGGCAAATAGATATGACGCTCTGTTGAATTCCTAAGATTAGTTCTCTTAAAGAATAAAACTGTCAGGTAACATTCACAGAATATTTAAGACGTGATTAAGGTGTGATTCCCAAGTGAACATAACAGTTAAAAAAATTTTTTTTTAATAAGATACAATAAGGCATCAGAGGCTACCTGATGCCTCCAAGGATCACTCTGTCTTAGAAGAAATGACAGTGCATCTTCACAGGTTAAACATAGCCAAGAAATGGAGACATCAAAATGCAGCTGGACGAAGCCAGCATCATCAGTTTCAACATTAAAAAAACTTTTTTACTGAAGATAGTATACCTACAGAAGAATTCTCACATCATAGATGATTGGCTGAATGACTTCTCACAAATCGAACACAACTCAGATTTAAAAAAGGCAGAATGTGGCCAGCACCCTAGAGCCTCCTCAGTCTCCTGCCCTGAAGGGTATCCAGTATCCTAATTCTAACACCATGGCTTAGTTTTGCCTGTTTTTGTACTTTCTATAAATGGAATCACACAGTACATTCCCTTTTGTGCCTGGCTTCTTTCATACAACGTCACGCTTGTGAGATGTGTCCGTATTGCTGCATGTGGTTCTAGATGGTTCTTTTTCTTTGTGGGTGGGCGTTCCATTGTGCGGACACACTACAATTTATTTATCCATCCACGGCTGATGGACATTTGGGTGGCTTCCAGTCTGGGGCTGTTATAAAGCGCCAGCTGCATGAGCCCTTACACTGGCTACAGTGTGCTGGGTCCCAGGACGCCCCCTAACTTGCATGAATGCATCATGGTGCTGTTTGGAACAGCAGTGGCCCTGAGCTCCTGGCGGTATTGTCAGTTCTGTCCTTCTGCTGGCAGATGCTGACCTTAGAGGCGAAAGACCTCAGCTCCCTACCTGTGAAAATGGACTCTTGTTTTCATGAAAAAAGTTTTAAAGAAAGACCAGCAACTGAGAACAGAAGTAAGTATTGTTTGCATTATCATAGACTTGAGCAGCTGGCCACAGGGATTTTGGATCAGAGATAATAAGGTAACTTATCTTATTGAAACAGGATACAGCCTAACAATTCCTGATCAAGGCCTAGGGCATGCCCAGGGAAGTAGAAGCAAAAACTGAGAGGTGAAACTTCCAGGAAAACTTAACTGAACCGTCTCATCTCAGTGGGTTATGAGTTTAAAAGAAGGGCAAAGAGACATGATTCTTCCTAAACAAAATCACCAGCTTAACTCTTCACTGAGAAAGCAGGGTTCGATCTCAGCTTGGGGCCGCCTGAGGATGCTGCCCAGACTTTCTGTAAAAAGCGAGTGATAACTGCCCCCTGGGAGGGCTGCAGGGTCAGTGAGACACGGTACGTGAAAGTGCTGGGAACACCGGATATATATTGATCCAATGCTATGTTCCCTCTGGGCCCCCAGGTGCCAGGGTTTAGATGAGAGATTTAGAACGCTTAAAGGAGAATTCACCCATTGAAATGGGCTAGAATGTGGTGAACTGGGGTAAAGTCAGATCCACCACTTGCAAAAGAAAATAAGTGAAAAGAGCATATCGGTGCCAGCCCAGAGCAGAAGGGTGAGTGGGGAGGAGAGCAGAGTGCTCCAAAGAGAGCGAATGATGGACAAGAGGCAAGGTCAAGGGCAGGGAGAGGGCTGCCCAGAAAGCAGTTTGCCTTTTTATTCTACTCAGCCTCACTCTGTGTGTATCAGACTGATTACCAAGAGAAAAGCCTCTATAGCTATTTGCATCTTAGAATATTCTTGCCGGTCCTGACAAACCCATCTTTGTAAGCACTTGACCACTTAGCCGCATTGACAAAGCGTGACCTGAGGTCTCAGGATGTAGAGCAGCTCAGGGGCCCCTTCCCAGAACTACTCTTTGTGGGCCCACGTTGGATTTAGGGGTCACAGGCAGTGGTGACTCTGGAGCCCCACTGTGGGGAGATTTTGCTTGTTACTTTATATCTAAGAATATGAGCAGATTTTAGAGAAGTTTAGGTGGTAGAGAGAACAGGAGTTGGGGACAAACTGCTGGGGAAAAGCAAAGCCAAGGTGTCCCTAGGTTTCTTGTCTGTGGATCTGCATGGATGATGGCACAATTGCTGGGCCAGGAGGTCCAGCCCTGGAGGTCACCCTTGATCACAGAGAATAGTAAACTGGGTTTCAGGAGTCCTCATGCACTTATTTCATGAATAGACATTGGCATTCTATGCACCAAGCGCTCGATCGGATGCAAAATCGTGTGGGGCTGGAGGAATTGGTAACAGTAATCAATTCCCCTGAGAGCCGAAGGGTCTGTCCGAAGGTTACCTGTGGCTTCCCACCGCATTTAAAATAAAATCTGAACTCCTCCCCAAGGTCTCCAAAACCGCATGGGAGCTGGCCTCTGCAGACCTTCCAGCTCATCTCCCCACCCTCCTTTGTATCTCTAGCCTGCGGTCACCTCCAACCCTTGATCCCTTAAGCTCCGTCCCATCTCAGGGCCTGTGAAGTTGAAGCAGGCCTGGAATTCTCTTCCTCAAGACCCTCAAATATCACCTCCTCAGAGAGGCCATCCCCAAGCACCCTTTTGGGTCACTCTCTAGCCAATTTCCCTTCACAGCGTTTAGCATTATAAGAAACTACCGAATTTGTCAGCATGTTTGTTAACCACTTCTCCAGCCACATTATATGTTAGACGTTAGAAGGCAGTAGCTGAGCAAAAGAATTAGACTAAGTCATCCGGTGGAGATGGAAAGAAACAAGCAGATTTATTCAAGAAATGTTTAGGAGGCAGAACTGACAGGGATTGTGGGTAAACTGGAGAGGGAAGAGGAAAGTGCAGACGCCTTCCAGGTCTGCGTGGATGGTTGTGCCAACCACTGAACCGGGTGGTCCCAGAAGAGGGCCGGACGTGGGTGTAAAAGATAGGAGCTGGGCTTTTCGCTTATGGAGTTTGCAGTGTTTGCGAGGCATCCAGCATTCAGGAGGACCTATCAGGCCTGCAGTTGATACCTGGGTCTGCAGCTCAGCGGAGAGGCCTGAGCCGGAGATGTAGCTCTGTGAGTTGTCAGTGTATAGCCTGCAGTGGACACTTGGTGTGGATGTGACTGCCTAGTGCGAAGAGAAGAGGAGTCAGAAGGGACCTTGGCGCACTCATAAGGAGCTCCACATGTGCAGAGCCAAGGGGGCGAGCCGGAAAAGGAATCAAAGGGAGTGGACAAAGAAAAGCCCATTACAGTGGCCAAAGATGGAAGAGGGGTGTGCATGAATAGGCTTGACTCTCAAGTTGGACTCCGTGGGAGGGTCACCTTCAGCCTTATGTACCTAGCTGTGTGATGAACTGGGCTCTTGGACTCTCCCAGTGAGCTGTCCCACAGCCTTCGCCAGAGCTGTCTCACCCGGGTGTCACGAAGACTCTGCTATTACTTTCCCGCTTCCTCAGAGGAGGAAACCAAGGCTCTTACAGGGTGAAGAGCCAGCAAATAGAAGTCTCAGGATTCAAACCCAGAGTCCGTGGTCTTTATTGGCATCTGCGCTCACAACCTCCCCCACTTTTCGTAGGCTCCTCATGTGGTGCTGATACAATATTGCAATGGCCAAACTTCAATGTCAGCAATAAAAACATTTGCTCAGAGTGCAAACACAAGGTATGAGCCAATCTCTTCAGCATTTAGTTAAGATCATGATGCAATCTTGATTCTCCCCACTCCCCACCCACCATCCCCCGTCTTCTATCTCCCTAAAGAGTTGCTTTGTCACCATCCAAGGGAGTTCCCAAGCTCTGGGAGACTTCGAAAAAGCTTCTGAGGTCAGGAGCCCTGCAGAGGGACACTGGGCCATTCAGTCTTTCCCCTTCCCCCGGGTGGTGGCAGAAACACCAGGACCAGAGTACACTGGAGCCATTCATGGTGAAATGGGCCGCTTGGCCAGCCTGCACCACTGTGGACACTTGTGCAGGGAGGCTGTCCCCACAGCAGCTGAGATGCTGAACCGGAGTCTAATTTGGGCCCGTTTCAATTATGACCCGAGGAAGAAGATGGTCTCCGTTAGCGAGCATCTCAGTGGTTTTGCATGACCCTGAGGGTCCCGCTTCTTCATAAACTGTCCTTCGGCATCGTTTGGACCAGGCTTCCCTTTCCCGCGAAGTCAGTCACCAAAATTTCTTTGTTGCCATTTTCCTCACAATTTCAAGCAAGTCTCTTTAGCAGTTTGAAAATCTGCACTTGAAATGGGAAAAAATCTTGACATGCAACCAATCTTGTCTTTCACAAGACTAAACAGGAGTTTCTCTCTGGCTTTAGAAAATCTCAGAGCAGCCAATCTCGGGGAATATTCTAGTCATCTGGTATCCAAACAACACTGACTGATTTGGTGAAAAGCCGTGTGCTACTCTCATGAAATATAAATATGTTGAATGTGTTGAAAACATCAAATTGCTGTTGTGCGGGCTGTTCTAATAGCTTATCAGAACTTCCTTCACTTCAAAAATGACATACTTTGGGGTAAAACTTCCTATTTTAAAAACCGCAAAAACTCCCCCACCCGTTCCCCTTCCATCGCTTTGGCAATCTGAGTACATAGACTTCTTGGTTTCCCACTGTGACGGACACTTTACATCAAACATGACCACACTCTCCAGAAATGCACAGAAACGCAGTCACACTCAGGCAGAGTCCCTTTGGTTATTTTTCTTTGTTTTCAAGGTCAGACGTTCACTATTTTCCCCAGGCTTGTTGAGATCAGGATCTAGCTGGAAAATCTTTTCCTGCCCCATGACCAGAACCCAGAGAAAAGCATGTTTGCTTTTGCCTTAGTGTGATTCTTACGTGGATTTTGCAGTTGAAAAGGAAAGCGGCCTGATTTTAGGTTGGGAGGACTAATCTCGCCTACCAGTTAATCCCTCTCTGATTGCTCTGCTTCTTTGTTCTCAGCAATAAATTGTAAGCAGTCTTCCATAAAGAAGGACTGACTTTCGCCCCTGGCTTGGGCTGGTTCAGACCTACCCTTTGGATTTGCTCTCATACGGTGATCCCCGGCCACAAGTCTAAAGTGATGGACCTTCCTTGCATAGGGTCAGCTTAAAGGGATACAGAAGTAGAGACACCTGGGCTCCAATTCTTGCTGTATGGTCAGCCTTCTAAACCAGAAACTGCTGTGGTGGGGCTCCCTTGACTTCGCTTCTCCTTCATCACCCCTTCCCCAGCCTGCAACAGCCACCCCAGAGCCAATCAATCACCAAGTCCTGTCATTTCTGCCGCTTAAATATCACTCAACTCCACTGGCATCCCTCCATCCCCACTGCCACACCCTGGCTCAACCTCCATGCCTCGGCCTCATTATCACCTCCTAGTGGTCTCCCCGCTCCATATGTGGGGTTGATCTGCACTAGGGCACTTTTAAAAATGCGAATTCAACTGCAGCCCCCTCCTGATTAAAACCCCTCAAAGGCCAGCCATGTCTCATCTGCAGGTTGGAGCCCAGGCATCTCTTTATTACCTGACCGGACCAGGCATGCCAGCCTCCTCAGGCTTGTCTCCCACTGCCACTGTCCCCTCCAAGCCATCTCACACCGCTTGACGCCGGCATACACATAAGTGTGCTAGTTCGCTTTTCCATGCCTTGCCTCTGGGCACTTCTTCTGAGAGCCTTCTCTTCACCCAGTCCCTGGTCATCCATAGCACAGAGCCTGTGGCCTCTAGAAGCCTGCTCTGTACCCCACCTCACCCTCAGGTCCCCCAGGTGTCTGTCTCCTGAACTCCTTGTAGACCCTACACTCGATGAAATTTATAAAATTCTCTACCTCGTCTTCCAGGTCAAAATCCTTGTGGGTGAAGATAAATTGTGTTTTCTTTCTGTATCTCCAGCCCAGTCCAGTATCTGTCACAAAGTAGGTATTCAGTAAATGTTGGTTGGTTGGTGACAGGGTTGGCGCTCACAGCCGTTCTTCGGCTACTGAACTTCCATTTATACCCCACAGAAAGTTCCATTTAGGTTTCTACAAATACTTGACTCCAATTTTATTTCAAAAGATTGTTAAATTATTTTGCATACCGTAGTATAACAGCTTCAAATAAATAAGTTATTTACAAACACATGACACACTGCAGGATCAGCAGCTTACATGTGTTACAAAGATAAATCATTTTTTTAAAAGACTCTGACTAAATCTTATTATTTGTTGCTTCCTTAAAGAATATCCTAAGATTATGAGGCTGGTGATTTCAAAAACTGAACAGTTTAAGGCCTTGTGAATTAGGAATTTCTTAATACAAAGCAAACTACAGAAATAAACTAGACCCTAAAGCTGGTGTCAAATTGCAATGGTTTCCCATAACTTCAATTTTGATTTTTTTCCATTTATTAAAACAGCTTGTAATTTCCATTGGCTGGCTTTACAATGTGTGAGTACAATAAGTTTGAAGTCATAATGGAAATGTATGTTAATAAAACATACCTTGAGCCACCTGATATTTTAGGGATTTCTCTAAGACATAGTCTGAGAGATGGGCTTAGCTATTTCTTTAAAAGTTTGAAAACTTCTGGCCACGGGTACGCAGGGCCCTAAGGCTCAGGCTGCCCAGAGATTGGCTTCCAGTTCCCGAGAAAATAAGGCCACTGCCTGGGGACTGGGCCTGGAGGGTGGAAGGCGAAGGGAGAGCTGCAGGAGCTGGGAAGAACCTCTCAGAGCTCAGCTGAGGATGGAGAAGCAGGGAAGAGCGGGAAGTGGCTCTATGTCCCCCTGCACACCCAGGGTCCCTAATATCAAGGGCCTGCAGGTCACTCTCATTGCCCACTTCACAGTGGGTGACCCTGCTGTGCTCCTGGGGAAGCCCCGGAGGGACAGCTATAGCCCTGGGAAGACAGTCCCTGTCTCTCTAACTCTTCAAGGGGAATTCCAAAGGGACAGAGGAAAGGAAACCCAGCCTCAGGCTCTTTATAGGAACTGCTGGAGGTGGACGGGGAGGGGCAGGCCAGTGGCTGCCAGAGTTAGGGACAGCACAAAGACACCATCCTTCTTCCTCTAGACATCATGCCTAGCCAGTGCCGTGGGTTGGCTGTCCGCCTGGCCTTTGTGCAACCCCCTAGTCCCTCTGAGTTTCCTTCTCAATCATTTAATAAGCATGGATGGGCACGACACACCGTGCTGGGCCCCCTCTGAGGTCTCCGCAGCTGTGCTGACCCAGGGCTTCCTAAATCCCTCCCCAAATCCTTCCCTTGATTCTGGTTTCCCTTTAAACTACTGTCCTCTCTCCTCCCTGCCCTTTAAACTGAAACTTCTTGAGAATCAGGCTTCCCCTCCCCGAGACTATCATGTCGCATTCTCCTCCAACCCAATTGCACCTGGTTTTCCCCTCTGCACCCATGGCACTGTTGTCTCAAAGGTCACCAGTGACTTTCTGATGTTAAATCAAGCAGCTTTCCGTAAGCCCTGCATCCTCACTGACAACTGACGATCACCCCTCATCCTGAGAGGCTCCTTCCTTTTGTGATATCACCTCCTGTTTCTCCCTCCACCTCCTTGACCACCTGTAGGCTGGAAGTCCAAGCTCAAGGTGTCAGCAGGGTTGGTTTCTCCTGAAGCCTCTCTCCCCTTGGCTCGTAGATGGCTCTCTCCTCCTGTGCCTTTGCTCGGTGTATGTCTGTGTCCTAATCTCCTCTTCTTATAAGGACACCAGTCCTACTGGATTAGGGCCCACTCTGATGACTTCATTTAAACTCAGTTACCTCTGCAAAGGCCTTAACTCCAAATACAGATGCATTCTGAGGTACGAGGGTTAGGACTTCAACATACAAATTTTGATGGGGACACAACTTAGCCTATAACAATGATCTTGATTCAGCTTTTGACCTGTTTTAATGTTTCTTTCCTACATCCATTTCTAAAGCTTCATTGCCTATTATTGAGTAAATAAGTTCATCAATTTCATTTATTTTAATTACAAAAGTAATGTATCTCATTAAAGTGGAGCAATCCTTTACTGTTCCAAAAAACGTTAATAAGAAAGTATGATTTCAAATAAAAACTACACCTTCACATTCTTTCCTGAGCTCTAAAACCAAATTCCCAAAGTATTGTCAAGCATGGCCCCGTGATGGCTGGTGTATCACACACAATATATGCTCCCCGCCATCTTACTCATCATTTGTTCACCTAAATTTTCCACCATTCTTTCATTTTCTTCCCTCCACTGCCCTACTCCATGTCCAAACACCTTGTCGGTCTTATATAGCCCCCTCTGAAGATCAGCCTCATAATCTACAAGATCCAATTCAAAATTGGTAGGGCTCTGTGTTCAAAGTCTATTAACAATTTCAAGAGAGTGACAGCGGAGCATTAAACCTAGCATGGGCTTTATGCAACTGTGAAGGTCACACATCCTTGAAGCCGGTCAGGCCCCCTCTTCGTTATCCTTCGCACATTACTCTTCACTCCATCCCCACAGATGCTCTGGAGTTCCACACACCTCCTGCGACCCCACATCCGTCTCACCTTCCCTCATCCCACCCCACCAGCCTGCTAACTCCTACGCAATGACATCTACTCCTGGTATCCTCTGTTCAAAGCCTGTGGTATTTCCTCATTTCCTACTGAGCTGGGCACAGACCCTTCAGGTCAGCATTTTAGGCCCTGATTTCCTGACTCAACTCCTACTCACACCTCCACCGGACGCCAGGCTCGGGGCAGATGTTCTGGTCACTTTCCCCACACTGTGCTCCATATAGCTCAACCTCCGGGCCCAGTCTCTCTGAAATCCTACCCACCGGATCTGTGTCATTGGAACCTTTCCAAAGGTCAAGGCCTACCTCTTCCCAGGAGTGTTTCCTGGCCTCTGACCTGGTCTGATAGCTTTGTTCCCATCAGCCCCCCCACACACAGGCACCACAGTGGGCACTTACTGCATGCTGCTCCCTGCCAAGGGTTCATGTACTTTTATCCTTAAACCCTCCATACCCTCAGAGGCAAGTTCTGTCACTATCCCCTTGGGGCTTCTGGCTGGCTTGCAGAAGCTCACTTGTACTGGCAAGTGGTGGACCAGGGTTCAAATCTAACAGTCCAGCTCAGAGTTCAGCCTATCTTGTGGGGCTGATATCTGAGCATTTCTCCTATACCCACACTAGACAGTGAGCCCCCTTCGAAGAAAACAGATCTTTTTCATCTTTGTTTTCCTTGAGGCACTTCCTGTGCCTCCACATTCAGCTTGTATTATTTATGTGATAGGGCCGGAAGCCATGAAACACTGGGATGGCCCAGGAAGATGCAGTGACCAAATGTGTTACCTTATGTTTCTGAAAACTCAACCAATGAAGGACTCTTTGGCACAACAATGACCGCTTTCAAAAGCAATGTGCTTTGGAGACCTTTGAGAATGTTTGTCTATCACACTTGACTCATGAATTGGCAGGTTCAGCTCTGTGCCAGCTTACCTTCCTTCCCCAGGGATGTTTGATTGGAGGGAGGTCCTCCGGCTCCCTCACACTTACCCTTTTGCTTGATTTTGTGTTGACCTCTGTCTCAGCCTCACACTCCCCACATCCCAGGCCAGGCAATCAAAGGGTAAAGGAGAAAACCAGATTTCTTAATCTCCCAGTATTTCTTTTCTCCCCTGGGCACTGGGGGAGCAAGCTTCTTCCAGAACTTTTATGAGGCCCAAATGGAAATGGTTCTTGTCTCTCCTCCTTAGTCTCTTTCCTGCCCCAAAACCAGTGATGCCAAGTGAAACCGAGGGAGGTTTTGAGAGAAAGGCACATGGTCAACAAAAAGTTAGAGAATGTGCAACCATTAAATATATTATAAAATAATATTTAATGATACGGAAAATGTTCACCATATGTTATTGAGAGAGAAAACATGGTTTACAAAGTATGTATAACAGAATCCCATTCTTATATTTTTACATCTAAATAAATGTGTGTATTATATTTTACCCATAGACATTTTAGAAAATATGTATCGTGAAAAGGAAGATATACTTTCCAAATATATTCACCAGAATGTTTTCAGTGCTTGTATCTGGATGGCAAACTTTGGATGAAATTGTCTTATTTTTGTTTTTTACTGTGTTTTAAAAAATGTCTGCAGTTAAGGTATGTTATTTGGGGCTGTGTGTGTTTTGTGTTGAGTTAGAATCTTAGAGGAAAAGCTGCATGTGACATGTAGGCTTCTCTCCTCTGGTGTCCATCTCCTCACCTCATACAACTCCTCCACGCCCCCGGCCACTGTTGGAGAAAAGGGGGAACAAGGTGTCACCAAAGGCTGCAGTCTACAGGCATGTGAGTGCCTTCGCTGAGCAGGAACTTGGTCAGGAGTGTACCACTTCCCCTTCAGGCGGGAATTCCAGGGCTGAGGTGGTGATGCGATTTGACCTAAGAGGGTGTTCCAAGCCTGGAGAGGAAAAGGGAATTGAGCAGAACGCTCCTGATTCACCATCTTGTGTTTTGACCGCAGAGCTCGGTTCCTTGGTTATTTTTTTTTGCCATACTTGGGTCTGGTTTCAGCCTAAGGCTTGCTGGTGGTTTCCTTCCTGGCAGCATGAGGTAGACACAGGGATGATGGCTCAGAGGGGTCCTTCCACCCAGTCAGTCAATGTGCGCACTCTCCGTCCTCTTGCCCTCCTGTCACCTGCCTTGCTTCTGACCTCTTCTCAGTACACTGCAATCCACCCACCAGGTTACAACAAGTGGTAGCTTTAGCTGTGGTCCATCTGAAAGGGCAGAGGGAAAGAGGGGTTCCTGGCAACCAGCAGGAGCTGCACCTTTCAGAGGAAGGCCTCCTGACACCAGCTGCCATCTCCTTCAGAAGAACACAACCTGCAGAGAGAGAGCTGGTGGAACCCACAGCCCAACTTCTCTTTCCACCTGTCCTCAGATATCCTGCTGGGGCTTCCATTGGCTCAATGGAACTAAATGCCCAGGGCAGGGCAATGTGGGTAGGGCATTGAGGTTAGCCGCTTAGGCACAGAGTAGGGTGGAGAGTGGCAAATTTGAAAGGCAAATCGAGACGATCCAGCACGATAAGAAAGAAGAAAGACAAGTTAAGAGAAATGATAGTAAATAAGAATAACTACAACAAGAAATAGAGGCTAGAAATAAATCCAAATATTTTAGTAATCGCAATAAATGTAAATAGCTTAAAAAGAGTCTCATGTGGGAAAAGTAAAAAGACGAAATTACCACAATGTCCTTTTGAAGGAGACATATCTCAAGCATAAAGAGATTGATGGTAGAAAATAAATAGAAAAATATATGCCATGTAAATACCAACAAAAGAAGGCTTCTATGGCAATATTAATATCAAACATTATAGAATTTAGAGTGAAAAGTTTTAGTGCAAATGAAGAAAACAACACACCTACTTAATAATATAATCTTAAAAGATACAAAGTTAAAACTGATGAATTTACATAGGGAAAGTGACAAATCTACAATCATAGCAGGAGATTTCAAGGCTTGTCTCTCAGAAACTGACAGAGAAGAAGAACCAAAAGAATAAAAAATTAAGCGCTCTCCCAAATTTTAACAAGACATTTAAAACAGGCTAACTTTAGTAGATAACATAGACTACCTTCACCAGTAGGATAGATAACATTTTTTTTCCAGCACAGATGGAACATTTTCACAACTTGGTGATACTAGGCCACAAAGGAAGTTTCAATAAATTTCAGTGAATCCATATCACACAGACCACCACATTGTCTGAAAGCAATGGTATATTGGTAATTATTAGAAATCACCAACAAAAAAGGTATCCAAGCCACTTCTCCCATCTACAGCAGGTCCTCCCATAATGTCATTTTGTTATAATGCTGATGAGGGTAAAAAATGGATTCTTGGCTGGGGCCACCATCTATGAGGAGTTGGCGCGTCCTCCCTGGGTCTGCGTGGGTTTCCTCCGGGGATGCCGGCTTCTTCCCACATCCCACAGACGTGCACATAGGAGGACTCGGTGTGTCTGTACTGTCTCCATCTGAGTGTGGGTAGCCCTGTGATGGAAGGGCATCCTGTCCAAGGTGGGTCCGCATGGTGCCCTGAGATGCCTAGATGAACTCCGGCCACTGAGACCCTAGGCTGGAATCCGGGAGTTGGAAAACAATGCTCTTACTTGTTTTTCTTCATCTCCTTTCAATGTATGTAGAGTTCACATTTATTTCAACGTTTAATGTTGGAAGTGTTTAGGTCTTTATTTAGAAGTTTGCTGACGTTTTTGTGACTGGAATATGCCATAGAAACTTAACTCTTGTTTCTGTCACTTAGCCCAGCGTGAAACTGGTTAATTACATGTTGCCTAAAAGTCGTAGTTTCAAACCTATCGACGATTCTAAGCAAGGACTCACTGTATTTTGAAACTAAGAAGCACACTCCTAAATAGTTCATGATTTAAAGAAATTCAGGGGAAATTCTAAAGCATTTAAAAAATAGTTATAAAACTCAACATATCAACCCTTTTGGAATGTAGCTAAAGAAGTACTTGTAGGAAAAATTAGAACCTTAAGTACATGTATTAGAAAACAAAAAAGACTATAAATGAATGAGGTGGGGGTTAAACTCATGAAGCTAGGAAAAAACAACAGTGAATTAAATATGTCTTAAGAAATGTCACACTTCAGTGGGATGATATCTATATACACGTATACAGATGTATATGCATATTGTTTTTCATTCAAGTATGGCAAGTTTATCGGGCGCTCTTTTTTGTTTGCTGTAACTGTTTTGCTTACTCAGTGCTTGGTTACATAATAGGTGCTCAATATATGCTTGATGAGTGAAGGAATGAGGGAATGCTTAAGAAATTTCCCATTTTTCTAGCAACCACATTAAAAAATGTAAAAACACAAAATAATTTTAATATCATATTTTATTAAGTAAAATAATTTTAATATCATATTTTACTTAATTCACTATATCCAACATATTATCACTTTAATGTATAATCAGTATATGAAACCATTGAGAGATTTTATATATTTTTTCATACTAAGCCTTAGAAAGCCAGTGTGTATTACACACTCAAATCACCCCTTCCCCAGGTAGCCCATAGAAACTTTTGATGAACAATAGCACTAATCACGCTATTTTCTTTCTTTGCCAAGGATCAGTAAAGTACACTTCAAAAAATATTATAACCTCACATAAGGGAAGCAGTAGGGAGTTTGCAGGTGGGCTCATAGCACTAGTTAGATTTCAGAGGATCCCAGTAAAGGAGCGGTCAGAACTCCTGGGTCTGTCTGCCCCCAATCTCTAAACTGGTGCTTCTGAGAATGAAGTGAAAAGACGTCTCATGGCAACATAGGTCCCGGAACCTGACCTTCCACCTCCCACCTCCCACCTCCCAGAGCTTCTGGGCAGACCCGATGCCAACTTGCCTGGCCACCTGTTCCTTCCTTCCCCAGCTTGGCTTGGTTTCAGAAAGGAGGACATACTTCAGCCAAAAAAATGAAACACCCCAACCAGGTCATCCTTTGCGCTTTGGCATAGATTCAAGACTTGCACAACCCCTGGGAGGCTCCTTACCACATGGCCATGCCCTTCTCGCTTCTTCAGGCTAGTCCCTCCAGCTTGTCGAAATTCAGAAAAACAGTCCAGGGCTCTGCCCCGGCCTTTCCACTGACATCCAGTGAAGCCTGGAGCCAGTCTTTCTGGCTGGGATTCTAAAACAGGAATAAGAAGGTCTTCCCTCTTATACCAGGGACTATCATGAAGGTCAAAGGAGAATATGTATTCTATGTAAAAACTCCTGGAAAAATATAGAGTGTTTTACACCCCTAAAGCATCATTTTAAAATCACGTCTGCTGCAAATCCTCCAACATATGGTCGGGAAGAATTTAAAGGGAGATAAGCCCAACAGGTTTTTCCAATTCCTGCTGGAGATGTGTCAGGAAAAAACCTTCTGAAGGGAAATGTTAAATGTTCGTATCATATGTAAATTGTCATACCCCCGAACTATACATTCCATGTCTCGGCAAACGGAAAAATACTCACGTGTGTTGAAGAAGACGAATGGGCAAGGACTGCACTGAAGCACAGTTAGTAACAGCAAAAAGTTGAAACCTGTCTGAAGTTCCCACTTTGTAAGAGGTGATAAATAGAACACTGCAGCTGCTTCAGAATGAGGGAGACTTGTGTGTAAGTGGGCATGTGAAGCCAGAACTTCTAGTTGTTTACAAAAGCAGATTACAGATAGCATGTATAAAACAGTACATTATTCCTATTGCATTAAAACTATAGAAAATATTAGTGAATAATCTCTTAGGAAATGGACCTAGGCAGACCTTTCTCTTTTTACCTTTTTGTTTCACAATATTGTTTCAACGTTATATTGAGCATATGTTACTTTTTGATAAGCAAAAGCAGTAAAGACCTGTTTCCATCTTTAAAAACCATGGAAGAGACAAAACAATGCCCCAAACGAGCCAGGCAGTGGGGATTTGTAACGATTTAAAAACATGGTCCACTTCCTTGAGGGATTCGTAAATCTGCCAGGCATCTTTACAGAAAAGTGCATTTACTTGCCCTCCAAATAATTATCTCAGTTTTCCAAATCACTTTGTGAATTTTGTTTCTAAATGATTATACGAGACCTTCCTTTCATTATCTTTAAGCTTTCTGTAGCTCTTGAAGTCTCAAGACACTTAACTTCACTTTTTCCTTTGTTCATTCAAGAAACAGTCATGATCCACCCCCTGGGGAACCGTATTGTGCACTAAGATGGAACCAAAGAATTTCTTATTCTGACCTTGGGAAGCTTGCAGTCTGATGGGAAATACAGGAGATTTGTATAAAAAAATAACAGTGCAAGGGAGAAAATGATAAGCGCTCAGAGAGATGAACTAGGAACAGGATTCTAGAGCATCAGAGAACACGGCCCGGGAATACAACGAGCCAGAAGATGGTGAAGGTTTGTGAAAGGTTCGCTGGACCCAGGTTTTCAAAGAGTGGTGGGATTTGGAAAAGTAAATAGCACTTTCCAAATTTAGAAATGAATTGAGAATGGACAGGAACTATAGCAAGTGCTGAAGCTTAAACTGTTGTTTTTGTCCACAGGGACTAAACCAATCCTCCTTCCACACACTCGCTCCCTTGCCTTGTTTAGCCAAAGCAGGAGCTGTGGCTTGGTGCCCACTAGTGGTCTACTACCCTCCTGGCGGGAGCTCGACCAGGGGTGGGCCTTGGGGCTTTGGCTGAGTTTTGGTGGTGCTGGGTTAGGTGCCTCTTGCCCCATAAAAGCAGCCCTTGGATAGATTTTTCTGGTAATTAGAAACTTCTCAGCAAACCTAATCTCTGAACTGAGTCAAAAGTCACAGCTGTACGGGACCCACGCTTCACCTTCTGCACATCAGGAGGCAGCTCACAGTAGGAGGGGCCCTGACACACAGCCTGTGTGACTGGTGGTGTGTGACTGGTCGCAGCCGTGCTTCGTGGGACCAGGGGCTTGAGCAAAAACGCTGCCCTGTGAAATAGCAATTCTCACCATTTTCTACTAAATCCTCATTTCAACATTCTGGAATGTCCCTCGATAAAGTTACTGGTTTCCTCCTTTTTTGTTTTGTTCTCACCACAGTTTAAGGAAAGCTTACATGAAGGTCACCCCTTCCCCTGGTGACAGTGCTGAGTTCTGGTAACCAAAATGAGCCAGTCAGGTGACTGCAGCTTTGATGAAGTAAAACATCATTCTAACAAACAAACGTTTTGGGAAACACTGAAAATGTGGGCAGGCCACACTCATAGACAGTTTTCCAGGATGATTGTCTTCCATTCTGTTCTGGAGACATTTATTAAGCAGTTAATATGTCTCAGGCACAGGGGATACAAAAATGAATGGCCGTGATCCTTAACCTCCAGGTGTCTGCAATCCAATGGGGGAGACATCTTTGCAAATCACATTAATAGCTGCCATTATTTGGGAACTTCTGTGGGTCAAGTGCTATGCCAGTGTGGTTTCAATCATATGCTATAACCCTGCAAAATAGTTTCATTAGCTTCTTTCCACAGATGAAGAAGCAGAGGCCTCAGGGAGCAGAGAGGAGATACGCAGAGCCCAGGAGAGCCCAAGTAGAGGCCGGGGTGGGATCTGCCCCACAAACGAGCTGAGAGTGTACACGAGACACACAGTGAGCAGCAAGACAGCACACAGGAGCCTAGAGTTCTGATAAAGTAGCAAGGGGCAGGTGGACAGTTTGGCTAGCAGCCCTGAGAGGCCTATAGGGACAGTCCCCAGTCTATGAAGCTGGAGAAGTTGGAAAGGCAGAGATGGCAGCACCCGTGCCCAGAAACGTGCAAGAACTCTGCTTCCGGAGCAGAGATAACTGGAGCCGTGTCTTCTTTTATCCAATTCTCTCCCCGACAGTGGCCCCATGGACCCCGGCCAGCCAGCCTGAAGCTTCGGGAGGACAGACGCGAGGGAGATACCGAAGGAGCAACACTAATGTACTTTCCTAACAGAGTAAAGCTCCACTGGGGTTGATGGCAGAATCACTTCACACCAATCAGAGAAAGCACATCGTGTGTCTGCCATAGACCAGAGACTCTGGTAGAAGGGAGTGGGCCCGTGGCTGGTTGAATTTGCACTGATCCTAGAAGTTTATCTACCTTTTCTCGCACTTCCCAACAGCTCTGCTGGTAGTGGTCAAACTTGATCTACGACATTGGGCAAGACGTATTTCCTGTAGATGCTCGTTGAGTCATCTGAATAACGTACAGGGTTGGACTTGATTTCTCAGGTCCCTCCCTGCTCTCAGCGACCATGAGGCTAAGTCAGCATTCTGAGAAGCAAGGTGAATTCTCACACCTCTTCACCCCTGTGTGATGAGCTATTTTTATTGCAATAGTCAAACTTTGCACATGAAAAAGATGTTACCTAGCCCTAAGCATATTGTTACACATAAGAGAAAAAAAAAAAAAAAACTTATCCTAAGCCCTAAGCATATTGACAGAATATAGAAACATGGGCTCTGAAGATTTTAAAAGTAGTTGGTGTCAAAGAATGCAGGTTTTCATTGAAGTTCTACCACCTAATGGCCACTGAGCTTTAGATCCACTCTGCCCAAACCCCAGTTTCTGTATCAGTCATTTTTAGGAAACATCGTGCCGTACAGAGTTGTTACAATGATCAGAGAGGATGATGGATGCAAAATCTTTTTGGAAAGATAAGAAACTAGACAAGTGTATGTTAGTACTAGAATTTCCAATATTAAGTTCCTAATGGTCCAAGATTTGGCTGGCAGGCAAAAGACAGGAGGAAACAGTATTATGAGTGAGCAATTATGGACCAGGGCCATCTAAAGAGGAGGAAGGAGCCTGCTAACTAAACGAGCATCAGAGAAAAGGTGGTTTGATTTCAGCTGAGGACCTGCAGCGTGAGGACGTTAGCCATCCAGAGACATCGTTAAGCAGGTTCTTCCCCAGGTCAGTGTACCTCCTCCTATGTGACCCGAGTGCTGGGGTCAGAGAGGGGTTCATGCTGCTTCCCAGATGGCTCACCTAGGATCACCTGGCCACCCCAACTGGGGCACGTAAGGAGGAAGAAACGAATCAGGGAAGGTAAGATGACTTACCTGAGGTCATGGGAGTGAGAGCAAAGTCCAGGGGCCCAGGGCTGGGAGCACCATCAGAGTGAAGGGGGCAATCATGAGCATCACCTGAGCCAGAGTCTTGGGTGTACAGAGGGCAGATGTCACCTAATCCTCAAGGGGAGGCTATACAGGATCCCATCAGGAAAAGGTGTTAGCCTCAAAGATTGAAGTTAAGAGGCAGTTTCCTCTTGTCTGAGAAGCAGGCTCACACAGATATGTATCTCAAGCTGTATCAAGCCAGGTTTAATGATAAAAATGTAAGTTTCTATCTTACCTAGCTCTGTATGGTACAAGTCGATTCCTCATGAGAACTCAGTACTCTGTGTGGCTTCCCTGGGCACAGATTGTGCAGGTGAGCCACTAACAATTGGTGTGCTATTGTCATCCCCATTAAAATGACAGAGATGATTTTTTGTTATATTATCATCGCCATTATTTCCTCGGGGCCTCCGCATGGCCCGTGCTGTGCTAGTATCTACATAACCTCCACTCTGCAGGATGACCCAGTAACTTTGACATTTGCAGATGAGTAAACTGAGATTCAGAAATGTTAGGTCATTCGCTCGCAGTCACACAGCTGGTAAGTGGCAGAGTCAAGATTTAAACCAAGTTATGCTTGGTTCCAAAGCCCAGCCAATGTTCTTTTCATGAGTGCATGCTGCTCTCCGCCACAGCGATGGCAGAAAAGTAACTCCGAGAGCCAAAGCGCTGCTCAGTCCCTGTATCAAAATCAGTTTCAATCAAAGTCTAGACTTAAGTTAGCGATTGCAATCATCATTTCCGCACTGTTCCTAACTACCCTTCTATTTAGTTCAAGACATCACTTCCTGAGTTGGATACAGAGAGCAATTGTGCCAAAGTAGCACATAGCCCACTAACATGGGATCTTGAAGGGTGCGAGGCCACATTTGTGGGGTGTTGAGCATGTCACAGGGAAATATTTATTCTCAGGTAACATGAGCTGAGTCAACAACGGGCCCTTTTTGAGCATCAACGCTTACTAAATCCTATGCACTATCAGGGAAGGAGTGATCGTAAGACCTGGGGACATGTAAGGGGACAACGTTATTCTAACTGAAAAATCTTATTAAATATCTTGGGACTCTTTTGAAAGATAATTTTATTAGCTGACTTAATAATTTCTTCTAGCTGGGCCATGTTAAAGAAACAATGAAAATAGGCCCTATTTCTTTTAACATCATATAGAGGTCTAGAAGATAAGTAAAATAAGAACACAATTCAAGTGATGTTTGGAGACATGAATCAGTGTCTTAGGCAAGATGAAGGGAAACATAGTGGCCCAAGACAGAGCAGAGTAACGGTGTCTCCATGCTGCTACTATGGGAGTGAACAGAGGTACAGGCTACAAGTGATGGCTATTGGCATCCCTTGCTGTCTTCAAGGATACTGCCACTCTCCCTTCACAAATGTCAGGAATCTGGGAAGGAAGGAGGTGGCAGGTGAGCCCAGAGGGCAACATTTCAGTGAAGATGGTACTGAACATTCAGGTCACTGACCCTATTTCAGGAACCTCCCCCTTTTAAAAATATCCATTAATAACAATAACATTTATTAAATAGCTACTAAGAGCCAGGCACTATGGCAATGTCTATAGATGCTATTTCTCCTTTTTCCCAACTACCTGGTGAAGTAGGTTTTAATATTTGATTTTGAAAATGAAAAAACCAGAAACTCAGTGAGGTTCACTCATTTAAGTTCATATTTCCAGGATTTCTACCTTTGTTTTCTAATTCTAGGACCCAAGTGCTTCTTTCCATTTCTGGGACCAGGAATTCTGAATCTTCATTCTGAGTAGCCAGAAACTATCACGGAGGAATTCAAGAACTCAAAGAGCATACTTCCAGACTGCAGCGGCCTGAAAATCCAGAGGCGCAAACAGCTTCGCATAAGATGGCTCCTACTACTACTACAAGGCTGTAAGAGGTCCTTGAATATGGAAAGGGGCTGGTGGCAGACTAATGAGAAAAGGCATTGAGAAAGTAAGGCAGGCTAGCCCTGAGTTGGTCTTCAAGGAATGAGCAGAAATTAGACATAAATGGAGGTGGGGCTACATAAGTTCCGGAAGGAAACACTTTCCACATCAGATTTCTTTGATCCAGAGAAAGTGAGGACTAAACTGAAATCTGGGGTGGAAACAGCATGGAGACATTTTGAAAGTCTTGAAAAAAAGAAGCGAGGTAAAATTTACATAGAATGAAATGCACAGATCTTAAGTAGAAATTCAGGGATTCTGATACAATTATGTAATCACCAATCCAATCAAAATATAGAACATTTATGTTACCCCAGAAAGTTCCTTCATGTCCCTTCTCTCCCCTACACACCCCTATGGGCAACCACTGTTCTGATTTCTATATCCATAGGTTAGAACTTCATATGAAAAGCATCATATCGTATGCGTTATTTTATCTGACTTCTTGTGAGATTAGTTCGTGTTGTTGCATATATGAGTAGTTCATTTCTTTTTATTTCTGAGTGGTATTCCATTGTATGGATGTTTTGTTTATTCATTATTCTTATGTTGACGGACATTTGGGTTGTTTCCAGTTTGGGCTACTTGTGAATGAAGGTGCTGTGAACATTGTTGTTTACTCTGATATCATTTTTAAATCTATTTTCCATTCCCTCTTTTTTTCTCTCCTTTGCTTATTTTCTAAGAATTCAGAGGACATCCTGCCACAGATATAGAATAACCTAGAGCTGAAGTCCCTCCCTGTTAGACTAATTACACACACGAAAGTGTTTATGTTCAGACCTACCTACACAAAATTAGAAAAATTAATAATTTATGGGTACTGTATTATATTTATAACAAGTTTTGATGAACTTGTATGAAATTATTTACAAGAAATTTTGGAAGTAACGTTTCATAGTTCACACCCCACAGAAATTTTTAACTGCCCTCTGCATTTTAACTACTCTGCTTCTTCTTGAGCAAAGTGTCCCGCCTACCTGTCTATGAACCCATGGTGTTAAGAATGAAAGCAGTAAAAAAAAAAAAGAAAAGAAAAGAAAAAGAAATTACGCTTCTCTTTCTCCTTCCTTCATTTGCAACAAATTAAGAGTCAATAGGATAAGAAACTAATAAGTAACAAGAAGAAATTTGACCAGATTCAGTACTCTCTCCGTATACCATTTGTCTTCATGCTCCATCCCCCATACCCCAACTCAGCCCCAGTGGTTCTCTGTGGATTGCAGATTTCAGTGAGGGCACTGATCACCTTCATGAAGCAGCCATCATCTCACCCCCGAGTCACTCACGTCCAAGGTGACTTTTCTTGTCATTCGACATCCATGTTCAAAGCCATTTCTCGTGACCAGAATTTCTTCAGACCCACTTAGGAAGGCCTCTAGAGGGGTACCTAGTTAGACGTGGTAGATTGAGTTATGCATTTGCTACCACTCCCTCTAAAACCTTCACTAAGATAACAGACATGAGACTTAAAAGAAAAAGGAACCCGCAAGGACACAGAACAAGAGAGGAAACGACATGTGGGCTTGTGCTAATGGACTTATAAATACTTAGCACCCCTGAGAAAGCTGAAATCTAAACCGGCAGAGGAATAAATTCAGCGGCATTCTGATTTGTGTGGAAGAAAGTCGGAAAGACTCAAGAAGTAGAGGCGCTGGCTCCCTTTAAAAGTGAGAGGCCAAGTGAAACTAAAAACAGATATACAGGGTTAAAAGTCATTTTAAGAACCAGTTATATCTGAATTTCCCTTTTCCCCTGAGCAACCAAGCAACTGCCTCAGCCCATACTGGGATAAAACCAGAGGTTCATTCTTGAGAGGGGGAACTGGAGAAACTCCAGACCCCAGGATAGCAGAAACAGTGGAGGATGATGTCACTACGCTGAAAAGAGGGGGCCAAGTGAAGGTTGACACTTGAGAGAGGGACATCTCTCACCCCTTCGCTGATTTGATTCCAAGCACACAGAGAGCCATGTTTACATGTCCCTGGAGAAGAAGGGGGACTTCCTCCCCTGCAGGAAAAACTCGCTTGAGAGAAAACACCTATTTACATTTGGGGATTTCCCAATGAAACAACTCAGCCAGCTCACACAACAATAGAGTCCACGAATCAATAAGAGTCACCTACCCACACAGAATTTGTACTTGTGCTTCTAATATGGACTATGAGAGCTAAAACGAAAGGAACATGGGTTTGTGTGGTTCAGGGAGAAATAGACAAAGAACAGAAGAAAACATGCAATTCATATGCTTCAAGATATAAGTGAAGATATTACATCCAAGAGACAAGAACATGAGGTTACGAAAGAAAATTGTTCAGAAAGGAGGTGCTTAGGAATTAATGATGTGAGAACAGATATGTAGACTTCAATTAAAGGGTTAGAAAGTAAGGTTAGGAAGTGTCCCTGGCGTGGAACAGAAAGAGAAAAAACTAGTTGGGAAAAGATTTTGTCAATATTGGCAAACAAGTCAACAGGGTCCAATATCTGGAAGGGAATTCAAGAATGGGTGAACGGAGAAAAGTAAGGAGAGGGAATAAACCAAACAATCCTATGGAGCAATTTCCTATCGATGGAGAAGCTTCATCCAGTGCCCAGGGCGATGGAGGAACAGCGGTGCACAGGCCAGGGGACATTTCAGAACAGTGAGGATAGACGGAACATCTTAAAGGCCTCCACTGATTTTTAAAAAAGAAAGAGGAGGAGGAGGAGGAGGACAGGGGTGGGGGGTAGGGTAGGAGAAGAAAGAAGAAGAGGAAGAAGAGAAGGAGAAAAAAAGACACAAAGACTTAGAAAGACTGGAGATCAGAGTAGATCAGACTCCTCATAAGTGGCATTCAAAACTGGAGACAACGATTACACACTTTCAAAATTCTACGGGAAATTATTTCAAAAAAATTCTGGTTTTGAAATAAACCAGAATTCTATTAAACATCAGTTGAAGGAAAGGATAGAAGGAAATTTTTAAAACCTAACCTTACCTTTTGCCTCCCATGACTTTGTTCTGTTTGGTTTGGTTTAAAGAAAGCCGGGCCCCAACAAAAAGGCAGCGCAATCCTAGCAGAGGCAATTACAGTCTGGGGGAATAAAGACTCCAACCCAGGTGAGAGAAACGTCCTGAGACGTCTGGGAATGTCCTGCAATGACCGTGGAGCAGTAGGCCTGGGCTGGAGTGCTACCAGTTCAAGCTGAAACAGAGGGTTATAGGTGGGAAGGGGAGCGGGGGGGGAGCCTAAGGGGAAAAAATGAAATTGATAAATGACCTACTATATTTGAACATATTGAGAGGCAATTTACATTTTGAAACACTTATAAGTGAGAAAAATTAGTGATTCGCACATAAAAAATCTAAATAGAAAAATTAAGGCTGTTATTATTCTCTTAAGGAAGCAAAAAAAGGGTCGAACAAGAAAGAAACGGTAGTTAATTATAGTACACCACATGGCTAAGCTTTGTAATATTTCCACAGTCATAGTAATATAAATACTGGATACCAATTTCTACTGGATACAAAAGTAGGATATATTTATATTGGGAGGAAAAGTGTGATGTATGAGACCTAATTTTTTCCTCTATTGATGAGAGACAAAAGAAAATATAGGAAGAAAATAAATAGCAGCATAAACAAGTTATTTTTTAAAGAAACATGGAGGCAAAAATCAAAATAAACAGTAAATTAATTGAAACTGAGAACTTTTGAAAGTGGGATCGGGCCATGGAGGCTGGCACGAAGGCCACTGCTTCCACTACAAGCTTAAAATGATTTCACTTTTAATGTGTACGTATAACTCTACAAACTAGAATTTTCTAAAGAAAAGAAAAAAAGATGGGCTTCTGGACATCTTTAGGTGCTTAAGGACTTGAGCGCGTTGAGGAATGTACAAGATCTGACTCATTTCAAAACCCCCATCCCACTGGACACCGTCACCCACAGGTCCCCAGGATGGCCTCTAGCCTACTCAGGGACACTGGCCTGCCACTGGTCCCCCCTTTCAGGTTATTTTGCAGGTTACTAAAAGCAGATTGACTTATTTTTGGCCATTTGTATCCAGTGACCAGAATACAGGATGTAACTACACTTCAATCTTTTTTAGCATGTGAAAGAAATGCATAGGTTGCCAGGCGAATGAACTAAATGTTATATTTAGCTGGGAAGATAATATATCCGTAATGTTTGGATTTATCAAAACAAATTCCAGATGGCAGGCAAGCCATAGAGAGAGGGGCCATCTGGTAAGTCAGAGAAGGGCTCATTTTTTTTTTTAAAGGTGAAAGGTAGTAAATGTCAAAACTTCCTATGGTGACAATATATCTATCTGTCACCACTCCCGAAGGAGCAATCCTGAGCCGCACATCCTGTATGCGTTAATTTAAATATCTATAACATTATGCTCTTTCAAATACCCGAGCAATTGACTATGTTTTTAAAAACAGTGACTGTAGTAAGGTTTCGATGTCTACCTGCTAAACAGGTATTGTATGGTGTCAGCTGTAGGCATTAATAAAACCATTCGACAACTGATTCTACAATTACATAAATTATTTGAGAGTAAAAACCAATAGAAACTGAAACAATTTTTTTCCAAAATGATTTAAGATGTTGCTGCCATTTTTGATTTAGCTCAGCAGTGGTATTTTTAGCGCATTTTCAGTTTGACAGGATGTTTCTTACACATATTTTCTTCTCTCCCCATTCCCACTGCTCCCTCTGAAACTAATCATTACATGACTGTATTTATTCACCAATTTCTCACACCCTCTCCCCTGGCCCCCGCTTACACACAACTGCCAGCTTAATCTTCTTTAAACATTGCTCTGTTTATATAACTTCCTGGCTCAAAAGACAGTCCATACCTCTCCAATATCCAGAGGATGATATGCAGGCTTCTGCTCACAGACATCCCCACTTCTTTCTCCATCCCCCCATTGCCTCAGGCTGCAGCAGGCTATTATCTTCAAGAACTGGGCCCTTGTCTCCAACCTCAGCACATTTGGCAGGGACCCGGATGCTCTCTGCTGGGCCTGATAGCCTGTCCCCAAAAAGTTTGGACTGGGCTCCCCCTAGCTCAAGCCGAATCCAACATGCCATGTCTAGCATGAAGGCAAGAACTGCTCCATCAGAGACTTCTTCTGGTAGAGCTCACCTCCAGGTTAGCATCCAGGGGTGATGGCATTAGCCCAGACCTTACATCATGGAAGATGTCAGTCACCCTCTGTGGCAGGCTCAGTGATGGCCCCCAAATATGTCTATGTTCTAATTCTTATAAACCGTAAATGCTACCTTACATGGCAAAAGAGACTTTGCAGATAAGATTAAATTAAAGAATTAAAAAAATTTTATTTTTCCATTATAGATGACATTCAATGTTATATTAGTTGCAGGTATACAGCGTAGTGGTTAGACATTTATATAACTTATGAAGTGATCCCCCCAATAAGACCTACACCAACCTGGCATCACGTATAATTATTACAATATTATTGACTATATTCCCTAAGCTGTACTTTATATCCCCATAATTATAACTGAAAATTTATATTTCTTCATCCCTTCACCTTTTTCACCCAGGCCCCAACCTCCCTCCCATCTGGCAACCAGCAATTTGTTTTCTGAGTCTATGAGTTTGCTTCTGTCTTATTTGTTCATTTATTTTGTTTTTTACATTCCACATATAAGTGAAATCATCTGGTATTTATCTTTCTCTGTTTGACTCTGATTTCACTTAGCATAATACCCTCTAGGTCCAACCATGTTGTTGCAAATGTTAAGACTTTATTCATTTTTATGGGCTGAGTAATTTTCATTGTGTACATGTACCACCTCTTCTTCGTTCAGTTGTCTTTTGGCTAGAGCGATTAATCCATTTACATTTAAAGTAATTATTGATAGGTACATAGTTAGTGCCATTTTATTGTTTTCCAATAGTTTTTATAGTTCTCTATTCTTTTCTTATCCTCTTGCGCATTTATGTTGTATGTTGTTGACTCTCTGTAGTGTTTGGATTCCTTTTTCTTTATTTCTTACATATCTCTTGTATATTTTTGGTGTGTGGTTACCATGTGATTCATATGTACCAAGCTATGTTTACAGCAGTCTATTTTAAGTTGCTTAAGTCTGAACAAATTCTATAATCACTGCCAGTTTTACTCTCCCCCTCTATGTTTATACTTTTGTCATTATTTTTATTTCTTTTATATGTGTGTTTGTGTGTTTCTCTTAATTTACTGTTGTAATTATACATGACCATCCTACTTTTGCCTTTTAACCTTTATACTTGCTTTAATGTTGGTTGACCTACTGCTTTTATTACGCGTTTGCCTTAGTCAGTGAGAATTTTTTCTTTGCAATATTTTCTTATTCAAACTTTTGATTTTTTTCTATTTCATCTTAAATCCCTTTAACAGTTCTTGTAATACTGGTTTGGTGGTAATGAACTCCTTCAACTTTTTCTTATCTGGGAAGCTCTTTATCTCTCTTTTGAGTCTAAACGATAGCTTTGCTGGGTAGAGTAGTCTTGGTTGTAGGTCCTTACTTTTCATCACTGTGAATATTTTATGCCAATCCCTTTAGGCCTGCAAAGTTTCTGTTGAGAAATCAGATGACAGTCTTATGGGAGCTTTCTTGTAGGTAACTACTTGTTTTTCTCTTGCTGATTTTAAGATTCTTTTTTTGTCTTTAATCTTTGGCATTTTCATTTTGATGTCTTGGTATGGGCCTCTTTGGGTTCATCTTGTTTGGAAATCTCTGTACTTCCAAGTCTTGTATGTCTATTTCCTTCACCAGGTTAGGGAAGTTTTCCGTCATTATTTCTTCTAATAGGTATTTAATTCTCTTCTCCTTCTGGTAACCCTATGATGCAAATGTTGGTACACTTGACGTTCCAGAGGTCCCTTACGCTATCTTCGTTTTAAAATTTTTTTTCTTTTTGCTGTTCTAATTGGGTGTTTTCTGCTTCCTTGTCTTAGAAATCACTGATTCAGTCCTCTACTTCATCTAACCTGCTGTTGATTCCCTCTAATGTATTCTTCATTTCAGTTATTGTATTCTTAATCTCTGACTGGTTTCTTTTTTGTTTGTTTTCTATCTCCTTTTTTGTTTTATATCTCTTTGTTGAAGTTCTTACTAAGAACATCTATTCTTCCCCTAAGTGAATTGAGCATCCTTATAACTAGTGTTTTGAACTCTGCATCTGGTAGATGACTTGCCTCCATTTTGTTTAGTTTTTTTTTTTCTGAAGTTTTATCTTGTTCTTTCACTTGGGACATGTTTTATTTGTCTCTTCATTTTGGCTGCATTTTTATGTATTTTGCTTGTTTGTCTTTGTTTCTATGTATTAGGCAGATCTGCTATGCTTGTTTCTATGTATTAGGTAGATCTGCTATTGAATTTTACTGGTAACAGCTACTGTCCCTGTATCTTCCTGACTTTTTAATTGAATATTTCTATTATCTCACCATTAAGCATAATATTTAATAATGGAAATTTCTTTTTCTAATTTGCTGAAAAAGAGATGTTGAAATTTAGCCAAAATATTATTTTACATTTGAGATAATTCTATTGTTTTTTCTTTAAATCGTAAATGTTGAATTACAATAACAGGTTTCTTAATATTGAATTAGCCTTATATTTCTGGAATAAAACCTACTTGGCCAATCATATTAAAATTGTCCTTTAAATACACTCATAAATTTCATTTTCTGGTATTTTATTTGTATTCCATTTTAGAATTTTTGCATCTATACTTTTAGATGACATTCTTTTATAGTTTGTTTATGATTTATTATATGAGTTTCATCCAGTCAGATTTTCGTTAGCCTTGATGTAAAACTTGGTAAAATTTTCATCTTTTTCTAGCTTCTAGAAACTTTATATGTCCTAAAGTTCTGGGAGAACTTTGCCGTAGCTATGTGGGATAGTTTTTAAAAGATAAATCTTGTACTGACTTTAACTTCTATAGAGATTGATCTATTCTGCTTTTCCACCTCTTCAAAAGTCACTTTGGCTCCCATGTTCATTGTAATATTATTCACAATAGCCAAATATGGGAATAACCCAAGAGTCCATCAACAGATGAATGGCTAAAGAAAATGTGGTACATGCATACAATGGGATGTTATTCACCCTGAAAAAGGAATGAAGTTGCGATACATGCTGCAACAGGGATGAGTCTTGAGAACATGCGGTGTGAAATAAGACAGTTACATAAAGACAAACATTGTCTGGTTGTACCTATATGAAATGTTTAGAAAAGGCAAATTCACAGAGACCGAAAGTAGATTAGAGGTTACCAGGAACTGGGAGAAGAGAGAAATGGGGAGTAATTGCTTAATGGTTTTGGAGTTTTCATTTAGGGTGATGAAAAGATTTGGGATCAGAGAGTGGTGATGATTGCACAACAATGTGAATGTAATGAATGCCACTGAATTTTACAGTTTAAGTGGTCAAAATGACATTTATGTTATATATGTAGTTTATCACAATAAAAAAATTTTAACCCACATAAAGTGATTTTTGTTTTAAAATGTTATTTTTAGTAATTTATGTTTCCCTAGAATACCTCCCATTTCCTTGAGATCCTTAAATTTATTGGTATGACTTTATAGTTTTGTCCCTTTCCTTAATTTTATTTTATTTATATGTCTTTCCTTTTTTGTTGCACGGGCTTGCCAAAAGCTAGTCTATTTTATTGTTAGTTTTGTTTTTTCCCCACCAAGAAATAGTTCTTGGTTTTATTGATAAAATACATTTTTAATATCTTATATATTTTTACATAATATATGTTATATATTATATATATATTACATATTTGTTCATTTTCAATTAATTCTTTCTAGTATCTTTATACACCTTTTTTTCAGGAGTTATTTCATTGCCTTTTTTAGCTTCCTTTTTTTGTTCTGTAGTCCTCCCTCCCACTGTCCTTTATTTCAAAATAACTCACAGTTTAAGATTTTTTTTATCCTAGAGAGTAAACATTTTTTAAAAAATTACAAGCAAATTGATTGTTTTTTTTGCCGCTCTATTGTTTTTGCTCATTTCTAATTTGATTGCCTTATGGCCAGAGACTGTATCCTGTATGTATGATTCGTGCTTTTTGAACTATTCGGAGTTTTTATGTGGCCTACTTCATAGTGGCTTTTATGAGTATTCTGAGGTCAATGGAAAATAATGTAGGTGAATATATATGTTTGTTTTTGTACATATATTCATATATATGTGTGTGTATGTGATTCAGTAGTTATATTATTCAAATCTTCCACATACATACAGAATTAAGTTTTTGTTTGTTTAATCTTTTAATTTCTGAGAAAAGTACATTAAGATGTCCCACTAAGATTTTTGATTATCAGTTGACTTTTGCATATTTGAATATGTATATTAAAGCTATGTTATTAAGAGGGCAAAGGTTCATGACAATATGTTTTCTTGGCAGATAGTACCTTCATTATTATGAAATATCTTTTCTCATTTTAATACTTTAGCCTTAAGTCCTATATTGTCTGATATTAATATTGCCATAGTTACTGTCTTTAAATTATTTTTTTAATCTTCCTAAATTTTAATTTATATGGGTATATGGTTTTAAGAATAATAATTGTGCAAGACATAACAAAATGAACTCCTTGCCTCACCCCTCCTACTGATGATTTTCCTCTCCCTCAAGGCAACTACTTACTACTCTTTTCATTGTTTCTTCCAATAATCGCTTCCACATTTCTAAGTCATAACCTTCTGTCTCTTGATTTTTCAGTTTTGGATTGTATCTATTTCCTGTTGTGGAACATTATTATTTATCTCCTTTACATGATTCTATCACATTCTCATTTCCCACATCCTCCCCAGAGAGTGATAATTTTTGGTTAGATCAATATTCAATATTCATTATTCTACAAAAATATGATTCGTAGCCAAGTTACTTAGTATATTATGATTAAATATCCTTTTAGGTATAAGTTTCTATTTTCCCTGGAGTTCATAAATTTCCCCCTTAGCTTGGCTGTTTACATACCTAGCACAAATTTATCCACAACTTTCCACCAGAAGTATTAATCTCACGTCCACGTCACACAGTCTCCTGTCTGCCCTCTTGTGCCATTGGTGGATGTCATGGCCTTTTGCATCGCTGCCCTCCTTAGGCTTCTCTGCACCTTCATCCAAGCCATCCCCTCGACCATGCTTGTGGGCTTTATTCCCTATTTAATCCAGTCTTTCTTTCTTTGGTTTACTCCCTTGTGTTGGCTGACCATACCCAAAGCTTCTTAGGACAAGGTACATGAGGGCGGCCTTTCTGAACTGTCTTTATTCTGCTCTTGCATTTGATTGACAGTTTGAGAGTATGAGTAGAATTTTAGGTTGGAAATGATTTTCTCTCAGGATTTGGAAGGTTTGCTAGTTTTCAGGCTTGTTGTTGATACATTTGATGCCCATCTGATTCTCGTTCCTTTGTCTGTGGCCTGTTTTGTCTCCTGGAAGCTTGTAGGATCTTTTCTGTGTCCTGAGAGCTCTGAAATTTCACAATGGGTTGCCTTGCTACGGATCTCTTTTCATCCACCGTGCCAGGCATTGGTTGGTGTTTTCCACCTAGTAACATGTGTCTTTTATTTCTGGAAGATCTCTTAAATTGATGACTTGATAATTTCTTCTTCTTTTATCTCTGGAACTTCCATTTCTCAGGATACCGAGCCTGCTAAACCGATGCACTAATCCTTCATCATTTCCAGTCTATTTTCATCCTTTCTTACTCACACTCTTTATGTCTTTCACTTCCTGGGAGACTTTCTCAAATTTACCTTCTTACCTTTTCATGGAATATTTTGTATGTGCTATTTTTAATTTCCAAGACAACTTTTGATTGTTCCTTTGTTCATAGTCTGCTGGTTTTTTTTTTTAATAGGCACAATTAGCTTTTTTTACTTTTCTAAAAATACTGCTTTCTTGTACTTCTGCATTGTTTCTGTCTCCCCTAAATTTGTTTGCTTTTATGAGGAAACTTTCTGCAAATATCTGGCAATCCCTAGTAATCACTCTTCAAGTGAGTCACTTAAAGGCTTACTGGAAGCTCTCTATGAGTGGGTATGACTTGTTTCCTAGGGGCTTCACTATAAGGAGATCCGCCTGGATAGTGTGGTTGGGGTATTCCCCAACCATCACTACTTGAAGGTCTTTTCTCCTGGGCGAGTCAGATTCCCAGGAGAGATCCTCTGCAATGCCGGGGACTCACAGTGTAGACTACTAGCACTCTTGGAACCTAATTGAGGAAGGAGCCCTGGATCTTGCTCTTTATACTGAGTTGCATTTCCCTTAACTCTACTGTGTTCAGCCTGGCCTGTCATTCCTCACCTAAATCCTGAGTCCAGTCTAGGTCATTCTTTCTGTAGTCTCCTGTGGAGGTGGGAAGATGGTAGAAGATTTAACTATATCATATATGGACTTCAATCAATAATCCCATCTTTAGCCTCGCATACACCCCACCATCTATACTCAGAGTAGGGCCTCTTGCTCGCAAGCCTTTCTGGTGGTTTGTGGTACAAACTTGCCTACTTCTGGGTTTCCCTCACTGCCAAACAGGCATTAGTTTTTGTTTTTGTTTTTTTAAATAACTTACCAGTTAATTGTTTCACTGCTTTCCTTTTCCCTAGGTGTTGCATTTTTTCTCATTATGGGTCCATCCCTATTTTTAAAAATCTCTTTATTGTATTTTTAGTGGGGTTTTTTTTTTTTTTTTGGTACAAGTGAGAGCATCTTCAATTCATCATGTTTAACTCAATGCTCCCTATTTATTTTCATTAGTATTTGTTTGCTCCATCTTTGCATATTCCTGTATTTTCAAACTTTAAACCTGTCGTTTTGTTTCAGGTGTCTCTTACAGCAATAATAAGAGTTAACATTTATTGAGCACTATTTGCTAAGTACTTTACATGTGCCGTACAGATATCAGGTACAGGTGCTACATGTATATTATCTCATTTATTACTCATGACAACACTGCTCAAAACACAATGGACTCAAATCTAAAACTTCATGTTTTTCATCAGCTCTGGGAAATTGTTTTTAATAATTTATTTGAATGTCTTCCTTTCTTTTGTCTTTTTTACCTTTAGAACTCCTGTAGAAAAAAATGTTCAATTCACTGTCTTTCATGTCTTGTACTTTCTATCTCATAACAAATCATTGTCATTACTTTATCCTTTAACGTTATATTGAGGAAAAATTTCTTGGGTTGATCTTACACTGTCAGCTTCTATTTAGTTCAATTATTTATTTTTATTTCATAAATCATTAATAGGTATGAAAGCCAGGATTCAAATCCCAAGCCTGTCCTATTAACTGTTACACTACTAGTAAAGAGTATAAAGACTTTTTTCTTTAACCTAATTAGTCTTTATCCTTTAATAAAGAAAATTTAACCCAAATATATTTATTGGGATAATTGATGTGTATGAATGTACTCTTACTATTATGATATTAAGACATGAAAACTGTTAAATTTTCTCTGAAGTTATCACTTATAAAGTATTTTTTCCTTTTCTCTATTAAGGCTATTTACTTAGAGTTTTTTTTTTTTTTCAATTTGATGATTTTGATGTCTTTCTTTTCTCAATATTGCTTTTCTACAAATACTAGTCCATTCCTGGCTTCCTGTGTTCACATTTGAGATTCTTCTTCAACCATCATTGAACGTTTTGATTAGTCAGCTTCCTTCTAATTATGGAGAAGAATCAGGATTTGGGAATAGGTTCATGTGGGAAGCTTATCTTCTGGGTCTCCCGCTCTCCAGGAGCCCCGCCCCCACTCTCTATTCTATGTGTCTCCTGTGCCGAAATCCCACTTAGAGGAAGTATTCATATACTTTGGAGTTAAATCCTGAATCAGCTCTTTTCACCTTCTTCTGCTGCTGTCTAATGTTCCTGAGAGGGTCTGGAGGTACTTCAGAGTCAACCCAGGGTCTTTAACCCCAGCACAGTGAATATTTCTTGTTTTAAAGCAGTTCTAAGGTTTTTAACCTGGGGACACATGCCTTTGTCATCATTGGATATTGACAGTGAAAGAAAAAAAAGAAGGGGAAGGATTGCTCCAAATATAGTTATTTAACTATATTTAACTATATTTAAGCAATTGCCCCAACAATTGCTTAAAAGTCCAGGCCTGTTCTTTGTAGTCATTAATGTCAAGTGTGAAGAAATTTTAGAATTGCTCTTGTGGCCCTGAATTTTAAACAAGTTTTTTTCCTGTTCTCTTTTTGCCATCAATGCAGTCCTATTCACTCTTTGTCTTCTAGAAATTTCTAAAATTCTGGACCATGAAAATTTTCTTTCCCATGTTTTTTTTGTGGTGTTGTTATGTTTTAGTTATTTCTTTAATGAAGAGAGAGACATAAAACGTCTTCGGTTCTTCAGTTAGCCCACTTGATTCAGTACCCTCTACTTCATTTCAAAAACACATTCCTTGTCTCTAAAACAAAGTAGGGAAAGGGGAAGAGGGTACATTTGTGGGTAAGCTGCTTCCTCACAGCCACTCCCAACAGGCTTCACTGAGGATTCTGTATCATCAGTCTCACAGTCCACACCCAATCGAGATTATCACACTTGGCCAAACCAGTTAACTACCTTTTGTTATTTCTTGGTGCAGCCTCCCTTTTATTTTGACCTGCTCCAACCCACCTTTCAGTGAACTTGATTGTTTAGAGTTGTCCAGTAGTCTACTTTTTTCCATATAGAAAGTCACCTAAGACACTAGTTCGCATTAAAATGTTAAGAATTCAGTATATTTTCCCTATTAGTAACGTGCCCGTTAAAAGTGATGAATGAAGGAAAGCAATGCTCGCCCCAGGGTTTGCAATGTACTGGATGTTTGTGCCTTCCCCAAATTCAAATGTCGAAATTCTACCCCATGTGCTGGTATTAGGAGGTGGAGCCTTTGGAAGGCACGTAGGTCATGAGGGTGGAGCCATCATGAAATGGGTTAGTGCCCTTATAAAAAAGCATGAGGAAGTCGGCTTCTGTACTCTCTCTCTCTCTCTCTCTCTTTCTGCTCTGAGAATGCAATGAGAAGTCAGCAGTCTGCAACCTGGAGGAGGCCCTCACCAAAACCCAACCACACTGGCATCTTGATCTCACTTCCAGTCCACAGAATGTGAGAAAGAAACTTCCGTTGTTCACAAGCTGCTCAGTCTATGGTATTTTGTTATGGCAGCCCAAGCTAAGACAGAGGTAAATAGGTAACGGTGGCACCTTAGATATTTCAGAAGGAGAGGTCTTCAGTGCACAATTTTCAGACCACTGCCACTTTGCTTATCCATAAAGATAGCCGTGCCTTTTATAAATGGCAGCTCTGATCAAGTATGCAGCGTGACCTGCTGACAGTCATTTATTTTCTCTCCTTAGTTCTTTGTGGTCAAAGATAATAATGCTTACAATTATAATTTTGAGCAAAAATTCAGTGTAACCCGTGGATATTTGCTAGGCCTGTCGGGTAGTTATAAATGGGTACTTTTGGGAGGGTGGAGGGCATGGTGGGTGGGTGTGCAAGGGAGGGATTTCACTTTTATTTCAATGTCTTTAGACTTTTCTCTAGAAATGGAATGGAGAAAGCTCCACTCCCTGCTTAGTGATGTCATCGTAGAAGTTTTTACATTTGTATATAGCCCACTAGCCAGGTCAAGCTTAGCTGTGACTGGCTAACCTAACAGTTTTACCACTATTAAGTTCACCATGACCAAAAACTAATTTTAATGTTAATTAAACGTGTTTTATTATATGCAGATTAAAACATAAAATATTAAAGCCCCTGTGTTAGCCACTTTATCACTCATCCTCCCTCCCAGTCAGAGTCAGCTGCAGGGTTCATTCAATGTACTAGTCTCCTCTCCTTGCAGATCACGCTTACTTCAGATGCACAGAGGAACCAAAACCCCAATATCAGCCAAGTCCCTGCAGAGCTGCAGCTACAGCTCACTTTTTAATTTTGTTTACAAACTGTCTTATGCTTCCTATTCCTGCCTCACTGTAATACTGTGTAACAGAAGAAGGTAGTTGGTAAAGTTTAAATTGTGTGTGTGTGTGTATGTGTGTGTGTGTGTGTGTGTGCGCGACACATTAAATATATCCAAAATGAATAGGCAGATCTGGAAATACCCTCTAAGGCTTTGTTTTTCTTCATCTTTAGTGACTTTAAGTGCACATCACACACAGTGACCACTGGCTTTCTTGTTTCAACATTCCAAAATGGAATAGAAACTCATACTTGGGGTTGAGCCTGTTTGCCTTTGTTCAAACCAGCAAACTGGGCATTGTCTTTGCATCGTCAGTCAGAGCACTAAGTAGTTGTCAACAATGTATAACTAGACATGTAATTACCCAAAGTGCCCTTTTTCAGACTAAGTGAATTCCCCTCATGTCTCCCATTTGCCAGGCTTGTTGGCTCCTTAAGATCACAAGCCCAAAGGCTCAGAACCATCTGTGTCTAGGACAGCATCTATAGTGTGGCTGAATTCGGCAAATGTCAAAAAACAACGGTAATTACTTGTAAAGCAAGTTCAAGGGCTCCTTAATACAATGCCAAGTATTTTTCACCTGTCTAGTGACAGCATCTTTGACATAGAGGTTGTTTTCTTGAGAGGAGGCAGCCTGATGCAGGGGAGGACAAGCCAGATGTGGTCTGGGCTTCTCTGTGTAGAGTGGTGTGATAGTAAGTCACTCACTTCCCCTAAATCTGACCATGATTGTCTGGAAAAGGCCGATGGATTGGTGGTAGAACTGCATCATTCCATGGCGGTGATAGGGATCAGAGGGCATAGCAGGCAGGAAAACCCTTGGTAAACTAGTAAATGTCCCACCATCTTTACTACTGCTGTACTCACGGAGAAGCAGTAGTTCCATGCTTCTCAGAGATCCTGAACTCACAGCCTTGAGCTAGGCATGCAGTGCATAACCCTAATGGAGCCTCCTCTGTTTCAGCCCTTCTCTGGTGAACCAAGTGTCCTTCTTGGACCCCACAGGGACATATCAAGTGGTTATCCATTTGTCTCTAGAAGTAACAGGTGATCTACATTCCCCATGATAACTCCCCTGAAAGCTTGCGCTAACACTTGAAATATCCACATTTAAACCTCCCCCTCTCACAACCTGGTGGAGCCTTTGCGGGAGGTGGGTTGTTAACAAAATGTACCAAGAACCTTACAGAAGTTTGGAGTCTCTGATTTGGCAATTCTACTTCTAGAAATTTATCTTAAGGAAATTACTAGCATACGTGGTAATTAAAACAGTGACTGATTAGAAACAACCTAACTACCCAAGACCACAGGATTGGTTAAATATATTACATTGCAGTTAGCACAGCTATTAAAAATTAGGTCGTAACAGCATTCAGTGATGTGGAAATGTTCGTAAATATGAAGTGAAACGAAGCAGGTCACCAAACAGCATAATTGCTGTTTGTCTTTCGGTGTCTGTGGAGGATTGATTTCAGACCCCCAGTAAATACCTAAATCCACAGATGCTCAAGTATCTTACATAAAATGACTTAGTATTTGCCTATAACCTACGCACATCCTCTTATACACTTTAAATCATCTCTAGATTACTTACGATACTTAATACAATGTAAATGCTATGTAAATAGTT
The DNA here is from genome assembly GCF_000151845.1 of Pteropus vampyrus. Classification (NCBI taxonomy): domain Eukaryota; kingdom Metazoa; phylum Chordata; class Mammalia; order Chiroptera; family Pteropodidae; genus Pteropus; species Pteropus vampyrus. The sequence goes on from NW_011888941.1 coordinate 479,294, forward strand.
ATACTGTCTTGTTTAGGGAATAATGACAACAAAAAAAGCCTGCACATGTTCATCACCGACTGAATCATCAACCACTATAGGCCTAACTACATAGTACACATCAGCAACAACATAATTTTTTAAAAATATTTTTGATCCTTGGTTGGTTGAATCCATGGATATACAACCCATGGATATGAAGGGCCAACTATACATTAAACACACACACACACACATATGCACACATGCATTCATACTTAGGAAAAAATACAAAGGAAATATTTGAACTGTGAATGATTATTGGTAAGGATTACAGGTAAATTTTATTTTTTATTTTACACTTCTCTGTATTTTCTTCAATTAATATGTGTTACTTTTATAATCAGAAGAACTTTTTTTTTTTAAGTCCCTTTTTGTGTTAGGGAATTAGATATTCCAAGACTTGGTTAAAATGTGTAAGTCACCTAAAACTTGTTGGTCAAAAGCATGGGCTGTCCAAATGACTTTTGTGTTTAATCCTGGATCTGCTACTTTCTAAAGGTGTGATCATGGCAGGTTATTTAGTGCGTTGTCTTGGTTCTCCCGCCAGTGAAACAGATAACAGTAATGCTTGCCATACAGGCTTCTGCGTGAGGACTGTATGAAATAATGCAGGTAAAGTGCTGAGTACAGTGTCTGGCACGTGGTTAACACCCATAAATGGGGCTACTACTTGTATATGTCTGTTCAACTGCAGCCACCTTCTTGTAGAGAAGAGGGGCTGGGAGTGAACGAGGTTGAGTACCCAGAGACTCAGAGCTGGTCGGGCCGGCCCTACGCGCAGTCCTGTGTACCAAGCTGGAGTGGGAAAACGTGATATTCTTTTGTATCTCAATGAAATTCCTGTAAGGAAAAATGGCCCCACTTCAACTTTCCTGACATAATGTTCAGAGTAGCCAGATAGCAGCTGCTGGGAGAACAACACATTCTAATTTCCTGACTTCTATGTGGTGAAGTTCCATTGTACTGACGTAGCTTTGCATTAATTTCCTTAACTTTTTAAACACAAAGCATTTCTAACAAGAAAATGGAAATAAAGGGGAATAGCCACACAATGGAACACACACTGATTCAAAGTTGTCACTGGGAGTCTCATAATTACCCGTTAAAATAAACGTGTGCAAGTAATGAGCGAAATATTTTTGCTTCCAAAGGAATGCAGCAGCAATACGATTATATTTAGAGAATACAGAACAAGACATACTTGCTATATCCGTACCACACTGTATTCCCTGATTTATGTTTTTGTGTCAAGCAATTTTGTCAAACTTAGCAAAAGACAGCATTCTTTTGAAAAATTAAATAAACATGCTTAAACTTTCATTTAAAAAGTGAAACTATTTCTAGTAACACAGTGAAAGAAAGTCACGAAGAATAGTTCAAAGCCGGTAAGACACTATTTTAAAACATTTCTAATTCACAAATATCCCAACCAATTAAGAGGTTACTCAATGCTGAAAAAACATTCTTTCTGGCTTTACAACAAGCAAAATTCATTTCTATTTGGACCTATTTCTACTTTAGTTTTCTTCTTTTTTCCCTCTATCATCTGTTTTATACTTATAAAAATGTCTAAGGAGATTTTTTTAGTCTAACTTAAAGATAATTAGTCTAACTTAAAGCAATTTGCAAAGTGAAGATGTTCATTTTAAAGTCAGATTATTTGAAAATTACAGTGTAAATAAACAAAAACAACTTGCAGCTACTGGTGAAAAGAGAGTTTTGTGTGATTTTTTTATTTTGATAGATTAACTCAGTGCTGCACACTCAGTACCTGCCTAATAAATATATGTTAGATAATGAGAGGGGTGGCAAGAGAAGTGAGGAAGTCATAGCAAAAATGACCAAAACCACCACTTTCCTAAATTATCCATGTGCTGAAATGTGGAAACCACTACATTAGGGTAAGAAAGAAGATTGGCTTCAACTTCTGTAAGCAACATCAAAATTGTTAAATTACTATAATAAGTTGAATTGTGTCTCCCAACCCCCCGAAAATGACATGTTGAATTCTTAACCCCAGGTACTTCCGAATGTCCTTATTTAGAAATAGGGTTGTTGCAAATATAGTTAGTTAAGAAATAGTCATACTGGAGTAGGATGGGCCCTTAATTCAATATGACTGGAGCACTTATAAGACGATGGCATTGTGATGACACAGATACACAGGGTGAATGCCATGTGATTGCAGCGACCACAGAAGCTAGGGAAAGAGAAGCAAGGAAGGACTGACTACAGGTTTCAGAGGAACATGGTCTGCCAGCACCTTGACTTCAGACCTCCAGCCTCCAAACTTGTGAGACAATATATTTCTGTTTAAGCTGCCCAGTTAGTGGTACTTTGTTAGGGCAGCCCAAGGAAACTCATATAATTACTTTATTTCATTGTAAAATTTAAGTTTTATATTTTTATGTCATAAAATAAGACAATGCTCATAGAGAAAATCTGTAGAATCACACGTCTTGAAGAAAGGAAAAAAAAATCACTCACAGTTTTGTCAGCCAAAAACTCCTAAAGTTTGATCTATTTCTTCCCAACTTTTCCTATAAATAGTTTTTTAATTTGATGTAGCTTTTACTAAAATCTCATACCAATTTTGTATGGTGATATTTTCCATTAACATTGCAACATACATTTCTGTATTATTACAAACTTCTTGTAAACATCCTTTAAAAATTTCAATATAAACATTGTTGCCCAGATTATTGTTGGGAAACTCTATAATTCTACTATTTTCATTATTTCAGTTAGTCTTTGGGATGTGGTTCTGAAGAATTAAAAATGTTTCTGATTATCTCATCAATTCTAAAATATGCTGTGTAAGAAATAGGAGGTATTTAGTAAAAACTGGCCATCAGGTAGACCCTAATAAACTGTGGTCACACTTAAATAGACAAGAGTAGGGGACACAGTTCATCCTCAAATCTGTGTATGAGTAGGAAGCATTTAATAATGACCCAGCAGTTAATGAATACTTGGTCCCATGATACCAAGCTGGGTGATATAACCACTGAGAGTGTCGATTCTGGGAGAGCTGAATCAACCCCAGTGTCCTGGTCCCAACTCCTGTGTCATTTCTACTTCTCTACTTAGGTCATGGCAATGATTTTAAAAAGTGCCTGTAGTGCTGCTTACTTTTGAACTCAGCAGACCTATATCTATTAGACATCTCTGTCACGTGATCATAGAAACCTTAGTTCTAAGTATAGTTCAGCCTGTGGTTTGCAAACTTTTCTTAGCAGTGGAAATCTTGTCTTAATAAACTGTTACTCATATTCTAAATTTATAAAACATATAAAAGAAATTGTGTCTAGCTCCCTAGACTTTCCTAGGAAATCCAGGGAACCCTAAGGAACATAAGGTTCTGTCTCACATAGTTTGTGAGATTTAACACATATGCTAGTTCTTCATCTACTCTGTTTAGAACGGACATGCGGAAAGGGACTCTTAAGGTCTGATGTGTATAAAGAATTAATAGCTATGAAAAATATCTTCTCATTTTTTCCTAGGTCACTGTTCTCTTTTCTGAGTGATTACCTTGTTCCCAGTTCCCAGAAATTTCAAAATGGGTGGTGGCATTTACAAGTGGGCTTAAGTTGAGTCCACACTCAGATCATCCCCTCCTCAATTCCTCTCGCCACCTACTGGCATCCCACTTCCTCTGAATTTTCTCTCTGTATAACTACAGAACTAAGCTGTGATTTGAAAGATTATTTTCCTTTAGCACTTCCCCATTAGTACTGTTTTAAATCTCATTTTATGTAGTTTATGCATAGGCAGCTAATAGTCATAAGTTCGAATGCAAAAAAGATGCCATTCTGTGAGAGTTAGTGGTTCTCCCTTGTGACCCTGAGTTGTGTTCCCAGCACACTTTCTTGTCCTACTCTTCCCCTCCCCTAACATCACCCGCCCCTCCCTTCAACTCCCAACCAATCTGAAGGGGGTGTCTGTAGCCAAGAATTAGGATAAATCCAGGTGATCCATGTCAGTCATGCTGGCCCCTTGACCTGGTCCGAGCTATATTTTCTAAATTAGTTGGCCACCAAGTATAGAATACAGATGTGGGCAAAAGAGTGAAGATGCCAATTATGTTTATTCAAAAGAACAAAAAAAGGCTCAAATTTTGTAATTCATAAATATGGCATTTACAGTTTATAGTTTATTGTTGCGATGTCATCACTCAATCTTTTATTGTGGAGTATATTTTAGAAGATTTTGAGAATGGAATCAATATAATTAACCGAGAACTGCAAATCAATAGGACTGGCCAGCTTGCAGTATCACTAATGGAACACTGTGGTTCATTCATTTTTAAAGCAATAAACTTGATTATAATTGAACTGCTCTTCAGTGGGGGTTCTGATGCATATTGGCTGGGATCGGATGCTTCTTATTCAAACTCACGATTCCATTTCAGTTGTGACATATTAAATGGCTAAGCATAGAGAGGCCTACAGGTCTGGTCTCTTCCTGAGGTCACTTTCTGCACAGTCTTTAGGATACAAATATATAATCAAGTATATCTAAAAGTCTGTTATCTCTTTATCTAGTAGGCCTACCTTGGCCTTCCCTTGGCAGAGTCCCTGATTCCCCTCCTCCAACCAATCACCTATCAGATACATCTGATAATTATTTAACATCCCCATTCAGCTCCTCCCCATCACTTGGTATGGCCCCAATCTTGATTTCTAAAGCTAGGACTATTTCTGACCTCATTTTTGAGGCCCCTTGAGGATTTTGCTGGTAAAAGGCTTTTCACAGCTGAACTTGATTTCGGCCATCCCAATATATAAAATATACATTTGTAAAAAAGGTAAGTTAAGGGACAGTAATTCCCTTTGTAAAAGATTTTAAATAGGTCTTCTATAAATAGCTAAGTTCCCCTGCATTAAAAATGCATTTTAAAAAAACTTTACAAAAACCTTGTCCCTGTATAGAGGTCCTCATAAAGTAAGGTAAATCTACATTTTCTCTTTCTCTAGCTAGCTAGGTCCATCCAGCCTAGCTGCCCACAGTGATAACTTCCTTGTCAACATGCTCTTCCTGGTTCATCATTCTATTTCACTTTCCTGTCTTCTTCACTCTTGCATCATGGGATCATTTTCCAAATAAACTCCCTGCATCAAATCCTTGTCTCAGGATCTCCTTTTGGTAGATCCGAGCTACAATAACATCCTCATCACAAAAGTGACAACAACTCCGATAGCTAGAGTAGGGTGTCTCTCTTGCCTTTGGTCAGCTTCTTCCTTTGTTGCCCTTAGATCTGCTTCTGTGTCCCACACCTTCCACCCTGTAGTTGCTTCCTTTTAATTCAACTGATACACTAGTCTGAGAAGGGTCTGACTCCTTCAATGGCCTTTAAAGGGCTGGGCTCTCCTGCCGAATCTACAGCGTCCCACACGTTTCATCAACTCTCACTCAAGTCAACCCTCTCCCACTCTGGCTAAGAGGCAGGAGCAGTTGCAGGGTTGAAGCCAGGGTTACATAAATCACAGTCTCTAAGGCCTGAGGGACCTTTTGATCATTTCCACCCAATCCTCTAATCTCACATGTTAGAGAACTGAGGGTTAGAGACAGTAAGCATTTGCCAACACCTTGACCATCAGAGAATGAGAACTCAGCTCTTTGGCCCCTAAACCTAGGCTTTTCCTTTCTGAGCTTTTCCTGTACACAGCCCACCCTTGTTTCCTCTGTTTGACTCAATTCCCCTTGCTCACTGCTACTTATGTCATTTATTTCCAGTTGACCTAAGCCCTCTATCGCCCCAAGCCCTTAAGTTATATTAGGCTCAGTTTCACAGCTCTGCTGCCCCCTTGCCCTGCCCCATTCGGAAGTTGAAAATCAATTTCCACCAAAATTTTAACAAGATAGAAAAAAACTAGGAAATATGTCAAGTGATGTACAGGGGCTTGTCATTTTTGACCTCTTGCATAGGTAAGGCCCCCCTGGAATTTCAGTGACTGGGTGTGAGTTGATTGTATCCCGGAAGGATGCACATTTATATCCCTTGGCCTGCTGACCTCACGCCACGGGCTCTTACCTGCCATTGGAGCCCTTGAAAGCCAAGGCTAAGCTGTTTCAACCTCGACTTGATTGATAATCTGGGTTCTGTCTTTAATCCCACATCGCCCATGCCTCAGTTTTGTCTTCTAGTTCCACATAACCTGTCATCTAGCTTTATCTCTCAGGGTTCTCTAAACTGAGTCCTCAGACCCAGCGTGACCGGATTCCACATTCTTTCAACTTCTTATTCTTTGTCCAAGTTAGCTACTTTTCCTTCAGCCTAAAATGCCAAATTAGTATTTTTTTTTTTTTCAATTTGTTATTTTGATTATCTTTTCGGATGGGTTTATTTTGTGTTTGCAAATACATTCTTGAGGACAAGGGCCATGACTTATGTCTACTTCCTGGCATTGCATATTGCATGTGGTTTGCTATGAACTGAATGTTTGTGTCCTCCATATTTTGAAGCCCTCAGCCCCAGTATGGCTGTATTTGGAAATGGGGCCTATAAGTAAATAAAATTAAGTTTAAATTCATAAGCTCTTAAGTGTGGGGCCCTGATCCAATAGGATAAGTGTCCTTATAAGATGAGACACCAGAGAGCTTGTCCTTTCTCTGTGTATTAGCACTCAGGAAAGCTCATGTGAGGACACAGTGAGAAGGTGGCCATCTGCCAGCCAGGAAGAGAGCTCTCACCAGAAACCCAATCATCTGAGACCTTGATCTACTAGCCTCCAGAACTGTGAGAAAATACATTTCTGTTATTTAAGTCACCCAGTCTGTGGTATTTCATGGTGGCAGCCTGAACTAACATGTGCCTGTTGATTGAGCAGAATTGCATGCTAGGCAGGGGATGCTGCTTCTGTATGAAAAGTTAACTCTGCACGGAGTCCAAAACCCAAACTTCCTTTGCCACCACAACACAGCAACTCCCAGCCTTTCCTCTGTTCATGACAGTATCCTCCCCAGTGTGGACAAGGCTCCAACCACATGCAAATGTTTTACCCCTCTCCTTTGCCTCTGGCATCGCATCAGATGCCAAGTCTTGAGAGAGTCTACTGGCCTAAGACCTCTCATACCTCCTGTCCTCAGATGTTACTACCTGCTGTGCCCTTAAGATGGCCTCTTAACTGTCTTTTTTACCTCCAGTCTTCATCTAGGACACAGAATAGGAAATGGAAGCTCAGAAGTTAAGCAACATGTGCAAGGCTGCACAACTGATAAGAGAACTAGGGTTAAATCCAGTTCATTTTTACATCCAATGCAGCACACTTTCTACTGGACCTCTTTCCATCCAGCCAGAATTTATTATGTTCTGCCATTAACTATAGCTATTTATGAAACTCTCATATCCATTATCAGACTGTAAGCTCTGAGGATAGGCTGTCTTCATCTTCCTTGCATCTTGGGCAATGGCAGAGTCAGTGCCTTGCACTGGGTAGGCATTTCAAGAAAAGGTACTTAATTTGAAAGTGGGAAATATGTCACAGTGGTGATAATGACAAATTGCAGCTTAGGGGAGGGATTTAGAGCAAGCTTGTAGAAGGAAGAGATGGTTTCTGAGTTGAGCTTGAGGTGATGGAGAATTTGACTAGCAGAGAAGGGGGTGCTCTGAGGCAGGCTTCAGGGTCATGAGTTTGGAGCTGAGGCTGTGAGCCTGTAGAGGGAGGGTGTCTTAGGAACCCTTGCCATGCCTGGACACCAAGCCGGTCACTTAACTTCTTTAGACACTGGTTTCTTAATGTGTTAAATGGGAAAAAATAAGAGTACCCACCTTTTGGAGTTAATGTGAAGAATAATGAGATAATATCTGTAAGAGACTCAGCATCTTGTCTGGACTCAATACATGTTATCTATTATTGATAATAAACACTACTAAAATATTACTATAATATGATCTGAAAGTTCACATGTGCACCAGTCTAGCTCTCTGAGTAAATTATTTACTTTACATTCACAGATAATGCTATTGCTGTTGATAGTTTAAAAAACAAAATCATTGAAAAGCACTACTAAATTTACAAGAATACTTTGGTTACTATCCTTTTCCTAATCTACGGATTCCAGGAGTCCTTAAATGTATCTTAGCCTTAAAAGGAATTCTCATGGTGGAAAATCATGGAAACCAAACTGGTGGGAAGCAGGAGAGTGCTAAATGTATTCTGGGTGGAAGACTAACTTGGCTGAGTCAGAGACTTGGATTTTGGGGACCAGGCTGACCTGGTGAGAATCCCAGCTCTGCTTCCAGAATATGCTTTAAGGAATTTAGGCACATTCCTTACTTATCTTTTAGTACTTTGGTTTCTTCATCCCTAAAATAAGGAAAACATCACTCCCCGGCTACAGGAGGGATTAAATTGGGTACCATATGTAAAGTAAGAATGGGTGGATGATGATGGTGATGCCTGTGAAGCCTAGTTACCAAGGGCCTTGGATTTTTATCATGTGAGGCTCCTACTCTCAAAGGAGATCCCTGTAACAGAGGCTCCTTAAAAATGCAAGTTTTAGGCCTATCCCAGACCAACTGAATCAGAAACTCTGGAGGTGGTGGTGGGGGTGGTGGGGGGGGGGCGGTGTGGAGAGCAATCAGAGCTTTTACTGTCCCTCCTGGTGACTCCCTGCACTTAGGTTTGAGAAACTGCTGTGAGGTAAGAGGGAGCCATTGAAAGATTTTATACAGCGGAGTGATGTGATAGAAATGATGGCTGTGCATAGGCCATATATTCTTGGTTAACGGGATTAAATTGTCTATCCACTGACAAGCATCCTAAGTTGCTGGAAGATGCCTGTTTATTGATCCTTAATGATCTCTAGGCACGGAACTTGGCTGAGTACTTACGACCCCAAACACAGTGTTCATCTGAGTGACAAACTCAGCACAAGGCAATTAGAGGAGCTGTTTTGGAATTTGTTTCCATCCAAAGACTTGGGACCGGGCAGCCAAGGAATGCTCAGCGCGTCCCGCAAGTATAACCGAGTGACAAATTTACCCTGGAAAAAAAAAGAAGGGGCAAGAAGGCCAAGCAGGGAGATCGGGAATGAAGGTCTCGAGGGTCGAGAATCTGGTGATCGGGGAAGGGCATAGGGATAAGTGGGAGTGACGGGCAAGGGAGCACCGTCCTCTGCTTGGGTACAGCTCCTTCGCGTCCCTTTAGAGGGACAGGCGGGACACAGCCTTTCCCTGAGAGAAGGGTCCGGCCGCCTCGTGGCCTTTGGGCGCAGGTCAGGGCTCCTCGCTTATTGTCGGCGCGAGGCAGGGGCGTCTCCTCTCCCCCTGCACCCCGCCGGGCCGCCCGAGGGTCTCCTGCCCCTTGGGCGAGCAGCGCGCGCGCCGCCGGCCATTGTTGGGCCCCACCCCGATGCACGTTCGCGCCGCGCGGGCGGCTCGCCCCGCGCCCTCCCCGGCGGGGCTTCGGTGGGAGTGCGTTTCCGCCCGCTTTTCCTGCCGGAGCAGGAAAGGGGGAGCTGTTTTCTCTCTCCTCGGAATATATTTTCGGTGTCCCGTGTCCCCTCCTCCCTCGCCGCCCGCCTCCCTCCGCCTCCCTCCCGCTCCGCCCCCGCCGCCCGGGCAGCTTTGTCTCGCGGCCTCGCGCTCACTCGCCCGACTCTCGGCGGCGCCGCGGCCCC
>NW_011888941.1:489411-526776 GCF_000151845.1 Pteropus vampyrus
CCCCGCCGCCGCCCCCCGCACCCGCACCCGCCACCCTCGGGCGCTGGGGGACCGTGCCGGGCGAAACCCTCGTCTTTGTCACCGCCCTTTCTCTCCACTGCCCCGCTTTATTGATTCATTGTTGTGCAGCTTTCAAATGATAACCCCTCCCCTCCTCCTTGTCTAGGATCCTGCTGGGATTTTTGAGCTGGTGGAAGTGGTTGGAAATGGCACCTACGGACAAGTCTATAAGGTCGGTGCGCGGCGCCTTCTTTGTTTCCCGTGGCATGCTGAAACTTCTGGTGGGGGAGGACCAGCAGGGCGATGAACATGCTGCTGACCGGTGGCCACGCCACTTGGGCAAAGTTGGGAAAGGGGTTTCTCCTTGCAGGCCCTCTGTTTTTGAGCAGAGTTGATATCCAGGCTGGCCTTAACAGACCTCATTTCCTGGCTTTGAGATAAGGAAATAAGCTACACTCTTAGGCATGCAGTATAATAAAAAGGGAAAGCATTCGTTTCATAAGACAACCTTCATTTTTTTGCTATTTTGTTTTTCCCCCAAATCTGGCCTTCTGACTTAGTGTGTTAATTAAAATTCAGGATAGGCAGGCCTTGCCTATGATTATCCTAAACCACTGCCTTGGCCTTCTTGAAAATTGTCATCGTGTTTCCTCTTTTGAATGCTTGCCAAAGTGCTCAAGGTGAGGAGTTTGGTGTTACTTGGGACACTTTATAACTCTATCATACACATTCCACTGATGGATACATATTTTGGAGAAGCAGGGAGGGACATGTGTTTGGGCAGCAGGAGCAGGAAGAATCGCAGTGTGTGGATTATAAAATCTGAATTCCAGGAATAACCTGTTTGACAGGTGTGTAATTTAAACACACATGAGGGAGAGTGAGAAGAGTCAAGAGGATGCCCAGCTTTCACACCCACCCCAAGTCTTTCTCTTTTTTCTTGACCCCCCCCCCCACCCCAGTGGCAGATGAACTAACAAATCTGGAGACTATGAGTCTGCCCTGAGTAGCTGACACCTGATGAGACACAGTACTCACAGTACTGTTCATTTTATCCAGTGCACGTTCTAAGGATTATGAAAGAGCTGTAGGTAATGGAGGCACAGGCCTTGAACGTTTGAAACAATGCTAAACTCTCCCTGCCCCAATTCATTTCTTATACTAAATGTTTTCTAAAAGTTATCTGGATGGAGGGTATTTTCTGCTGTTAAAGTGGGTATAAGGTTGAGAAAAAATATCTTACGAAGCAGGGCTTCGCGGCTCCGCATGAAGAATTGTCATTGTCTCATTAAAAATGAAGGGGGGACTTGAAAGCTGACTGTTGACATTTTCTTAGCGCAAATTAAGAGTGGATCCTATTGTCTCTTCTGCTTTAGGAATAAGGTTTATCTTTCACTTGAACGCCTCTCCCCAGCCCCAACTTCCCCTAGCCTGGGCTGTGTACTGGCCTGTGGTCTGAACTTGAGTCAGTATTCTTAGGTGATCTCAAGTGAATTAGCCTGTGATTTGTTGGTTAACTGTTGGGGCTGAGGCCAGATTTTTGAATTTGAAAGGGAGCCCTGTTAACTCAGCCTGCTGGTCTCAACTGAATTTCGAGGCCTTTGGAAAATTTTGGGAAAGATTGTGTTGCAACTCATTGAGTGGCCGGGTAACTGACTTAAAGACATTCACCCTAGCCCCTTTGTTTAAGTACCAGTGGGTTTTTTTCTAACCTATTTTTTTTTTTTTTTTCCAAGTCTAAGTGGTGAGTATACTCTTCCAAATGAGTTAGTCAAAGCTTGTTTTTGACCTGGTTACACAGTGGTTGGATTGTATCTTCTTGGGTCAGCAGGGATGTGAGGGTGGGTGAAATAAACTAGAAGCCAGCAGTCTGGTTTTAAACCATAGGAGAAAAGAAAGTGTATTAATTGGTTTTAAGGAGTGGAAGTTCTTTATGGTAGCAGGTTCATTGTTAAGTTTTTTCCCCTTCCTCATTTCCTCTTTGGTTCCATGCCCTCTTTCACCCAAGCTTTTGAAATAGGTTTGCTGAGCGCTACATTTGGGAAGTATTTACTACAGAGTCTGTACAGTTGAGGAGAAATTCTGAAATGCAAATCTAAGGAATTAAAAAATCTGTGCAAAAGTAGCATACAATCACAAACAAAACAGGGTCTGAGATTTTGCTCACCAGTAGTTTTATTGTTTTGGAAAACTTCAATCTATACAGGGAGAGAGAGAAGATCACTCAGTTTAACTTTAACTGTTACCAGAGCACATGACTAATTTGGTATCTGTGGCCTTTTCCTCCCCTCCATTATCTTAACCATTTCACCCATAAATACTTCAGTATGTATCTTTTTTGTTTTTTAGATAATTACAATGCCATCCTCCTAAAAAAGTAATTCCTTAATATCAAACATTCAATGTTAACATTTTCCTGATTGTTTCATACATGTTTTCTTACTATCACCAGTTTTTAATATTTATGAACTGATACTACTGGGAAGTTCTTTAGTTTTAGAGATGGTTGAGGTAGCAGAAAACATCTCTGTTCTCCCTTCAGATGTGTAATTTCTAGAACCATTTACATTATGCATAGGAGCTTATTTAGGATTTTTGTTGGCATGATTTACATATGATGGTTTTTGGATTAGATTATTAACACTAGCAGTTTATTGCTGCTAAACATTCATTAATTCGAATAGCATCAGAGTTTGGAAAATATTTGTGGCTATTTATAAAGAATTTTTTTAAAAGCAACTTCAGGTAAAACACCTGTAAGCTGAACAACCTGTGGCCCTAATTTATTTCATTGTTATAGGTTCTATTTTTCATTTTTCCTGTGAACTTTTCATTTTTTAGCAATAGTGGTTTGCTTAATTTGAGAATACTGCACGTGAGTGAGTAGAAAGAGGGAGGTTTTTGTCAGTTTTGATATGTTCTGTGGAAATGGCTTGTTTGGAGGATAGTTTATAATCTCTGTATCTGAGAAAAGTAGTAAATAGTTTGGGTATAGTTGAACAGTATGTACCTATATTTTAAAAAAAGTTGAAAAGCAGGATGTATTTTATTTAGAGAGATTTATTTTTAGCCTTGGGTTTTTGAGGGCTCACAAGGAAGGATACGTATAAATTAAAACAAAAAAAATTATGAATATCTGTTTACAGAGTTTTATTCAGAATACCATTTATTTGTAAAAGAAGTGTCTGTAGGATGATCTGTGCATGTTGAGTAAATATAGTGAAGTTTAATTATTTTCATCAAAGGGGAAATATGATAGTGTGAAAACTTAAAACTGGAAATAAATCAAAATTTGTTTTGTATTGAGTTTTATTAGGTTTAGTATTTATTTAACCATTTTTCTTTTTTCTTGGGGGAACTACTCTTATTTAGTATTTCATGAGCATACAGTGGCTGGTGTTCCAGAATGACCTGGAGAAGGAAAATCCTGTGTCTGGAAAAGCGCTGTAGGGAGTGAGAGGGGACTTTAGGGAGTTTAAAATTCAGTGGGTGTGGTGTCTGGAGTCAGGGCTTCCTCCCAGGAGGGACTGAGTGGCTTGACTCTGACCCTGACCTTGGAGGTTGAGGAAGAGAGTACTCTAGGCCCAAAGATGGTAAGCAGAACCAGTGCTGAGTTTGCCCCCATCAGGCACTGTGCTAACACTGTTTCCCTCATTTATTGAAGAAAGATAGGGAGGAGGTATGTGTGACAAAAGGCCCGAGGTGACCTTTGAGAATGGCAGGAGGTTTAGGGAACAGCGGGCATCTGGAGGAGAGGTTATTTGCCTAAGATTTGAGGAGGGGCGTCATTTTTTGAGAATTGAGGAGTGATTGAAAGTTGTGTTGGGATTGGGGATCCCTGGGAGTAGATTTGATCAGATGATGCTTTGGGAGGGAGCAGGAGTGATGGGTGGCCTTAGGCCACAGTCCAGAAGAGAGTCGGTGAAGAGTGGTGGCAGTGGCAGTAGAGGGCAAGTGTTGGGTGGATTCTTCGACTCCGCTGAACCTGCTGAATTCACTCATTTTCTGTTGGCTTTGGTGCGGCCTTTAAAATGGGTGCACTGCATGACCACTGGGTTCCGAGGAGCCTTGGGATTTGCAAAAGTGCTGAAATTCCTTTCCTTTACTCTCCAATAAAGTGCCGCATAAATTGTGTAGCTTTTAAAATCATCAGTCTTAACGTTTTGAAGCAAGCACTTAAACTGTTATGAGGGATTATCTAAATCAGGAGTCCCCAACCCCTGGGCCGTGGACCAGTACTGGAACTGGGCCGCACAGCAGGAGGTGAGTGGTGGGTGAGCGAGACAAGCTTCATGTGTATTTCCAGCTGTTCCCCAGCGCTAGCATCACTGCCATTGTCAGGCAGTAGATTCTCACAGGAGCACCGGTCCCGGTGCCAGAATGGTTGGGGACTGCTGCTCTAAATGTTATCTTGTGACTGTAGCACCTCTTGTTCCTGATGAGAGGTAAAGACATCCAGCGGGGCAAAGCAAATTTGGTAGAACCAGATGTTTCCCTTAGGGGCAGGGCTGATCTGCTGCTGAGTGGCATGTACGGACTTGTTCTGAGACAGAGTTCCTTCGTGCTGGACTGGGGAAGGTGGGAGGAAGCCAGCCCTGCTGAACACGTGTTGGTGTGTAGCTCTCTTAAGAAATCAACCCCCAACTTCCGAAAAGTGTTTTGGAACTAAACTAAATCAGGACATCAAAAGCCTTACAGAACATCTCATCAACAGATGACACCCTGCTGATGATGGCTTTTTAATTACTTATTGCTTGAAACTTTGTAATAAGTAAATGTTAATTTGCATAGCTGCAAACTTGTATTTTGCCCTTTTAAACCAATTTCGGATATATGAATATTTCTCTACATTGACATAATCCAAAAATAATATCTGGGGGCGCTTTTGGTGTAGTGTGTTTGTGGATTTTTGTAGACTGATCCTGGAAGAGCAAAGATGTTTTTTGAAATAATACATCCTACTTTTGAAATAACACATCCAAAGTCGGTGTGCTAAGGCAAAGGATGATCATCTGAGGAGTTTATTCCCAGGGAACTAAAAATATTACAAACTAGGTACATGTTAACTTGGAGATGGATGCCTTGACACATGAATTTCATACACAATCTTTTATTTTGATTCTTTGATTTATTAGTAAATTCTTGGTTACTCAGTGTGAACAGCTACTTGACCCAAAGGAATTGCCTAAACTTAAAGCGTCAGATGCTTCCCATCTCTCATTTGTGTTAAGTTTATGACGTCTGTGCTTCTTATCATTAATATCAGTACTTTCATTTTTCTGCATTCCAGTCATTAAAAAAATTTGGCAGACAGCAGTAGAATATTTAAGTAACTGCACAAGTGTACTGCTTTCAGACCCAGGTCGTCCAGGTTCTGAAGAAGAGCTGTTGCCCAAAGGGAAGCACTATTGTGTGACACCCTGGAAGGCCTACTTCCCATCACATATACAGGTCTATTGTGGACGTTTGAAGAGTACAGAAGTACAGACTGTGTGACAGTTGACTGTATTAAGAGTCAAGGACTACTGCACAGGAAGTTCCCAAAATCAAAAATACTTATTTAGAATTTGTAATTTAAACAGTTGAAACAATTTTAGGTTACCACCTTACCTTTTAAAATTAGTGTTTTAAAAACTTGTTTCTCTCACAAGTAGATACCTAGTTAGTGGATTGGAGGTCATTCCATAAAGTACTTGCAGATAATTACTTTAAATATTTACTACAAACAGATTTTTCATGAAGTCAGTTTCTCATACTACTCAGAATTATCATTGTTAAAATGTTAAGACACATTTTATTTGGGGCCAATTATTTGATTTTCAGGGGGTAGAGATTCCCAAGTACTAATTTAATTTTTGGAGAATTGGTCGACAGGTATTTTTTTCTAATAATAACACAAAAATTGAATCAAGATACATTTTTGAATGTAAGAGGAATCGACTAGGAAGAGAATGGGCAAGGCCAGGGTGATGCTGTACTATCAGTGAGTGACCAGCGCGGCAGCCGTGTATTCTTAGGTTTTATAACGTTTGTGACTGTTCACCAAACAATGTGATATTCTGTAATGAGGCTGGTTCAGTAATAAAAGTCTGCTGGCATTAGCACTACCCAGATGGGAAGTGATGTGCTAGGAGTCACTGAGTTGGGAGGCACTTTCTTTTGTAAGAATTTCAGAAGGAAAGACAGAATGATAAGTTTTAAGATGTCCCAAGCTTTTGAAACTAGGTATCTTAGAAACTCTGACATCTGTAGTGTTATGAAGAACTTAGAACTAAGTTAGGGAGATGAGATGCAAAATGATTAACCTCATGGAGTGGTTTCATGCCACACTGACAGTCCTCACTGCACTGTTGCCTGGTGGTGTGCATGTTAGGTGTACATGCGGTGGAGAACGACGCAGGGATGGACTGGATGCAAAATGCCAAAGATGTACCATCACCTATACATCATGTGATGTCTCTCTTTCCTCAGGCGCCCCCACACAGCACACTGCACTCAGACACAGCACGTGCACCAGTGTGTGGAACCCGCTCAGGCTTCAGTGGGCTTTTTCAGCTGCGGCAGGGCTTCTCTGTGCTGTAAAACAGTACAGATAACTAGAAAAGGGAAATGAAAAAGTAGGCATATAAAAATACCAGCCTAAATCTTTTTATTATTAGAATCAAAGGACATAATGTTACCCTGTCAAATAGCTGTAAAAGTTTTTAGTTATTCTCAACTTCTGAAATTGTCCTGCTGTGTGTGTCCCACAGTCTGCAGACTGTCCCTGGAGGAGCACGGAACTGATTCTGCCACAGGCTCCTTGTGTACACTTGGGTTGATTCATTGCATTGGTAGGCTGGAGAATGGGGGGCCACCGTCCACGCCCAGCAGATGCTCCCCCACCCTTGGGACACAGGGAGCCAGAGCTTTGCCACTTGCAGCTTTGTACCTAATTTGCCTCCAATCACTGGGGCATTGATGTTATCTCAAATATGGCAGAATATTGACAGATTATCCTGTTAAATTTAAATAACTTAAAAAAATCACTTTTATGTTATGACTTAAAAACTTTGTTTTTATTATATGATAAGTAGGGCCTTAAAAAACTTATCAAAGTTATGAATGTACAGTTACAACCAAGTGATTCTAAAATTCTCAGATCAAAACTATTCCCAGGAGGCATCTATTTTTAATGCTTTCAGGTGCTACCTCTGAAATTTACTGCCATATTTCTAAATGACATGCTTCTGTGGCTGTTTCTTGATTTATCAGTTTTATGCATTTATGCATTTATTAACAGTGGTTTCAGTTGTTGAACTACTAGTGTAGTTCTATCGGAGTTGAAGATTTAGCTCTCATACTCATCCTCTTAAGTGAGTATATCATAACTTTGAGTTAAAATGAAATTGTATTATCATGACTATATAAATATCTCTGAGCCAAGCAGTCTAATATGATTGCATATCCTTTTTTAAACACCCCTTCCCTCTTGTGTTGCCTTACTTTTTCATTAGCTTAGTTTTCTATGTACCCGTTATTCCTTTCCTCCTCAAATACTCTAAAAGATACATGAAATGCTTGACAAACTTAAGCCTTTATCGACAATTTTTCCAAATACTTAAATATGTCAGGTAATTGATTGTTTCAGATAATCTGTTGATTCCACTTTTTTTTTTTTTCTCCCTAGAGGTACCTCACAACTGGCCAGGTATGGTTGCCACCTAGCTGTTGACCTGAATGTCTCTGTTTCCTGGGTACCACAGTCTTCTTTTTCAGTTTACCACTTTATCTTCCTGAAGCACAATCCTGTAGTAGCTTTATGAGAAACAGTGCATGGGGTGTAAAGCTTTCAAGTCCTCGGGTGGCTGAAAATGTCTTTATTCTTCCTTTCTGTAGGATTTGTATATTAGCTGGTGGACAACATTCTAGGCTGAATGTCTTTTTCCTTTGGAACTTTGAATACATTTCTCTGCTCTTTGGTGAATCTTTTAGGATAGTCTCTTTATTTTTGGTATTAGATTTTATGGGTGTCTTTTGTTGTCACTCACTGTTCTAAGTATTTGGTTAATTTTTTTAAAATCCGGAGATGCCTTTTTTTTCTGAGAAATTTTTTGTCTTCCCTTCCAACTTTGCCGCCTTCTCTTTCTGGAAGTCCTATTAATTACTTCTTTGATTTTTATTATCTTTTCCAGCTATTGTTATTTATTTATTTATTTATTTATTTATTTATTTATTTATTTTTGGTCTTTTTGCTCTATTATTATGAGATGTCTGTAATTTTACATTTCATTATTTTTATTGAATTTTTAACTATCATTTTTAATTCAAAGCAGCACTTTTTTTTTTTTTAAATGCATCTATTCTTTTGTGGATATCTCTCATCTCTGAGGATATCGAATATAGGTTTTTTGGGGGTTGGTTTTCTTGTGCTCCTGCATTTTTCCCTTTTCCTCAGATTTCATTTTTCCTGTTTATCTTGGTCTTTGTCTTTTATGCTGAAGATTTTTCCTTAAATGCTTGGGGATTCATAACTGCTCATATTTAGGAATAAAACACTAGCAATGAACTGGAACCTCTGTATATGGGCAGGAGGTTGTTGACTGATGATTCTTCAGCATAGGAAGGACAGAGCAGTACATTCTCATGCATGGGGAATCCCAGTTCTGAATACTTGTAGATATTTTCTTTGGGGTCAGTTTCTCTAACAAGACCACTCGGAGGCTTTTTTTGCCTAGGGGTTCTGGGATTAAGGGCAGAGACCAGAGCCTAGAGATCTTACAGTCTGATATGTTAATTTTCAACCCTGTGTCCTTCCACTTGGCTTTGTCCTCTCATCTGAGCATTTCTCCCTCAGTTCCTTCAGGGACTAAATCTCTGGTTTCCCATGGGTGTGGAATGGTTGGGTACCCTCCATACTGCATGAGGTAGAGATGGGCCTGGGGTACTCAGTCACAAAGTACCAGTTCTCCTGATTTTAACATTGTACTTCACGTGGTATCAGTTGCTTCCAAATGGTGATCTTCTCACGGTTTTGTGGGGCAAAATGCCTCACTTTCGATGTCCTTCTCTGTAGGCACTTAGGTTGTCCTGTTTCCCTCTTAGTGAATTACTGCTCCATCCATTTTTTTAGTTGTCAAAACCTGATAGAAATGATCTCTGCTTCACCTGTCTCTTCCCCTTTATTTCTTTATTCTTTTGTATACATTATAGTCATTTTTATGGGCCTTACACCAGCCTAGAAGTTAACCAGAAATTTTATCTCTGATTTTAAACTTTTTAGGGTTTGCTCAGGTGTTTGCTACTCTTTATCTAGAACAATAACTAACAAAAGCAACAATAGCAACAACAGAAATGAAAACAGGAATAAAGCAGTGCTAGTGCTTGACTTCTGCGCTGATACTTAGTTTAGATGCTGCAGGCCCGCGAGATGAGGATGAGCAAGGGCAGTGAGCCAAGATGCAGACCTGTGAGCAGGCTCGCTGCTGCTCCCAACAAGCCTCTAAGAGATTGAGAAGTTTCTTCAGGTTTTTTAAAATACTTTTATGGAGGTATAGTGTATGTATTGTGAGAGTCACCCACTTCAAGCTTACATTTCAGTGATTTGTAGTAAATTTATGGAGTGATGCAGCCATCACCACAAGTTGGTGTTAGAACTCTTTCGTCACCTTAGCCAGATCCCTCATCTTCATTTACAGTTAATCCCTGTTCCAGCCTAGAGCCCCAGACAACCACAAATCTATTTTCTGTTTGACTAAATTTGACTTTTTTTGAACATTTCACATAAATGGCATCATATAGTGTGTGGTCTCTGATTTCTTTCACTGTGTATCATGTTTATGAGGTTCTTTTAATTGTGGAATAGTTTTCCAAAGTGTGGATACGATGCTGTGTTCTGTCTCTCTGTTTACCAGTTGATGGACGTTGCAGTTTTTGGTTTTTGGCTGTTGTGAAAAATGCATTCATCAGGTGGTATGTCCTGGCAGAACAAGAAGTGCTGCCTGATGGGACTGTACGTTGGAGTCTTACATCGGGGGGAGCAAGAGTGGAAATTTATCTGCCTGAGTCCTCCCATTTCTCGTCAGTATAGCCAAAGGCTTCCTGGTTCTGTGACCCTGCGTGCCTTTCTCTACTTCTCTGAAGTCTTTACCTTCCCCACTCTCATTATTAGTCATCTCTTTGAGTTTAAGTTGTTTTCTTTCAACGTGAATACAGTTTCTTACTGCTGTGCAGACGATGGTTCACTGTCACTGAGGTCATTGGTATCAGGAACTAGGCCAAACAAGTGGTACCTTCTCACTTTTGGGGAGATTCCATTGTGTAATAGCCAGCCACTTGCCATGTGATGCTCAAGACTGGGATTTTCCTTTATCACAGGTAGAAGCTGTTGACTCACCAGGATTTAAAAGAAACAAAAGAAAACAACAAAATCTATTCTCTTTGGTCAGAAGGATGTATATAAAATTAAATAAATGATTTATTAGATTATATATAAGGAAGACATTTACTCATTTGATTCATTTCAAGCATACCTTTCAGAGTATTTTTCTCATTTTTTATTCTAAAATACTTTTACGATAGCTTTTATTAGGTATTTACTGCATTCAGATTAAATCCATTTAACTTTAATGATAGTAAACTTTTTGAAAATTCTCGTACTTAGAGCTTCTGTTCTTACCTCCTATCATAACAACAGAATACTGTTGGCGACCAGAGCCCTTTGGCCCATCATTTTCTTGTGACTCTAATTGCTGTGTAGTTTTATTACTACTCAGTTTTGAGATCGCAAGTCAAAGACTGATATTACCTGAATTAGGTACATCCAAGGGATATACAGTTTTTTTGGGATCCCAAGTTTGGCACTGAGTATTGCCTGAGGTTGAGGATGTGCATTCAAGTGATGTACAATTCAGAGTGTATTCATTCACCTGCTAGGGCATGCTTTAAAACCTGGGGCCTTTCCTGTTTGAACTTGGCATATTAGAGCATCTCTTCTCTGTATGTTGTACATATGCTCTCTCATTCATTCTTGTTGCTCCTTCCATTAGTTACCAGAAAAAACTTTGCAGATGTTCAGCTCTTCACACTTCAGTGAGTTGAGAGCTTAGTATATGTTCTATGTTCCTCTGTCTAGATATTTTGATCCTGGCTCAGCTAGGCAAGCTTCCTTTCAATCATATTTCTTAAGTATTTAATGCATACTTGACATGTGCTAAGCACCATGTAAGGCTTGCTTGCTGGTGACAATGAACAGCAAGAACAGTCAGCCCGTACCCTTGTGGAGCTCAGAGCAGGTGATTTTGAGAGGGTGATACTGCAGGTGGGGAAGAACAGGGCTTATGGGAGTGTATAGCTGTGCTGGATCTGATATAGTAGATGAGGTGGCGCACAGGATGAAGCTTTGCGATTTAAATTCAAATTCTCCGGATGAGGCATAGATGGGTGAAGAGCAAGGAACAGTCAGCTTGTAGTTAGAACAAGCCTTGAGCTGATGACTCCTCATCTTGGTTCTTAGAACTTGTAACAAAGATAGGAAAGTGCATTCATTGATCATAGTAATTGCTGGCCTCTTTCAGTTTACCTGGAGCCAGCTGTCCTTGGGAGGCCTTGTGTCCTCTCTCTGCTCTTTGGGTGTGCATTGCTGTTTTGAATCTCCTGCATCAGTTAAGAGTTATCAGTTTATCCATTTAGCACCCTCAGCATCTCCAGAGAAGGAGGGTGGCTGTCACACCTCTGAGAGTGTCCTCTGAGCAACACCTGAAACCGTATCTGGAGCATTTGGTGGCTGGACGGCCCAGAGTAGGCCACATCGTGCCCTACGACACACACACAGACTGTCTTACTCATCTGCTACTCCCCTTGACCTAAGGGCTGGAAGCAGTCTCTGTAAAACGGGAACAGTGGGACAGCATTGTGGCATTCAAATAGTTTTTAATAAGTTTCTGGAGTTCAGGTTATATACAAGGAAGTGATTTAAAAGGTGAAGTTTTACATTTATTTTCAGGTGCTGTATATTTGCTTTTTGATACTATAGGGTTTTCTTAAGCCTACTGAGTAAAATGGTTTTGTGGATTTATTTGAAAAAAATTTAATATCATGTGAAATATTTCTCACCTTCCTCTAATCATGCTAGAAAAAAGGCCTTTACTAGCCATCAAAGTATGAAATTTTTTTTGTTTTATTTTGTTTAAACAAGGCCTCTGTCATCAACCCCAAGGCAAGTTAGACATTTCATTGGTTTGCTACTCAATTAGCTGAAAAAATATATATTTTTCTTTTTACTTATTGCATGTAAAAAAGTGATTGAAATATTAAATATAGGATGCTGATTTTCTTTTCCTTGACCTTTAATACTGTTGTATTTCTTTCTGGCTGTTTCTGGTGCGGACTTGGTCTCATTGGTAGTTGGTCTTTCCCACTCTTTTCTTCTTTTGGATTAATTGAGTGGTTTTATGATTCCATTTTCTACCTTATTAGCTATAACTTCTGCTTGTATTGTTTTACTGGTTGCTTTAGGGTTTATATGACACACTTTTAACCAATCACAGTTTACTTTCAAATGATGCATACGTCATGCACAATATAAGAATGTTACAGCAGTATCTCTTTCATCCCTCCTATCTGCCCTTACAGTATTTTTGTTCTACATTTCATTTTTGTATGTTATAAATCTCAAAATATATTGGTGTTATTTTTGTTTAAACTATCTTTTTATTTTTTTTTTCAAAACTATCTTTTAAAAAGATATAAGTAGTAAGGGGAGAACCCTAATATTTACACGCATGTGGCCAGCATCTTTGGTGCTTTATTCCTTGCATAGATCTGTGTTTCTGTCTGGTACCATCTTCCTTTTGCCTAAAGGACTTACTTTATTATTTTTTGTAATACAGGTCTGCTGGTGATGAATTCTTTCAGTTTATGTTATGTCTGAAAACTTTTTTTGTATGTTTTCACTTTCAACAGATAGTTTTGGTGAATATAGTATTCTAGGTTGCTGGTTTTTTCTTCCAGTATTTTAGAGATGTTATAACACTCCACGGTCTTCTTACTTGTCTTATTTCTTCTGAGAAATCTACTGTCCTTATTTCATTCCTGTATATGTACATGCCTTTTTTTTTTCCCTGACTTTAAGAGTTTCCCGTTGCCTCTGGCTTTGAGCAATTTGATTGTGATGTGTCTTGGTGTACACTGCTTCATGTTTTTATGCTTGGGGTTTGTGAGCTTTTGGATCTGTGGGTTTAGAGGTTTCATCAAATTTGGAACAGTTTTGATCACTGTTTTTTCTTCACCTCCCTTCCCTCTTTTGTGTTTGGGCACTCCCTTTACATGTGTAGTAGGTCACTGGAAGTTGTCTCACAGTTTACTGATGCATCTTTGGACTTTATCTTGGCTAGTTTCTTTTGTCATGCCTTATGTTAATTTATCTTTTCTTTAGTGTTGACTCTGCCATTAATCCCATTTAGTGTATTTTTCATCTCAGATATTGTGTTTCATCTGTAGAAGATTTGCGTCTTTTAAAATATTTTCTAAGTCTCTACTTAACTTTTTGAACATATAGAATACAGTTATAATAGCTGTTTTAATGTCCTTGTCTGTAATTCTAACATCTGTGTTGGTATTGGGTTGGATTTGATGGATTATTCACATTATTGGTTATGTTTTCCTGTCCGATAATTTCTGAGCGAATGCCAGACATTATGAATTTTTACCTTGTCGTGTGCTGAATTTTACTTTATTCCTGTAGGAATCCTTGGGCTTTGTTCTGGGGTACAGCTAAGTTACATGAAAGTAATTTGATCCTTTTGTGTCTTGCTTTTATCATTTTTGTTATGGAGGTCTTGAGTGGTGGTAATTCTAGTGCTCCTCATGCTCTACTGCCACGATTTATTTTTTTTATGTTTGGTGTGAACCTTTTGATTTTAAAAATACCATTTAAAAAAAACGGTTTATCGATATATAATTCAAATACCACACTATTCACCCATTTAAATTGTACAGTTCAGTGGCTTTCAGTATATTTGCAGAGTTGTGTAATCATAGCTGCATTTTAGAATACATTCATCACTCTAAAAAAGAAACCTTGTACTCCAGTCTTCCTGCGACTATTTCTCTACTTCCCCACCTCATCCCTAGGCTACCACTAACTTACTTTGTATTTCTATATATTTACCTGTTCTGGACATTTCATATAAATGGAATCAAACAACATGTGTTTTGTGATTGGCTTATATCACTTGTATGTTTTCAGAGTTCACTCATGTCATAGTACGTATTGGTACTTCACTTGTTTTTATTGCAGAATAATATTCCATTGTACGGGTACACCACATTTGGCCTGTTAGTTGGTTGATGGGCATGTGGGTTATTCCTTCTTTTGGGTTATTAGGAATAATGCTGCTGTGAACATTTGTGTACAGTTTTTTGTATAGATTATATTTTTGTTTCTCTTGGATCTGTATCTAGGAGTGGAGTTGCTTGGTCATATGGTAATGCTATGCCTAACCTTTTGAGGAACTGTCAGACAGTTTTCCAAAGCGACTATATACCATTTTACATAAGCATCAGCAGTATATGAAGGTTTCAGTTTCTCCGAACCCTTGCCAATAGTTATTGTTATCTGTCTTTTTGATTGTAGCCATCCTCGCAGTATCCCATCTTAGTGGTTTTGATTTGCATTTCTTTGATGATCAGCGATGTTGAGGGTCTTTTCATATGGTCGTTGGACATTTGAGTGACTTCTTTGGAGAAATGGTTATTCAGATCCTTAGCCCATTTTTTATTTTATTTTATTTATTTAATTTAATTTTATTTTATTGTATTATTTTATTTTATTTATTTTACATTTATTTTATTTTATTTTATTTTTTAAATTTTTGAGTTGTATGGTTTCTTTATGTATTCTAGATACAAGTCCTTTGCCAGATATATGACTTGCAAATTTTTTCTCCCACTCTTTGGTTTGACATTCTATTTCCTCGATGGTGTGCTTTGAAGCACAAAAACTTTTTAATTTTGATGAAGTCCATTTTATCTATTACTTTTGCTGCTTGTGCTTTTGGTGTCATAGCTAAGAAACCACAGCCTAAGCCAAAGTTATGAAGATTTACTCATGTTTTAAGTTTTATAGTTTTAGCTCCTATATTTAAGTCTTCGATCCATTTTAAATTAATTTTTGTGTGTGATGTGAGGTAGTGGTGCAGCTTCATTTATTTGTATGTGGACATACAGTTGTCTCAGAGTCATATGTTGAAAGGACTATTCTTTTAACATTAAGTTGTTTTGGCACACTTGTCAAAACTGCTTGACCTTAAATGTGAAGGTTTCTAAACTCTTTTTTTCTTATTAAAGTATATAGACTCTTAATTCTATTCCATCGGTCTCTATGTTTATCTTATGCCAATATCACACTGTCTTGATTACTGTAGCTTTGTAATACATTTTGAATTTGGAAAACTTGGAAATGTGAACCCTCCAAGTTTGATTTTCACAAGAACCTTTTTTTTCCCTTCACCTTTTTACTAATGACTGACCTTAGCACATAGGTTCAAGAAACCTTTATTTTTGCAATTGCCAAAAGTTTTGTTTATTGGGACTTATTCCTCTCATGATAAAAGCTTTACTGTTTTGCAGACTAATGTCTATCTGTACATATGTCTGTATCGCCTAGACATAACCTTCCCCTTACCAAATACATATTTGTGAGAGAGCAACTAGAGATATTTTCGAATTCTCTTTCTCCTGCAAATGTATTAAAGAATAATTTGATAATGTCACTGATTCCTTCAGAATCTTAGTGACTATAAATTAAATTCCATATAGCACAGAAGAGGAAAAAATTAAAGATCTAAAGAAATAGAACCATTTGGAAGTCAAGATATCTACTAGATATTCTACCTATATTAATTAGTTTATCGTTTATTATAAAAATTCACTGTAAAAACTCTATTCCAGAATATGTACAAATTACATACCTAGATATCAAACCTATCATGATCTGAACGGTACAGAGAGATGTGTTTCTTAAGGAAGATTAAAGACTCTGGCCCTGAGCTACTAAGAAATAGTTTTCTGTGAACTTCAAGGGTTGATTAATCAACAATTTTTGTTAAACCAAATCTTTATTATGATTAAAATATTTCATCTAAGAGGCAAAAATGTGCTTTGCTAACCCAATATTCCATTTTGGCAGTGATAAATGAAAACGTTTGTCATCTCCCATCACCCTTGACCCTTCAAGAAGTAACAGATACCCAAGGAACTTTCCATTTCACTTACAGCCCTGAAACTCAGCTGGCCTGTGACTAGAGCAAGTTGTTTGATGTTTTTAAGAACCTCACTCATACAAAACAGATAAATCTCAAATCCAGTTTAGAACATTGCTTCCAGAAACGGTGGTCACTTTAAAGCCCTTTGGAAATGCGATGGTGCTACATAGACACTAAATAATCATGTCTTGTCAGGTTTAGTTTAACTTTTATTATTATTATACTCTCAAAACATAGTTTTCATTTAGCTTTTTCAACGGCTTGTTTATGTTAGCAAAAGAGGAACTACCCCGAACACAGATTTCATTCTAGCAACCTGTTCAGACTAAATTACAAGGAAGGAAGGTTTTGCTAAAGAGCATTTCCTCTGCTTGTGAAGGAACCTTTGTTGAGAAATGAACTTTAACTCTGAGATGATTATGCCATCTCTATGCTATGTACTTAAGAGACATAATTATCTTAGATTTCAAAAGAGGTTCTTTGAAGAAAGCAGCAAGGCAACCCCTCTTCCCCCAAAAGAGAATAAGAAATGTATTCAATGACTGTCTGACAGAAATAACCGTGAGAAGTGTCTTCCCTTTCATTAACTATGGGAAAGCATCCACACTAACATCAGCCAACCCTGAATAACAGTAGAAATGAAAACTCCTTTTTGAGTCACTTGCAGAGCTCATTTGAATGTTCTGGTAATTATTCCCATGTTTGTTCATTGAATGTTAGGGCTGGGAGGAGGCTTGCAGATGATCTAGTTCACACTTTGGTAAAATAATGGGTCTAAGATTTGTTTGGAAGAGGCCATAGACCCCTTTTAAAAATCAGAGTTCATTAGTCACAGAAATGGGACTTAAACCTACCTCCTAGTTAAGAAACAAATCAAAAATTACTTGCCACCTAACATTTCTTTTGTGGATCCCTTAATAATGTTTAAGTTTTCAGAGAATATGGTAAAGGTATCAGACCACAAGAACAAATGTATGTGAACTCCCTACCTGTTGTTAGTTTTCTGGAGCTACTGTACCCCAAACCACAGACTGGGTGGCTTAAACAACAGATAGTAATTTTCTCACAGTTCCAGTGGCTGGAAGTCCCAAGATCAAGGTGTCGGTGGGTTTAGTGTCTCCTGGGTTCACTCCTTGGCTGCCGCCTCGCTGCCCACATGGCCTGCCCTCTGAGCATGAGCATCCCTAGTGTCACTGTGTATGTTCCACATTCCCTCTCGGACACCAGTCAGCAATCACAACCTCATTTCAACCTAATCGTCTTTCCAGAGGTTCTGGTCTCCAAGTACAGTCACATTCAGAGGTACTGGGAGGTTAGGCCTTTGACATATCAATTTGGGGACACGAATGACACAATTCAGTTAATCATAATACCATAAAGACACAGAATAAAGACCGTAAAGACACAGAAAATAACTTTGTACTCTAAAGTACCAAAGGTTTATTAAGTACTAAAGCTTTATTAAGAATTTCATTTTTTAAAACGAAGAAGCATATATGTATGGCCTTCTATTCAGACATCTAGCATATTTATTCAACACAAAAATACTACAGACACTGCTCTAGATGATGGAGATACAGAATTGGCAAAAAAGATAGTCCATGCTTTCATGGAGTTTTAAGAAGACAGAAGGTATATGTCTTCAGGTAGTGCTAAATGCCTCTTTTGGGTGACCTTTGCTGGGTAACAAACCAACCCCCAGAATTAACTGCCTCAAACTACCATCGATTTATCTGCTCATGATTCTTTGGGTCAGCAGATTGGCTTGGGGCCAGGCTCAGCGTGGTGATTCTGATTCTGCTGGTCTCTCCTAGGGCCCCTCAGGCAGCGGCAGTCACCTGTCAGCTCCCCAGGAGCCACACAGTGTAAGACAGGGGCTGGCAAACTTTTTAAGCACCTCGTGGTTTTCTTTGTGATATTTCAGTGTTCTCTTTCTCTTCCTTTCGTTCTTTACTAAGGAATATTAAAAATGTTTTGGACATTGTATAAAATTCTGTTTTTAGGGGATTGAGATGGAGATATAATCTGACCTTTCTTAATAGTCTACAAAACAGCCTGCTAACCATTAATTGCAGTGTTAGCGCATGTCCTGTTTTACAGCTAGGAGTTAGGAGTTTTCATCCCATTTATTTGGATAGCAAAGTGACATAAGGCATAAGTTGCTTTGGCTTTAGGTGCTTGAATATCACAGTTCAGGTATGGCAACACTACCTGCTTTTCTTAGCTCCACAGGAAATGAGAATGGGGCTTGGGCTGCAGGAAGTCATGCATACCCAGCTTTTAGTGTGCAGGCTTCTCATTGGTTGTTTAGGAGAGTAAGTAAAGTTTATTTTCTTCCCCAAAATGTTGATTATGAAGGGGAAATGAGATGTATCGACAGGTGGACTAACCAGATTGTATCTGAAATTTCTGTGTCAGAAGATGAAGTTTGAAGATGAGTTTCAGTTCTTAGGAAGAATAAAGCAAATGGGGTTTGAGGCTTCGGTGCCTGAGGCTGACTGTCATACAATAACTCTTAGTATCTTTACCTGTAGGGAAAAGAACGAACTCTTGAGTTGAGCTGTTTTTAAAATTCATAGCCTTCTCTCATTAGTGGAAAACTTGGCATGGGCTCTGTTACTGGGTGATTTTCAGTTTCAGTGGGTTAGGCATGTGGGGGTGTCTGGGGTGTGCCATATGCTGTGCACAAGCCATTTGTTTGAGAGTTGAGGGTGTTTCACAAGCAGTGATTTTGGTGGGTTCAGAAGAGTCAAAATGTGCTCAGCTTAGTGAAGACTCATTAGCCTTGATAATGTGATTACTTAAATTGATGGAAATGAAGAGGTGTGAAGACAGAATAGAAAAATGCTGACATTGGAGGCTGGATGGATTTGTGGGAGATTTGGAACCAACATGCTTTATTCGAATTAGTAAAGAGAGAGGACACCTTGATAGTGTGTTCAAAAAATAATAGCTATCTTGAGTGTTGACTCCATGAGATCTTTTATAGACGGTCCCTCTTTGTCCTTATCTTATATGTGCGTAGAGAGGTTAAGTAATCTGCTTGTAGTCACATAGCTAGTAAGCTTTGGAGAAACCAGATTTTAAGGCCTTTCTGTCCTGCTTTTAAGTTTAGCACTTAACCATTTGCCAGACTGACTCCCAGGGTATCCACAGGCAAGAGTTGATAGGCAAGATGTGACTAGGCTGAGAGAAGGCCAGAGGGCTTGAGGCCCTCGGTGACCAGGGGAGAGGAAGCAGGTGGAGTGAGGGTGGGGTCGAGAGGCCAAGGAGGGCTGAAGTTGCTCGCCCTAAAAGTTTCCTTTTTCTCTAGTTTTCTGTGCCTTGTTGGGTGCTTCTCAGCCTTTACTGGGTGCTTGACTCAGCTGGGGAGCTTGTTAAAAATGGAGACTGTGATTCAGTAGGTCTGGGGTAGGGCCTGAGGTTCTGCATCTCTACTATGTTCTCAGCTAATGCTAAAGTAATTTCACACTTTAAATATTGAGGACCTACGCAGAGAAAGAAGTTAGGGCAGGGTGTGCTGGTGGTTAGCAGCAGATTTAGACATTTTAGTGGAACACAATTAGGTGACTAATTTGGGCTGGGGTTATGTCTTGTCTGTGTGGTGTGAAGTGTCTTGTGTATTGGTGATTCCATGAATGGACCATACTTTTTAGCTGGGACTCTAGTCTCTCTGAGAATCACAGGATGTGTATGTATGGCAGGCTGTTAGCGATGGTGCAACTGGCCCCTTAGGTTACAGGTGAACAGCTAGGGGCTCTGTGGCTTGGTCAGCACTAGGGTCCCAGAGGTCACTCTGGGGTCTCCCCAGCCTCCTCTGTGAGTGCTTTTTCTCCCTCTGGGCTGAAGGCAGTGCAGCAAAGTGCTTCCCCTTCCATCCAGTTTGGTGATTTGGTGAAACAAGAGTCAGAATAAGAAACTGATTGTGATTTTGTTATTCTCTTTCAGTTTGTGGTGCATTTCCTGGCACAGCGTGTTTCAGAGAGTGAGTGAATACAGGTCTGGGTGAGGCAGTCATAGCTGGTCAGGCCAGCGATGGTCTCTGAGCAATAACCACGAGTTTCTGGTGAAAATAGGGGACGTCACTGTGGTGTTGCATACCCAAACAGTGGCAGGTCTTTCACACAACAGCTGCATTTCGTGTCGAGAGAGGGGGGAAATGGGCAGGTGTAAATATAACCAAGTGGATAACTCGGGAAAGACTTGGAATGCTTTTTTAGTTCTTGATTCCATGCGTTCTCTTGCATCTGGGAAAATAGGCAGTAAAAGTGTCATTGTTGGAATAGAAAATTCAAAAGCCTGATGGTGAGAATGAGGAAGCTCTAAAAGGGGGCTGATGGATATAGGTAGAAGGAGCTTGAAGATTTAAAGTACCGTTGAGAAAGAAGGAAAGAAATCGGTGCGGGCAGAGATATGTATGTGACAGTGGTACCTAAGTGTGTGCCTTTTGGGGGGATGGCAGGTAAGGTCATTGGTTTTATGTTGAAGATCTGGAGTCCTAAAATGATCGTTCTGGAAAGGACTTCAGAGAGCCTCGAGTTCACCCTCCCTCCTTTTGCCCAGAGAAAATCCCATGGATGCAGAGAGCTCAGATGGCCTAAGATACTTACCCACCTGTACAGTAGACTGCCAAATGGACTTTTACATTTTTGCCTAAACTGACTTGTTGACACTCTGGCTTTCTCTCATCTCAAAAAAGTACACTTTTACTGAGTGCCTTTTATGTGCGGTCACTGTAATAAACATTGTTCTTACTACTGTTTCCTTTTGATTTTTAGATTGTGCCTCCTGAAAATTCAGAGATTCAAGCTAATTCAGTAATCTTGTGTTATTGTTTTTTTAATATGGGAATAATTACTAGGTTTGTGTGTCTTAGGCTTCAATTTAGAAAGCAAGTGGAATTATTGCTGAATTTCTGGTTTTGGTAGAAGTGATATTTTGCAGTTTGTTGCATGCATCAGGCTGGTCTTTAGAGAATGGCATTTTTTACACTTGAGTTTTCTATGGGACATATGAATAAAAACCACATTTAAAAATTTGTCCTTTGAAAGCGCTATGCTCTAGCTGAATTGCCTTTAGCACACCACTCGCAGGCGCTTTACTGGTGTGAATTCAAATCTCTTATCTAAATAGTGCAGAAATAACATTCCCATTTTCCAAGTAGACCGTTGAAATTTAATTTCCATTGTAGAACATGTCAGCAGGCTCTGAGGTTAAAGAAAGAGAATAAAACCTGGAAATTGTCAACACTTCATGGGAGACATTGATATAAAGGTAATCCCCTAAAGCGGCCTTAAGAATCCAAAATCCACTCTGAATGGCTTTAAAGAGGTACATGGTCATCCTCTAGACCAGGGTAAAAAGCTGTTTCTGGAGAGCAGGTCGCCCAGGCTTTGTGATCCAGGGGACAGCTGATGGGTCTGGGATGGTGGGGTCCAGCAGTCGATCTGTATATTAGTATTTTGAGCAGTGTGTTAAGGATGGCGGTGGCGTGCTGCTGTGTGTGTGCACGTGCATGTGTGGTAATTCATACAGAGTTACAAGAATTGTCATCCTTTCCTTAGCAAATGCCTAGCAGGCAGAGCCCCATTCATCTTCCCTTCCTTCAAAAACCAATAAAAGACATTAAGACAGTAGTCTGCCTTCAGCTCATAGCAACTTCTTTGGCATGTTTTATTCCCTAACTCCTGCCGCACCTGGTAAACAGAGTCCTTACTGAGACCCTCCTGTGGCCTGGGAGCTCCTGACCATGGTTAGCGGCAGAGAGGGAGACAGTAGTTGTGGGGGAGCTGAAGAAGCCATGGGCAGAGGTTCTCAGCCCCTGCACTCCTTGCTTCACTTCAGGGGGGGTGGGTTGGGGTGCTTTTAAACCTCATCCTAAACCAGTGAGTCCTAGCCTTGCCTGCACATCACTGTCACCTGGGGAGCTTAAGAAAAGTTGATAATTATGCCGAGACCCCAGAGACTCAGACTTGATTGCCACCTCTGTGGTAGGGTTTTTAAAACTCCCCATGCTATTCTAACAGAGGTTGATGCCTCTAAACTGCTGAGCTCTGTAGGCTGAAGTTGGCCAGTTCCTGCCCTGGGGCTCTGCTGGGAGTTGAATTTGGAAGTTTTTTGCCTCTGTTCTTCATCTTACTTTTGTTTCTTTTTCCTTTCATTTATAATAACTCAGTTTTGGGGAACGCAGATTCAGTTGATTGTAGAAATTTGCTCCTTAGCTAGTTCTTCTATACTTGAGAGAAAAAAGTAAATCAAAGTTTGCTTAAAAAAATTTTTTTTCCATCTCCATCCCTTGAATGAGAAGGTAATGAATTTTTGTTGATTTCCCACCTGGCTTAAAGTTTTCAACTAGGAATTATGTTAGGGTTCTTCCTTGGGGGAGTTTGTTGTTAATTTTATGGTTTGTAAAAGACTAATCATAGATATGACTCCATGTATAACTTGATTAGAGGACATTCCCTAGGAGGTACCTGTACTGTTTTCAGAGGAAGAGGCTTTTGAGACTTAAGGGCTAAAAGGGTGCCAGAGTCATTTGTTCCTTGCCCGTGTTCCTGTCTTGCAGAGTCACATGTGGTTGAACCGACCTTGAGTACATCAGGTACTGACATTGCATAGTAGGGGTATTCAGCATCCTCTCTGAGGATATTTCCCCTTATTTTTATTTTTTTTGGTATATAATGCAAAAATCTTGTATAAACTCATCTACGAGTAAGATTTTTCTTTTAAATACTTGCAATAAATATAGGAGAGTGTTGCCAAAGATGTTTAGTTGTATATAGTAAAGGCAAGAAAAATAGGCTTTGGATAAGAACAGAATGTGGATAAAACAGACTATAATTTGTTTTTGCACAACCTCTGGAAAACTCTTAGAAACACTGTTTTTGTTCTGTGAGGTAAGAGTTAAGAAAGCTTCTACCCTTGTGCCACTGTGTGCCTTCGATAGTTGAGACCCTGGGCCAGAAACCCGGTGGATAGAGGTTGTGGGTTTCACATTAAGAAACTTTGGAATGACCTTTTGTAGATTTGAAGCATTTACTACTTATATTTAAATTCTTTGTTGCCAGCCTTTATTGAGATTGATAAGAAATTGTAAATTGGCCTGCTGGAGTTAAATGACCTGTTGACTGTGGAGTGGAGGAGTGTATAGGGTACCTGGTCTGTGCTTCCTCCTGCCCACACTCAGGATGCCCTCCCACAGCCCAGCATCTCCAACCAGTCCTTTGTCCTTGTCCTTTGCAAACTTGTAGGGACAGGAGCTCATGGCCACCAGTATTTACATCACTCACAGTTAGAAACGTCAGTTGACGTTTTTCTTTCTCTGCAATGTCTGCCCTTCTGGCTGGTGATTAGCCAGGCGGCGAAGACCCAACTTATGTTTCCTCAGGGCTTCGCAGCTTTAGATTGAGCACCTATAGTCCCGTCAGTGATTCCTTTATATTTGACACCTCTCTTCTCAAGGGACCAGGGGGATTTCCTTCAGTGCTGCAGTGGTAGAGGCCAGTTATCCTGAGCTGGTCATTTCATCTCTGGGTCTCAGATTCCTTTTCTAGAAGAAGAGGGGTAGGTCAATGTGGGCCCATTTGTTGCAGAAGGCAGCCCCTTGGAAACCTCCAGGATAGGGATTTGTTAGAAGATTGAAATCTATAGGGCACCAGGTTCTACCCGGAGGATGTCTCTCGAGAGTGTTTTGGGTCTAAATTGGTTTCTTGGTTTGGTATTTTCGCCACATTTTCTACATTCACAGGATTCTTTCTTTGGAGGGAATGAAACAAAAATTAGCTTTGGGTCTAGAACTTAAGGAATAGTTCTCTTCCAGCTGTGGGAGGTTTACTCTGAGAAATTACAAACTGATCCCAGCAGCTACCCAAACCTCCTGGTGTAGAAATCGGTATTTTTTCTAAAGCTCTTCCAGTGACCGTGCAGCTGGGTTTGGGAAATACTAGTTTCAGAATTATTTGCTTCTTATAAATAATGAAGCATTTGCATATGAAGTAATAAATGTCTGGTATTTACTTCATAATAGCCCTGTGCAAGGAGGGCCGTGGGTAGGAGGAAAGAGGGAACAAGATTTCTGATTGACCAGGCATTGATAATAATTAAAGCTGGCGATGGATGCACAGGCCTTCCTTCTATAACTGTCTCTGCTTTTCTGGTGTTTCACGTTTTCCAGACTAAAAAGGCGACCAAAGAAGTTTCAGCTTTTGAAACTTTTTCTTCTTGCCTATTGTGTTTATTCTGTAGTCACAAAAGATAGAAGGTCAGTTGTTCACCATGTTCCTCTCATCTGGGACTTACCTGGATAATGAGCATCCCTGGCCTGCGCTTCTGCGAGCTCATTGGAACTGCTGGGTGTGTTAACCAACGTTGTGGCGAATACAGAGCTTATCACCTTTTTGGCTTCAGGTCTACAGATAACATGAAAAGAGACATTGTCTCATACAGTGCTCTTGTGCCAAAATCAGCACCTCAACACTGTTGGGTGTGAAAGGAAAGTTTTGGTGGGTGGCGTTTGTGGTCGATGACTGAGAAGGAGCCAGAACCCCTGTGGCAGGTGGCATTCTGCATATGGCCTTCGGCATTCTGCAGGACTTGTTCATACTGTCTTGTCTTCTTGTAGCCTGGATAAAAGCAACGTGTCTTGGTGAGTTCATTGGAAGTCTGCCGACCTGTGTAGGGAATCCTTGCCCTACTGTGTTTTAGCTTCACATCTTCTTCAGGTTTGAGTGTTGCCGCTAGAATTAACTTGGACTCTGGGCTGGGATAACTCATTTAGCCAATTCATCTATTATACTTTGTGAAGATAAACCAATTGGATTGGTTTATATGTTAGAGAATTGTAAATTTAAGAGTTTTGAAACTGCTTTGTTAGTTTGAGTGAGGATTTAGAATTATGTAGAATCTTTGGGGCTTGTGTATATTTCTGGTGACCCAAGGATTTTGGAGGGGTTATAAAAACTGCTTTTGAATTACTGTGGGATTTAAAACCTGATTTTAACCACCACTTTAGGATCATATGTTACGTGGTCTGTTGTGAGTAGATATGGATGCTGTGCCACAGAGAAATACTAGTAATTGGCTAATTTATGAGTTATTCTTCTGTAGTATTTTAGTTTTGATTTTGTTGTTGACTAGAAATACATTCGTTTTAGCTAAATATCACCTCATATCAGCTAATCATTGTGGGGTTAATTGTGGGCCTTCAGTGGTTGGTAGTGAAAAGTATTTGGTTTGGTTTCCCCTTGTGGTTGGCTAGGTGACACTTTCATGTGCCATCATCAAGGCTTCAAGTTTTACTTAGAACATAAATGACTTTATTTTGGAGTTAAAGGGTCCTAGCGGACAGTTTCCTTAAACTATGTAGGAAAGAGCAAAATGTTCTTGGTATTTGTTTGGCCTGATGGTTTTACAATGAGATGGAGGAGAAATGCAGTTCTGCCCTGTCATAACTTTCTAATGATATATATTTGAATGATCTGCAGATGATCTATAGAAACAAACAGAACCTTTAGCATTTACTCAGGTAGCTACCATTTTCAAAAAAGATTTTTCTGTAAAACTCAGTGGATTGTATTTTAAAGGTCCTGTGAGAGTTTATTAAAAGAATATTTCAACAAATAGTATTATCTCAAAATACCTAGAAGTATAAGGAACCTTTAGTCAGTGTGGCTGTAGAACTCCTTAAAGATAAAAGCCAGTTTTTATCTGAAATATCTGAAATAAAACTATCTTTGTCAGATATAGCTTACCAAAAATGACCTGTGTTTTAGATTATACTTTTTTCCCCTGCAAGCACAGATTAATATAAAATGAAGGAGAAATAAGAGGCACTTATTTGTGGATTTGGCAGTTAGCTTTTACATTAAAAATTGTGAAGCAGAAAGACGGTGGTGAGACCGAGTAAGGGGCACATTTAGGACTCCAGGCCGGTAATATGTGGAGCAGAGAGCTGGAAGATGGCCAAGTTTGGCTCGCTGTCCGGGAGTAACTGAGGAAGCCCCAGAGTTGGTAACCTTATAATTGCATCCCATACAACCTCCTGCTCCCCAGCTGGAGACATTGCTGGGATTCGGATCCAGAAGCCCAGACTGTAGTCACACTATCTCTGTGGGCACTGGCAAGGTCTCCACCCCCGGTCTCCACCCCTAAGTACTTATCAGACAGATTGCCCATCTCACAGCATCTGGTCCAGTAGGTCTGGCCTGAGAATCTGCATTTCTCACAAGTTATGAGGCGCCGTGGAGGCTGCGGGTCTGGCATCACAGTTTGAGGTAATATCTGTATATTAGTTGCCTGGGGAGTTTTTCTCTCTACATTTTATTATAAAAAAATTTAATCCTACAGAAAAGTTAGATGTACAAACTGAATACTCATATAAATCTACCTCTTCTATTTTATTATTAACATTTTATTATATTTGCTTTCTCACATAATTAGCCATCTGTCCATCCATCAGTCCATCCTATGATTTTTTTAAGAGTTAATTTTCTTAGAGCAGTATTAGCTTTGCAGATAAAGTAAGGTACAGAGTTTTCCCATATACACCCTGTCCCACACATGCATAGCTCCCTACTACCAGCACCCCCACTAGAGTGGAACGTTTGTTACAGTCGATGAACCTGCAGTGACACATCAGTATCACTGGGGGTCGTAGTTCAGTGCTGTGCATTCCATGGGTTTGGACAACTGTATAATGACATATGTCCACCATGACAGTATCATACAGACTAGTTTCATTGTTGGAAAAATCTTCTGTGCCCTGCGCCTCTTCTACCACCCATGAGCCACTGGTCTTTTCACTTTAAAAAATTTTTGCCTTTCCAGACTGTAATAGTTGGAATTGCACAGTACGGGCAGATCTCAGAGATGATGTGGGGTCTGGTTCCAGACCACCACAGTAAGGTGAATCACATGAATTTTTTGGTTTCCAAGTGCATAAAAAGTTATGTTTACACTATACTGTAGTCTCTTAAGTGCACAGTAGCATTGTGTCTAAACAGTGCACACACCTTAATTAAAAATACTTTATTGCTAAAAAATGCTAACTGTCTTCTGAACCTTCAGCGAGTCTCAAATCTTTTTGCTGTTGGAGGGTCCTGACCGGATGCTGTTGACCATTCATTCAGTATCTGTGAAGCGCAGTGAAGCAAGGTGTGCCTGTATGTAGCTGTTTTTTTTAGGGCCTTTCAAAATAAGTTGCCGAAGTCAAGTACCTCTTACCCTGAAATGTTTCAGTTTGTAGATCATTAATTGAAATGCAGGATTTATTTACACTGTTTTTAAAGGGAAATTTACATGTAATGAAACACAAATCTTAATGCGTTTTGACTTTGTAGAAGACACTGCAAACACTGTTTTAACCCAAACCCTCTATCAAGTTAGAGACCTTTGCCATCACACTTGGCGGGGAGCTTTTAAAGTTTAGCTGTTTCCAAGGCCCTTCTTACTCATCTGGGATGAGGCCAGGTGCAACATTTTAAAAGCAAATCCACCAGTTGACGTTAACGTGCAGCCGTGTTTACAGACAACTGCTCTAGATTTAAAATTTTTCTGTAGTATGTGAAATTGATTTATATTTGTAAATCTGGCAAAATTAAATAAATCAACCTGTGACATGAAGAAGACCTGGTGAGTGTTGCACAAATGTTCAGCATTCAGGAATCTGTGAAGATGCTGAAAATGAAACGACAGATGATAGAAGTAACTCAGAATTATGGCTCGGAGAATGATTTGATTGTGATTTTCTGTCCTTTCCTCCCTATCCTTTTTTTCCTTCAGGATCTTCTCTGAAAAAATCTACTTGATAATTGTGGGAGACATTGTATCCAGAAAATGTAATTTTTATTCAGCATTAGGCTTATTTTCTCTTGTCCTCAGTTTTTGCCTGCTTTTCATAAAATGACAAAGTAGGACTGTGTTTCCCAAGTTGTGGAGTCCAATCCATTAGTGGGTAGTGCAGCTCGTTTGGTTGGTCAAGACTATCATCTTTCTTTTAATTGAATAGAAAATAGAGAATATCACGTGTACTTACGGCGAGTGTTTTGTGGAAGTTTTAGAAACATTTATTTTGAATAAAAATGTATGTTATGCGTGTATTGAATAGTGATTTTAAGTGTATTTTTCATTATAGGTTGCAGTCAGAATGGATTGAAAGCTAATGAACTGGGAAATGCTAAGTTCTTTTTAGTAAAAGTGAGGAACAGTTAAACAAATAAACCTTTAATTGAATAGACATTTCTGTTGAAACGAAATCCAGCCAATGATCTCCACGCTGTGACCCTCATTTTGTTCTGTTCTACTTTGGCCCAGAGCTTCCCGTGACCACACCTCCCAGGATCATTCCTTCTTCCCCACCTTTGTTTAGATGCTTGTCCCTGCTGAAGACCCAGCACCATCTCCCCTATAGTGTGTTCCTGTCACTCAAGTCACATGGCTTTTCCTCTCATGAAATCCTGTCGTGTCTCTGTCTCCTGATGTCTGCCTTACTCTCTTTAGGTATTCACGGTGTTTCCTGGCCCAAGGGTTACCTGAGCTAGTGTTGGAGGCATTTCCTGTAGCGCTCAGCTGGACTTAGATGACAAGCAGAAGAGGAGTGATTGAGGTGGCAGGACCTGTCCTGATTCCTCCTCCTGTTGCTCCATGGGCCTCTGTGGATGTCCCAGCAGGAGGCACCACAACTTCTAGGGAGACACACGGGGAGCTGGAGCAGGACCAAGGGACCTGCCCTTGAAAATGTGTCCATGGACCTGGATGGGAAAAAGGAAAGGCTGATTCAATTTGGATTCTGCTTTCTTCATGTACTTTGTGTCTGAAACAGTTTTTCATGTTTCTTATTCATCTTTCTTATCATTCGAAATGGCCACATATCACTTTGCAGCTTTCTTCGGTTTTGCTGTTATAGAACAGTTCGATAGGTGCTTTATTTGGGAATTATACTCAGTCTTCTTTTCCTGTTTTCCTCTGGTCGTGAGAGGTTTGCAATGATGTAATTTTGAGCTGAGGCAGAGAGGAGTGTGTCAACTTGACTGGAGGGCACCCTTCTCACCCCCAACCCTGCCCCTTTGGCGGCAGTGGGGACAGTTTTTCAGAAGATGTGTTGGTTATAGCAAAAGAGAGTAGAAGTTCAAATCGCGAGAAGTTCATAGCACCATAGAGAGGTCCTTGTCAGGTGTGGGGACAGGAGCTGGCTTCGCTGGCTCATCCATCCCTGACTGTCCCAGAGTGTCACTGTTGCGTATCACAGACACCAGATCACTGGACATATCTTCTGTAGGGCCTCCTCCAGTCATATCCAGAACGGATTGGCATGGTTTAGTATGGTCGAGGGTATGTTTTTCCTCTTGAGGTTATCGTCACTTCTTAAAACTTAATTCTTATTGATTCACTTCAACTCAGAAACATGTTGAAGAGTACATTTACATTGATTTGAATGGACAGGTTTTTAAAATTGTAAAGCCGAGAGCTGAAAATCATCTATTTTACAGACAAAATAAAGGATTTGAACATGAATTTGAGGTTGCACCCTGTTCCTGTTTTTAATTTACTAGAGATTCCAAATTAATGAAATAAGTTTTGGTCCCTGTTGGTGGATTTCACCTTTCTTTCTTCCCTTTTCTTCCCTTCCTCCAGAAACGATGAGGAAAATCATTAAAGTTCCATAATCTTGTGTGGACTTAACCAATAAAGTTAATCCGCCCCTTAATTTTGAATTATTTCTCAGACTTGGGGACCAGAAGCTGGATCTGCATATTTCTGTGGTAACATAGTAAGACCAGCATTGAAGGAGTAGGTATAGGTTTTAATATAACTTATTATTATTTAAACTGAAGTGTGCTGAGGAAGCCCACTGAAGTAGCTGATGTGTCTGTTATTTACCATGGCCCTGGGCTGAAGTAACCTGCACACCCTTCCTTCATAAACTTCCAGAACTTACTTATTTCACTGTTGGCTTTATTCCTTGGAGACCTGATTACAGTCAAGACAGGTTTGTGTGTGGTGGGGCTGAGGAGAAAATGGCAGGCAATGCTCTCAGAAAAAGTGATTTCACCGTCTTGAGATTAGCTGAGTTTAAAGTTTAGCTGCTCAGAAAACGGGACTTTAGAAAATTCAGGGGACTTTTTCTTCCACTTCGTCTTCTCTCCCCACCAGACCCTGGGCAGCTACAGTTCCCTCCTTCTCTGGCTTTGCTGAAACAAAGGAAACCACAGCTACCCTTCCTGGGTCTGGAGAGCCATTTCAATCAGCTGTTAGTCACCTCTCCTTCTCGACCACACTTAGGTGCTGGTAGACTTGCCTGATCTCAGAGCTGTTGTCCTTAGTATAGTTAGGATTTAGCAGCCAACCTCTGGGCCAGGGGCCCTGTGTCACTTGATCTCTGAGCCAGTGCCACCGCATCCCAGAGAACCTCTTTGGGTGACTTTTGGGACTGTTGATTGGCACTGATGGGATACCTGTGATTTGAAATATCCCACTCAGAGAGCTGTGGTGATCTGAAAGTCAGCCTCTGTCACGGACAGGCTTTCAGGGTGCCTGGTCCTGGGGTCTCCTTGTCTTCAGGAGCACAGAAGCAGCGGAGCCCAGACCTGGAGGTTGTACCTGACCATCTGTAATTGAGGAAGGAAGTGACTCTATAGCCCAGCGATCCCCAACCCCCAGGCTGTGAACCGGTACCAGTCCCTGGCCTGTGAGTAACTGGGCTGCACAGCAAGAGGTGAGTGGCAAGTGAGCAAGTGGAGCTTCATCTATATTTGCAGCTGCTCCCCAGTGCTAGTATCGCTGCCTCAGCTCCACTTCAGATTATCAGGCATTAGATTCTCAAAGGAGACTGGTAGGGGGCTGCTGCAGTAGCTGGTGATGGTCAGAGCTGGTCAGGAAAGGCCTGAGATTCTGCAGGAGAATGATGAAATGGGTGTCAGTAAACCATTGTGTGTAAGGCTTGGATAAGACCCGCGTAGTCATCTGGTTCACTAGCCTCATGGGCCCAAAGAAGTTAAACTTCTCTCGTGAGGTCACCCAGTAGCTTGCTGTCAAGTCTAGCATTAGACCTTTGGGTTGCTTTGAAAGGTGGCAATG
This sequence comes from Pteropus vampyrus, assembly GCF_000151845.1. Classification (NCBI taxonomy): domain Eukaryota; kingdom Metazoa; phylum Chordata; class Mammalia; order Chiroptera; family Pteropodidae; genus Pteropus; species Pteropus vampyrus. The sequence continues at coordinate 520,728 of NW_011888941.1, forward strand.
GGGAGATGAACAGTGGGCATTAGTGTGGCAGTTCAAGTAGCAGCAGTAGCAGATCCTTTGATGTTAGCAGAAAAGAGGGGCTTCGAGGAGGCGAAGTGATGGGCTTCTCAGCTCCTGTGGCTCTCACCTTGTCAGGCCAAAGGGCAGAAAGTAGAGAGGACATGTGGGACAGTGGGAAGAATGGGAGTTTTGGAGTCAGACAGAGACTTAACTATCCTTGCCACCACTTAATAGCTTGGAAACCTTGGACAAATTACATATACTTTCCTTGAAGTTTAAATTTTCTTATCTGAAAAAGAGCGCATCAAGCTTTACTCTGAAGCTGAAATGCTCTGTGTGCAGGTGTTCTTGCACAGCGCCAGTCTGTGGCAGGTGGTCAGCATGTAGTCCCCTTCTCGGGGCTCCCCAACTCCAAGGCGTCCAGCCTCTTGGACTGCTGCCATGCTCTGCATAGAAAGAGCAAAGATTTGGAGTCTCATGTTTTTGAGCCAGTTCTATTTCTTCCATGTGCTATGAGTGACTTTGAAAAAGTCACTTTGTTTCCTGGAGCCCTTGTTCTTTGAACTACAACCTGAGAATTATAATACTGACCTCAGAATGTTGGAGGATTAAAGGACAGGTCTAGCAGTGTGTGGCACATGGGGGCATTTTGTAAATTTTACTGAGCTTGTCCCCCAAAGGCATATGGTAAGAATTTATTCTTCCATTATTATTAAGACTATGGATAGAAAAGAGATTCCATGAGTGAGTGGATTCATTATCCATTACACAGGGAATCATACTATAGTTTCTTTTATAATAGAGAAGATTGAAGTTTTGAATTTACTTTCGTCTGATAATCTGTATAAAATCAAATACTGTGGAAAATATAAAGAAAACAATGACCTGGTGAAATGTCATGCCCACCACCCTCCCCCTTATTTTTTTCTTTTATAGTGTACCAGTTGATTGTTACATGAACAGAGTTTACTGTTGTGTTTAAAAAAAAACAAAAAAAAAAACCCTACCAAAAAACTCACAAGATAAATCCAAGGCACATTATTACCTATCTATATGATGACTATTGTGCTGAGTGGTAATTTACTACAGGTAGTTTACCTAAAAGATTGTAATTAGCCTTATTACATAGCAATCCATAATTTATATATATGTATATAAATATATGTATTTCCATTTCCACTTTCTTTAATCTGTAATCATGTACCAGTTCAGCCATCATTAGTTTGCCAGATGGACAAGGATTGCTTGTTGCTGGTTCACCCAGGCACATGCACATCAGCAAACTCAAGGGCCTGGTTGGGCTGGTTGAGAACTGGCCTGTCTTCCTGCACTCTGTGGCCTGTGTGCAGGGTCTCAGCTGCTTTGACTCCTTGTGTGCCTTCCCGTGTGGCTTCACAAGAAGGAAGGTCCTGGGTCTGTGCACTGGCCGTGCCATCCAGGGAACAGCATGGTCACTGTGCTGTGATCTGGCCGGAGCTGAAGCTTGGGCTGGTAGTGGAGGAGAGAAGGCTCCTGAGAAAATGCGCTCAGAGTTCCTTGGCATCCTAGACTCCGCACAGAGCGTTGTGGACGAGGCGAGTTCAGCTTCTGTGGGTCCGGAGGGAAGCGGGTAGGTATCAGGAGTGGCTAGGCCCAGTTAGCGCATGTTTTGGCTTATACTGGTAGGCAGGGTATTGCTCAGAGACAAAAAGAAGGCACAGACTAAAATTATGCCACCTCCCCTCTCACTAGCCAGAACTTAGCATTTCTCAGTCCAGCACCAAAGCCTCTTTACCCACTTTATATAAGATAAAAGGCTTACCATCCACGTGTAAGTTCTGTTTGCTGTACAAAAGATTCCTGTGAAGGTGTCAAGGAGGGGTCAGGCCGGAAAGCAGGAAGGTTCCAGGGCAGAGGGGGAGTAGAGAGGATGTGGGGAGCGCCGTCCTGCTGGGGTGAATGGGGTCGCCCATGGCAGACTTCCAGACTAATCATTTTTGCTAAGTCTAGCTTTCTTTATCTTCATTTCTGTATCAGATCAGTGGCAGTGTCAGAGGGCAAAGGCCTTTACTTCTTGCACAATGTCTGAGCAGAAGGCTTCTAGAACGCCTGGCCGGACACCAACTAGGCACCACCTGCTTTATTTTTGTACTAGGGTTTCCTGCTGAGGTCAAATGAAAAAACTGTGGGTTTTGGAGGAAACCCTTCCTGGAGTACCCTAAATCACTCTCCTCAGTCATTTGTTGGCGGTGGGGGAGGGCCGTGGCAGAAAGGCAGGCAGGGGCCAGCTGACCCCTAGGATGCCTGGTGTTCCAGGCCAAGGAATTCAGGCTTTATCCTGAAGCTACAGGCCACAGGGTTTGTAGTGAGAGAAAGGACAGTCAGCTTTGTACTGGAAAGGCCTCCGGCTGTGGTGGATGGATGGCCAGGGCAGAGTGTGGCCGACGGCTCGGAGACTAGTTTGGATGCTGTGGGAGTAGGAGTCAGAAATGGGAGTGGAAATGGAGGTATGGTAGCCCCCCTTACCCACGGTCACCTGTGTCCTGAAAATATCACATGGAAAATTCCAGAAATAAACAATTCATAAGTTTTAAATTGTGTACCATTCTTTGTACTGTGATGAAATCTCTTGCCATCCTGCTCCATCCCACCTGGGACGTGAATCGGCCCTTTGTCCAGCATCTCCACACTGTGTGTGCTACCTGCTGTTAGTCACTCAGTAGCCCTTTCGGTTTTCACATCCACTGTCATGGTATCAGTGCTTGTGTTCAGGTCACCCTTATTTTATGTAATAATGTCCCCAAAGTGCAAGAGTAGTGACAATGGCAGTTCTGATATGCCAAAGAGAAGCTTTGAAGTGCTTCCTGGAAGTAAAAAGGTGAAAGTTCTTGACTTGATAAGGAAAGGAAAAAAAACTGAGTGTGTTAAAATTCACAGTAAGAATGAATATTTTTGTCTGTGAAATTGTGAAGGAAGTAGATTCTTGCTAGTGTTGCTGTCACATCTCAGACTGCAAAAGTTATGGCCACAGTGCATAGTAAGTTAAAATGAAAAAGGCATTAAATTTGTGGTGGAAGACAGGAGCAAAAACGTGTTCCAGTGGACAGCAACTCATAGTGCTAGAAAGCATCGAGCCAGTAGGGAGACATCATCAAGGGACCCTGTGAAACAGATGACCACATTCATGAACTTACAGTTCCAGGATGATCCCTCCCCATACCAAAACCCTCGGGTGCTCATGTCTCTTCTGTAAATGCCATAGAACAGCACACACAGCCCTCTGCATCTGCACATTCCCAGCTGCGGTCGGTTGAATCCGTGGATGAGAAACCTGGAGACACAAAGGGTTGACTGCGGATTTATTAAAAACTATCCGCATGTAAGCGGACCCATGTGGTTCAAACCTGTGTTGTTCAGGGGTCAGCTGTATGTTATCATTGTTCCATTGTATTTTTAGTTATTGTTCTTAATCTCTTACTGCGCCTGATTTGTAAATTAAAGTACCATAGGTGTGCATGTAGAGGAAAAAACAGTATTTGTAGGGTTTGGTACTATCTGAGGTTTCAGGCATCCACCGGGGGGTAGGGGATGTCTTGGAACGTATGCCCTGTGAATAATGGGGGGACTACTGTAGACAGAAAGGTGTAAATTCGAGGGGAGGGCTGCAAAAACGGGTGAGTTCTGGGTGACAGTTCACACAATGATAGTGACACTGAACTCTGAAGATAGCTTTGAATGGTTGCTGAGGTGCTTTCAGAGTGGGTGATGCTTTTTCCTCAGGGGAGAAATCCACTTCTCCAACTTTCTGTGTACTACTGGTGTTCTCCCTGCTGTGTTTTCTGGAAGTCTCTTACAGATGTTTTATTCCAGCAAAAGCAAGCTGATATACTTTCAAAGCTAAAAATTCTAGAGCTGCTGCTGCTGAGGTCAGAATGCCTTCCGACTTGTTTTCACACGGTCCTCAGCAGTAGCTTTCATTCTGACAGGCTTCTCTACATCTCATCCGCTCCCTATAGTTCAGCTCTAGGGAGCTGTTCATAATAGCCTGATCATGTCACCCTCCTTCAATAGCTGCCATTTGCTCATAGGAGTAAAGGCCATACTCTTTAATGCGACTCTAGGTCCAGGCTGGTCCAGCCTCTGACTTGGTCCAGGCCTGGTCTAGGCCCCAGCCAGGTGCCATGGTCCCCCTTCATCTTTGTGCTCCCAGCGCATTGGCCTTCTGTCAGCCCCCACTTCTTGTCTTGCTCCTCCCTGCCAAGCACTTAAGACTTCTGCAGGTCTCTGTCTCTGATGTCTTGGTCATAAATAAATTCACTTTGAGCACTGTCTGTTGCTGTTACAGCACTCAGCACAGTTGCATTGCTATATTTGTATAATCTTGGATTAGTGTTAGAGAGGAGTCACCACCATGTGTCCCTTTGTTTATCACTGTGCCTGGCACGTAATTGCTCATTATGTATTTTGAATTCAGCTTCAGTGAGGTATAGTAACACATTCTGTTTCTGACCCTCAATCGTTCAGAAAAGTTGTATTCAGTATGTTTTTTCTGATTGTCCTAGTAGACAAGATAAACTCTCCTTGCTGTGTGCTAACTTTGTAACACGCCTCACATTTCCTGTAATGATTGTTGATCCCTCTTGCCAGGATGTAAGCTTTGCAGAGTTAGTGCTCCTGACACTTACAGCTTGGCACCTGGTGGGTATGTACTTAGTAAAGGTTTATTGACTGAAAGAACACTTAAGAAAGATATCTCTTAAAATAAAAGCAATGAAAGCTCTGGCATAGAAAGTTTAGTCCCTCTGTGTCTCTTCTCCTTTCTCTCTCTCCACCTTTTCCTCCTCCCTCCCCTTTTCATTTCCTTCCTTTCTCCTCACAACTCATTTTTACTGTCAATAGTATTATGTGTTTGCTGTGTTATCATGAGCTGTCCATACATAGGAAAAAGGAGCAATTGGGCAACTTAGAGTTTGGATTATGAAAAGTTAGTCATTATGACAAATCTATGAAACATAGATGATAAAGCTGCTAATAATATGTAATCTTGTGAAATCATTTATCACCTGGAAGAGCCACCCTTCTGATATTGAGGGCACTTTCTTTCAGTTGGGGTGTGTGTTTCTGTTGGTCAGATGTCCTGAACGGGTGTGGTTTCAGGGAGATGCGGGAGTGGGCCCAGGGCTGCAGGCTCACAGCAGTGAGCAGACAAGCACCCCCTCCCCCGCCCTTTTATTTGAGTGATGAGGACTGTGTCCTACTCTTTAATTCTTGGGTTAAATTTAGTTGGTTACGTGGTTCCAAAGAATTTAGGAATGTACATTATTCCAAATTACTTACTTAGGCCTTATCTCATGTGAATTTTTTTCCTGTTGCTAGTTGTCGTCTCTTTGCTGGATCTGAGTTACTATTGGGAAATGTTTATTCGTGACATCTGGAAAGAGACAGGCCTGGAGTAGTCTGGAGGGAGGGCTGCTTAGGGTTTTGTTAAACACGCTGATGACTGCAAACATTAAAGGCAATGGATATTTCTTTTCCTTTCTCTGCCACTCCTTTCGAATTGCTCAAGGCCTGTAGCCTACGTCTGGAACAGGTGACTCAGATGAAAGAAAGTTTGAAAAGGAAGAAAGCTGTCATTTTCTGTTTGTTCACTGTCATTCAGGCCCACATTGGGCCTCTTCTCTCTACTCTCGCTCTTGTGCCTTCGCTTAGGTTCCTGTGTCCTTTAACCTTCTCTACACTTTTTAAAAGTTTGCCAGGAACAAATGGAAATGGACAGGAATTGCATTAATTAATATTTTTGATCCTCTGCTCTGTGGCAGCCTCTGGAGATCTGAAACTCAGAGAGGTAACCTCACACGGCACCATCACACAGCTCGCGGGTGGCAGAGCTGCCCTGGCACCAGGCTCTGACTCAGCAGAGCTCACCTCTGGACAGTGTGGTCTCTGCTACTTTCTCGCCACCCAGAAGGTCAGCTTCACTGTGGCAGCTGCCCTGCCTCTGCTAAGGAGAAATTGGAGGAGACTCTTTTTTATTCTTTCTGCTCTGAAGTCACTAAAAATAACAATCCCA